>NC_056467.1:36018785-36345501 GCF_008729295.1 Plectropomus leopardus
CGAACTGCAGGACACCAAGCTTCACCTGGAGGGCCAACAGAGCCGCAACCACGACCTGGAGAAGAAGCAGAGGAAGTCAGTATACACACACACGCGTGTTTGAGCAGATGTCTGCAGATACATGTGACTTCACACAGTCGTATTACCTCATTGTGACGTGTTCCTCAGGCTGTGTAGGGCCCAGTGGTGTTGCTGTAACAATACAACAAGTGTAAAGAGGGGGGGGGGGGTATGCATGCATATGTATAGTTGAATATGCATGCTGAATCTTGCCTCCCGCGTCATCAGTAACTGTCGTTTTGGCTTCATTAGAATGTTTTGCCAGCATTAGTCAGTGGGGTGTGTGTACATGTGTGTGCAGGTTTGACAGTGAGCTGAGTGCAGCCCAAGAGGAGGTGCAGAGGGAGAGGACCCTGAGGGAGAAACTGGCCCGAGAAAAAGACATGCTGAGTGGAGATGCCTTCAGCCTCCGACAGCAGCTGGAGGTTTGTTCCTGTGTGCTCCAGTCTGTAGGCCCGTTTCCATTAACCCTCAAATTCCGCAAATGGAAATTGCAAATATAAAATATACCTAATGCAAACATGTCATTTAAAAAAACAAAAAAACCCAAAATCCTATTTATCACAAAACAGTTTTTAAGCTCATATGAGGTGGTATTTCAGGCAATCCGAAAAAGGCATATTTGGCAAAACTGCAATAGAAACACTCTTTTTGGCTTTTCTAGGTCACATGATGCTATGGTTATGTGCTTGTCAGTAGGAACTGGCTTCCTCATGATGCAGCAGGCGCTACAAGAGCTGTTATTGCATCATATAACTCTTTAAAAGTTGAGTGGATCATCCAGAAGTTTTGAATCCACAATTCCTCTGTGAAATCGTAGACTATCAGGTCCCAGAAATCCCTCATACGTTGCCACTCCCACGTATAAGGGGCTCGTCTTTCCATTATCGCTCCATAACATGCCTACATGGCCTTGGATTGGAAATAATGATGACTAATGTGGTGGCTGCAAAGAAAATAAAGCTGCTTATGCTTGAACATCCATCACCATGCTTCTTGGAATGTTATCACCAGAGGAGAAGTCACAGGACATCACTCAGTGGAAACACAGTCATCTCACAATTGTGGCTTATCGACATTTCTAAAATATTGCTTAAGTTTTGGGCAATTCTGTAATGGAAACCCGCCTTGTGTCACAAATCACTCATGTGATATGTTTTTTGTTTTTATTCGTGTAATGACATACAGATTTATTCAACAGCATAATTGGGCCATTATAGGCAAAGGGGAGGTGTTAATATTCTGAGAATAATTTAGAATTCTCTGAGATTTAAGTCTTAAGACTGATATTGGGAAGACTTTTTTTTTGGTTGAAAAGCTCCTTAAAAAATCTAGTAAGTTGTTGGTTTTTCACTTCCAGCACTACTATTTAAAGTAAAAATATTAAAACTTTTACGATTGCTTTATTGATTACCAACAATCTAAAGTCTGGAGAAATTTGTAACAATATAAAATGAGGAAAAGCAGCAAATAATCAAATTCATGAAGATGGAACCAGACAAAGAGAATATATGGGATATGAGCTTAACAATTGATAACCATGATTAATTGTCAAACATTTTTACATTTGTGTTAAAAGAAAATCTGTGAAATGAATTATGAATTCATCACTGATAGTTGCAACGCTAATGTCAGTTCTTATCAAACCTACAACAGACCTAAACATACAAAATCCAGCAACATCCAGACAGATTCAAACAGGCATCTGCACACTGCAATAACTTTTGAAATCTTTAAAAAAATGGTTCTCCTCGTCCTTTAGAATAGTTCATTCACATTTTATGTCATTACTGTATTTATTTCATGCATAAAGTACAATTTCACACACTGTAACCTCTGCATTTACTCCATCTAACCATGAGTGTACACAAAAGATTAACCTAATAGAAACTAGAAGAAAACACTTTTTAAGTAAACTTTGCCTTAAAAAACCCATATTTGTTCAGCCCCATACTGTTTGCTTGACTGGTCTGACAGGTCCACCCAGTGACACTCTGAGTCATTCACCTCCCTCTGTCTCCTGCTAACTTCCTGAGTCACCAGTGCCAGACGTTAAGTTCTGTCAGTCTGCCAAATCTATCAGTGCTAAAGATGAGTTACTTAATATGTAATGAGACAGTGCTCAAAATACAGCTGCATTGTCAGTTATTGGAGGGGTCAATCTTAAAATATATATCATGGGGGAAAAAGTACTGATCATGGAAAGTGAACAGTTAACCAATCTGACATACATAAAGAGGTTCTAGGTGGAATGGAAACATTATGACTCAGGGTTGTAGCTGTGTTTACACTAATGCTTAAAATTAATTTGCGCTTAATTTTATGTGCCCCTGGTGTTAATAAGTTATATTAAATTAACTAATTAAATCCAACATATCAGTTATGACCACTTCATCAATGTTATACAGGGTTCATACAGCCATGAAAACCATGAAAAATAAAAAATAAAAAACATCGGTCCCTCCATTGTGCTTTAGATAACCCCCCCAGATATATTATTTGACATGCTTTCCCCTTTTTGCACCATCCCCTCCCCTCTCATAAATAACAAACAGCTCCTCAATTATATTTGCATATTCATTTATAATCCTGTTCTGAATTCATTATTTGAAAAAAAAAAGTATATATATATTTTTAAAATGCAATTATATAGTAATGAAAGAGAACCAATAAGGAGTATCAATGGTCGTTTCAGAGAATGTGTTGTCTCAAACATTTTCCTCAAAATCAAGGCAAAATCATGGAAATTTATCAGTAAAATGTGTATGAACCCAGTTTATAAATAGGCAAAGCTTGTGCAATATTGTATATACATTCCCTTTTCATTGAACATCTATCTTTTGTCTGTGGAAACTTGTGGATCTTAATAGTGTCTGTTAAAACGGTCTTCAGCTTTGCACTGCGTCTGTCCACTCAGCAGGAGTCTGTTAGATGTGTTGAGTTTTATTATGAGCCCACATTCTGGAAATATTTTTCTGTAGGTGTGTTTGTGTGTGTGTGTTTACACCTTGTAGCTAGTACCTGCTGAGCTGAGTAAATAATTGTTCATCATGAGGTGTGTGTGTGTTCCTGTTCCATGTTCACACTGTAACTGGCTGCCCGTCCCCTTCTCTGTGTTCTGACTGTAATGTCATGTCCTTAAGGACAAGGACCTGGAGGTGTGCGCGGTCAAACTGAAGGTGGATCAGCTGGAGGCCGAGCTGCAGGACCTCAACTCCCAGGAATCCAAGGATGAGGCATCACTGGCCAAGGTCTCCTTTCTTTCTTTCTTTCTTTCTTTCTTTCTTTCTTTCTTTCTTTCTTTCTCTTTAATGATTCGTCTTTGTGTGTTACTGTATTTATTGCCACTTTTTCTTTTTTTTTGTACATTTATAGAACTTTCAGTGCTACAGCAGCTCCATTATAAATGTAGTTCTTCAGGACATCTAGTCTCCTATAAAAACATCACTTCTCTGTAATGCAGTCTTTAAAACCAGAAAAAGACAACACTTATGATTTTTATGATCAAGGATGGTATTTAGTCTCCTATCACAATATTGATATATTGATATAATAGAGATATATTGCTTAGCCGTACTGTATTTTATCACGTGTATATGCATATTACATACTCTCTTCGACTATTTTTGTATGTTTTATTATTCAGGTGAGGAAGCAGCTTCGGGACATGGAGGCCAAGATGAAGGATCAGGAAGAAGAGCTGGACGAGCAGGCCGGCACCATCCAGATGTTGGAGCAGGTACAGACAAAGCACAGTACTCCCACTCATAGACTCTAAATAATGGACGTAGTGTCAGTGACATCACACGTTGGTTTCTGAAGGGCCTTTTTGAAGCTCAATAGGAGGCCTCTGTCTGGTACGACCTAATTTGTTGAAATGCACCCACCTAGCTGGAAGCTATTAAGTTAGTTAAAGCAGGGCTAGATGCTACTCTAATAGACAATAAAACAAGTGGAGTTCTCACTGAGGTCACGCATAGTAACACTTAAAAATGAAAACAAGTACCTTAAATGTAGTTTATGGCAGTAAACGTTACATTACTTTGCACGATTAACCTATTGTTAAGCCCCCGTAGCTCACTCAAACAGTTGGCATGCTGCCTAAACTAACGATGGCAGCTGTCAGTGTCAAAATGTATGATACTATACAGAAGTTTTGGGAACAGAAGCTCATTATTTCACAGAGAAGCCATCTAAGGGTCTTCACTATGCTGTGGTGTTAGCATTAGCCAGCCTTTGCTTTCTTTTTAACATTACAGCTAAGCTAACGTTAATGCTTTTCAGTTCAGTGGACTTTATCTACATCCTTTGCTTTAGTTAACAATGACGTCCAATCTTGTCAAAGAACAAAAGTACTCAGACTAATTTGAACAGATGAAATAATGAGCTAACATTACATAGCTGAAGTTGGCCATAATGCTAGTGGGTATTAACTACCTTGGTTTGTTGCAAGGTGACATTAACCACGATGTTGCCGACATAATGTATGAGGTTCTGTGCACTTGTCACTTTGCAGCAGTTTTCGCTAACACTGTGTTGCCTTACCTTAGAACAAATGTGGACATCCTTGTTTATCTTCTTTACATTGAGCTGACTGTGTGGTTTGCAACACAGCTTAATCTCAGGACAATTTGCTATGTTTATGTGAGGTATAGGGAACAGGATAAAATACAAGGTACAAGGTAGATTCATCAAATTAAAATGTGTCCCTAATCCTGCTACATCATTTGGAGTTGAAGGAGGAGTTTAGGAGTATCACGAGGGGTGGGGATCAAAACCTGGTTTTATTGAGATCCCGGTTCTGCTTTTCTCAAAACCAGAAAATCATTAAGGTTTTTAAGCTCATCAATACCGCTATGGAGTCTCATGGATCGTAACATTACATCTTGAGTTGAATCATGTTATTAAATCCAATCACTAGTCCGCATACATTGATTGTACATCAAATTAAACCTAAATGCAGAGCCACTCTTCAGGGGAGAAAAAAGTCCTTCAACTCTGTCAGCTGTTGCTTCTGTGTCACAGCCAGCACAGTCTTAATCATCATTCACTCAAAGCAGCACTGGTAAGCACATCCAAACTTTGTAACAGGTCCCGTCAATAAAAAATAATAATCTGAGTTGAAATTGGCAGAATAAAAAAACAAGGTTGTGTAAGGTTCCATTGTGATGTGTTCAGGGGCGGCTCAGGAAAAAAATAACTGTTAAGCAAAGGTAAGTAAAGCATCATCATGATGTGATCAAATGTAACATCAAGAAAAAGAAAATTTAGTTTTTGGCAAGAAACTTGAATAATACAGTTGTTTGGGTGAGAAAGTTGCAATATAGAATAGATAGTAGAGATGGAGTTACAACCTGTTTAATGCTCCATCATGAGCTTTGTTCATCTTATTTGCATACATAATAATACATAATTAAAACTACTGATGACAAGATTTTTCAAAGTAAATATTTTAATTAAAATACAATAATTTATTTACTAATCACTAAAAACATGACTGAAAGTGACAGTAAAACCAGTTTTGTTAAAAATGTACGGTTGTCTTTCCGCTATATAATAGAAATGTACCTTGGATCGTTAAGGAGTCTCAGTAATAGTTTCAATGTCACTAAAAATTAATGATCCCCATCCTTAAGTATCACAGCCTGGGGAATTAAGCTGCTCCGTAGTCTGGTGCTACAACAACGGATATTTCTGGGATTTTTTTCCAGATGCCAGCAGCGTTGTGGCTGCACTAAATTCTCTATTCTTTCAGGATACCTCGAATCAGTGTTACATTTATGCCATGCACATCGTTGCCATTTTTTAAGTTATAACTGCATAAATTGAAATAAAACTGCAGGAAAATCCAAATTTATGATGCTTTTCCATGGAGGTCTACGAGCAGGATGTCTGTTGCCTGTTGCTAAGATAAATTGCATACTTATTGCAGGATTGTCTCCTTCACAGATTACATACCCTACAGTAATATTATACTGATACCATGACCTTAGAGCAAGGATACTCAACTTACTTACTAGGAGGTCAGGGGCCAGTCACAGCAGCCCCATACATGTTTCTAGGATTTTAGGACATCTTGGATTTAAGGAGAGTATTTTGGGACTTTTCTAGGATTTTTGGATGTTTCCAGGATTTTCTGACATTTCTAGGATTTTCAAGTTTTGAGGATTTTCAGACATTTCTTGGATTTTAGGACTTTGCTTGGATTTTTAGGACATTTCTTGGATTTTAGTATGTTTCTAGGATTTTAAGACTTTTCTAGGATTTTTGACATATTTAGGATTTTGGGACTTTGCTTGTATTTTTTTTTTTTTTTATATTTCTTTGATTTTAGGTTTGTAAGGATTTTACGACATTTCTAGGATTTTAGTATGTTTCTAGTAATTTAGGGTGTTTCTAGGATTTTAGGACTTTTCTGGGATTTTAGGTAATAGAACCTCTGTTGGGTGGCGAAGGGGATCCTCCACTGGCACTTTTTTGGATTAAGAACCTGGCACTTTATCAGGGGCCATATTTGGCCCACGGGCTACAAGTTGAGTGTCACTGCCCTACAGTAATATTATACCGACCATTACCTCAGACAGTAGGAAGAACTCTGGCTACTATAGGCTCAGGCTGTTTTAAAATATTATAAAGTCACACACTACAATTGTATTGCTGATAACAATTATAAAACAAAGACGGGCTTAGTTTAATATCTGAAAACAATTTGGGAAAAATGCAGCAATGGTCCCTATTTAAATTATCTCTGACACATTGCCTAAATTGCAAGTGCATTTATGGCATTGTCCAACTCCACTTTACTCGTCCAACGAAGCATAATGTGGGCACAAAGTAGGAGATGCTAATGCCCTGTAATGCTAGGAGCTTCCATCTAGATTAGCTGGACAGCCATCAACAGTCACCACAGCCTGACATAAACTGTGTTAACTTATCCATAAAGATCACCATGTAAACTTTAGGTCTGCTAGATTAGCTGGACAGCCATCAACAGTCACCACAGCCTGACATAAACTGTGTTAACTTATCCATAAAGATCACCATGTAAACTTTAGGTTTTGTTTTGTTTTGTTTTGTTTTGTTTTGTTTTGTTTTGTTTTGTTTTGTTTTGTTTTGTTTTGTTTTGTTTTGTTTTGTTTTGTTTTGTTTTGTTTTGTTTTGTTTTGTTTTGTTTTGTTTTGTTTTGTTTTGTTTTGTTTTGTTTTGTTTTGTTTTGTTTTGTTTTGTTTTGTTTTGTTTTGTTTTGTTTTGTTTTGTTTTGTTTTGTTTTGTTTTGTTTTGTTTTGTTTTGTTTTGTTTTGTTTTGTTTTGTTTTGTTTTGTTTTGTTTTGTTTTGTTTTGTTTTGTTTTGTTTTGTTTTGTTTTGTTTTGTTTTGTTTTGTTTTTTCTTTAAAGCTCCAGCAGCAGACTGAGCTGTAGTGATGCTCGCAGACAGAGAAACAGAGAGCAAAAGCTTTCTTAGCCAGCTCCCTGTAGTTCCTCCAGTGTGAGAACATGACAATTTATTAGTAATACAGTGAACACCAGCAACTACTGTGGACATATGCACGCACATGAATAATATATGGATATAAGGTTGAAGATCAGGTAAGAATTCCTTTCAGCGAAGTGAGAGCATTGTGTAAAATGTCTGTTTTTGTTTCAGGCCAAGCTTCGTCTGGAGATGGAGATGGAGCGTTTGCGTCAGACTCATTCCAAGGAGATCGAGAGCAAAGACGATGAGGTGGAGGAGATCAGACAGTCCTGCAGCAAGAAGGTGAGGATGCTCAGCATGTGCACTACATGCACACATGCTAATACAACTATTAAAGTTTGCAGTCACTTTACTTTTTATCACTTTTTGTCAGGGGAGACAGGTGTAAAATGTGTTCTGCCAGGCACAGAAAGGTAAGGACTAGAAGTAAGAGAGAAAAGAAAAGAGCTTTTATGTATGCAGCTCCATATATGTGGAATCTTATGCAGACAGATTTAAAGAGGCCCTATGATGCTCATTTTGGGAATCATATTTATATTTTGGGGGTCTACTGGAATAGGTTTACATACTTTAATGTTTGAAAAGCACGTGATGTGTCTCTTACTGACCTCTGCTGTAGCACCTCTGACTGAAACACTTATGTCCCACCTCCCAAGAAGCCCAGTCTACTATGATTGGTCAGCTGGCTCTCTCAATGCACATTATATTCTATTTATTACATTGCGATGTTACATTATCACAGAAGTAAACACTGAAACTCAAATGAGCTGTTTCAGGCAGCTTAGGAGCAGAGAGAGCTCCCTTTGGCTTGGACTTTGGGCTGTATTATTTAGGGAAATGTTTAGAAACACAAAAATGCTACATAAACATTAAAGATTTTTAATCTCAAGAGGTTCCTCGGGTTGAATAAAGGTTCATTAAAAAGAAAGACAAGGATATACCAATAACTGAAATCCTAAATACAAATTCACATACCGGGCTTCCTGTTCAGAGCCACTATTTTAACCATTTTACCTTGCTGTGTCTCTCAGGTGTCTTCTGCTTGAATAAATTTTTCTTGAGTTTTAATAGCTCACAGCTGGTCTATATCAGTACACAATGACAATCAAATACTTATTAAAGGGCAAGTCACATGAAAAAAAAAGAAAAGTTGCAAAGGCTGTGATATTCTGATTCATAGTTTGTAGTATGTGTCAAGCTCCTAAAAATCTGCAATAATGTCTTCATACTAGAGTTCAGAACCACCTGAAAGAAAACTGATCATTTCTCATGACTGTAGGAAGTCCCATTTTATCAACCCAACCTCCAATGCACCTTTGGATAAAATAGGCTTATATTAAAGACAGGCCAATATTTATGATAACTCCTACTCTATAAATGAATGTTCTGATCTGCTCTTGCTTTAATTTGCTTTTGATTGTTTAATACAAACTCCACACTTCCTTCTTGTTCACGCAACACTTATTCCATCAGTAGAACATTATAGTCACGTCACACTCACCACTTTGCTGTGCTCACTGTCTCTTCTCTTACACAGTGCAGTTTTTATTCACCTTAAACAGCCAGGGTTTCCCACCTTGCTTTTTCACTATTAAGCAGCTGTCAATACAACTCAACACTTCCTGCACAGATACTTCACATTTAAAGCCCAGCAGCAGGTAAAGCAGCTGTGGCTCAGAAGAAGAGTGGGTTGTTTGCTAATTGAAGGGTCAGTGGTTTGATCCCTGGCTCCTTCAGCCAACATGTTGAAGTATCCTTGGGCAAGATACTGAACCCCAAATTGCTCTTCATTTAACTTTATAGTAACTGTACCTCATAAAATAATTTTGTATTTTAGTAGTTTATAGTAGTTAGTTTAAATGACATTTAAAAATATCGATATATATATATATTGTGTATTGCAATATGGCCTTAAAATATAGTGATATTATATTAAAGCCGTATTTTAAAGCCCAACCCTAGTCTCATGTATCTTTTTCAGAATAAAGTGAAAGTTTTAGCAAACAAAAAGTCATTTTCATAAAAGTTACCAACTGAAGCTTTTACTGTCAGTAACTCAACAGCAAAGGCATTGGAAAGGAGAAGGATTGGAATGAGTGAATTAAAACAGCAGTATAGTTAAAAAGTGGAACCTCTGAGTAGCAGAGTGGTTTGTATGACATGTTTTGTGGCTTATGCTCTGATGAAATGTATGTTGTGCTTAATTTACAGTGAGCCATTATAGTACAGGCAATTTCATCCCTGGCCTTTATGTGCATACACAAACACGTACAACAGATTTTTTCAACTGTATTTCTAAATGCATTTGTAAGATTTACATGAATAATGAGATGTAATTGATGTGACTTTTCTGGAGTCATACTGGTTCATATGTCAGCATCTCACTGCCACATGATATCAACACGGTGTGTAGGCAGTGGAGTAGAATGTTTGTGTGTTGTTGTTTGTGTGTTGTTGTTCATGTAGGCGGCAGAGTGACTGAATGGTTTGCTGTTAGAATCTGGGTGCATCTTTAGTCTAGATGTTAATATAGCTGTTAATGCTGTTTTTGTATTTGTTTTGCGATGCCGGTGCTGACTGCCCTCCACCAGTTGAGCCCTCATTAGCCCACGCATAATTAGCTTTTTCTACAATTACACAAGCTGGAGTGTTGGCTCTACACTGTGTGGCAGTGACATTTACATAATGACATAGTATTTGATAATGGATTATGCTGAACACATACATGAAGGAAACAGACCCGTTGTTTTTGTGTAAATTGTACATTTTAAGTCAGGCCTTGTTAACCTCAACAAAAACCTTGCTGAGTTTTATACATTCAAAGTATGTGAACATACAAGTCACTGTAGACTGGACGCTGTTTTTACCAGTAATGTTTTAATATTCAGCAACTATGATCAGTTTGTAGTTCTTACTCTACTATTTGACCCAATTAACTGAGGTATCTCCACAATTGTTCCATAGATTTCAATGAAATGTGGTACAGACATTTACCAAACTGTGTGTGCCCTACATGAAGTACTCCCTGTGTGGTCAGACAGAACTATGAATTCACCGATCGCTCTTACTGTTTTTGTGTGTCTCCAGGTGAAGCAAATGGAAGTCCAGCTTGAAGAGGAGTACGATGAGAAGCAGAAGGTGCTGAAAGAGAAGAGAGAGCTGGAGTCAAAGTTTCTGTCAGCACAGGACAAGGTAACCCCACTGTGTTTCTGTTGGAACCAATGACTATATATACTTCCTCCAAAAATAAAGCCAAAATGTCCTGGATACGGCCGCTGCAATCTTGCACTGGTGAATTCATTTGGAGCAACAGTCTACATAGTAGTGATCTCTGCTGTATCAGGTTCCTGCTGTCTGATCAATCCCTAGAAGTGTCACTGATCATAGAGCCCTCAATTTGCACATCAACCAAATCCTTTTTTATAGCATCAATTAACTAACTGAAACCAAACTTAACAGAAAAACAAACACTTGAACAAACATCAGAGTGATAACAACTACCTAAACCTTGTATTGATTTGATGTGTACTTTAAGTTTTTAGTTTGACCCATGGGGCGAGGTTTATGAGCAATACTGCAGCCAGCCACCAGGAGTGATTGATATGTTTTGGCTCACTTAAAGTGAGCTGTCATGCTGTCCATTTCTGTATACACTCCATGGTCAGAACTGGAACAGGATCTTAGGGGCCATTTACATGACAAAAGTTCTTGCATGACACGTTAACCTTGTATTGTAGTTTGCCCTTTAGTTTACAAGACAGCAGCATTTTGGGGGCCTAAAAACACAAACTTTTGAAACTGGGTTCCAGGGTGTCATTTTTAAAAAACGCTACCCTGTCTGTGACAGTTTAAACTTGCAATGCGCTGTGAGAACAGTGATGTCACAGTATTATGATTCAGACAAATAGCCTTGTGCAAGTTGGAGAACAACAATAACAATTTGTGCTGCTGACTCTACTGAGGTTATTATCACAGTCAGATCTCATGGGTGCGCTCCCCATATCTTCTTGTTTGTTTATACTCACCGCTCTGTAGAAGACCACCTTTATGCGCTGGTGCGTGGTGTTCTTCTATGGTGTGTCAATACAAAGTTACACCGACAACTCCTGGCCTGGCATGCATACTACAGCGTTTTCAGTTGTTTATGTGGATCCATGTACACG
Source organism: Plectropomus leopardus (assembly GCF_008729295.1). Lineage (NCBI taxonomy): Eukaryota > Metazoa > Chordata > Actinopteri > Perciformes > Serranidae > Plectropomus > Plectropomus leopardus. The sequence goes on from NC_056467.1 coordinate 36,030,483, forward strand.
ATGATTGGATGATCTGAACACGGATTTTTTTAAAAACACCAAGGAAAGACTTTTCCGTTTTTAGAAGGGCCATTCTCATCTAAATGTGGCCTTTAATAGGACATGTGAAAAAAAAACCTTGATGTGATGTCCTGCAATATTCCTCTAAAAAGTGAAATCAGTCAGTTTGGACTTCCTACAGGACTCAATCTGTGTATCTGTTCGTTTCCTTGATACATTCATGTCATGTCAAATGCACATTTGATATATTCAGGGTTTGATAGCAGCAGTATGTCAGTAATGATATTTGCTCTAAAGCTGGAGCCCTACTGCTGCTGAGGTAAGTGGGGGGAGATGTGGGTGTTCTGTATAATTGAAATGACTCACCTAAACAGACTGAATCAAATCTTTATGTGATATTTACCAACTGCAATTAGAGAGTGATTACTATTGATTAAGTTAAGACTGATGTTTCAGTTTACATCCAGGGAACAGAGGAGGAGAGTTTCTGCTGCAAACAAAACCAGTCCAAATACATGAAGATAAGACATAGATGTCATCTGTGATCACAGCCTATTTGTGCACTTCCCCAGTGGAGTTTCTTATACTGTCATCTCCAAACATGATGTTCTTTTGGTCCCTAAAATCTTGTCAACAGAGTTTCTTTCAAAAAAGGGGAAAAAAAGCAATGTTCCACAGATTGCAAGAAATGTTTCACAGATTGCATGAAAGGGAAAAATGTCTTGGTGGGAAAAAAAGCAAGGAAAAAACAATGATCATAGGTAATTATCATGACATATTTAAAATTCTGTAACAAAAATATAATAATTTTCAAGCATGTTTTACAGGCCATTTCCTTGTTTTAACTTGTTTTATTTATTTTTTTATAGCTTTTTTTTTAAATACTAACTTTCAAGTCTTGTACTTTTTTACAAATTTCTTGTTCAATTTTGGGTCATTTTGGGTCGAGCCAATTTGCTCACGTTTCAAAGGGTTAAGGTAAAATCTGAAAAGAGATGGTCACCCCAATCCCTAAAATTATTTTCCAGAGTTGCAAGGACTTTGACTGACGGAGATTTGATTTAAATTCTTGTCAAACGACTATAAAGAAATTCAATGTTTGACCTTGTTGTGTTAAACTATGCTGGTAATATTTTCTTATTATGTAAAGAGAGGGGAATATTCAGTTTATTTTATATCTTATTTCAAATAAATTCACCTTAGGGAATGTTTGGCACATTTTACACACTTTCCATTCTTATTTTTTTGATAATTTTGGCTGTGTTCATGCATATATTTTGGCAAGTTGTGTATTTTTGTTTAATCTTGGAATTTCCAGCTCAGCTCCTACAATATGTCTAAAATACAATGCGTAACCAAAATTGTTACAGTCATAGTGTTAAGGGCAAAAAATGATAGAAAATTAAAAAAAAAAAAAATTAAAAACGACTTTTTTAAATTTAAATTTAATTTTTTTTTAAAATGTATTATTTATCCCACAGCCACCAAAACATAAAAACATGCATTGTATTATTTCTGGGTGTCATTCTGGGCTTTTTACCATATTTGGCATATGGAGAATTTACATGCTATACATTCAGTGTTGCTGCAAATCATTGACATATTCCAGGCTGTGCTCATCAAAAAAAAAAAAAAATTCTACTCAGCAGGTAGGCAGTTTTTTTGTTTCATCTAAAAACATAAGGTTAAAATTCTAAAAATTAATTAATATCTGATATTTATGAATAGGGCTGATGTTGGTTATAAACAACTCAGTGAAAGAAGAAAATAATATTAATATATAATATTTTTTAAAGACTGATTAGGAAAAGTGCATTTGGAGCAATGTGAGTGTGAGTTAAATAAAGCGGGCCCTGAGGGTTAAAGAAGCCCTTTTTTTATACACACACCAATGTTAATTATGTCATTTAATGCTTTACTGGTGTTCTTAAAAGTTTATTTCCATCAGTAATATCAAAACAAAAACTGTACATTTTTAAATGTAATGGCTTGACAGAAATGGAGGTGATGATTTTCCATATATTGCGCAAACTCTTAAACTGTGTGTGTAAGTTTAATTTAAATTTATGTGTTACTAAATGTAAGACCTGGTCCTTTAAATTGTAACAAAACCTAACTGTTCCTGTGTTTTCCAGGTGAGAAGTGGTGACATAGAAACTGAGAAGCGTTTGAGGAAGGACCTGAAGAGGACCAAGGCTCTGCTGGCTGACGCACAGATCATGTTGGACCACATTAAGAACAATGCACCCAGCAAGAGGGAGATCGCCCAGCTCAAAAACCAGGTAAGAAAAAGAAATCATACACATACAGGCTTACCTCCTACAGACTGATTGATGCTTAGTTCCTGGTGTTTTATTCAACAATAATGATGCGTCATGTTTAAGATACTGTAGATGTCTATCCTGTCTGACCTCAGAATCAGCAGCTGCCAGTGCTTTGTCTGCACAGAGGGTTTATTTTTAACTCCTCACCTCCACAGGATGACAGTGGGTTAGTCACTGCTCTGTGCACACCAGAGGAGACTGAGATTCAGTTTGGACAAAATAAGAAAACTGAAAAACTGCCAGGCAGTAGCCTCACTCTCAGGACTGGACAGCGTGTCCCTTTTTTCCAAATAGCCTATTATTTATTTTTTAATGAGACTGTTCACGGTGAAGAAATAAGCATTTTTTTCTGCATTGGCTATGATAACATCCAGGAAACTAAAAAGAGGGAAAGGTCAGGGACATTGGTCCAGGAGCCAGACTTTGGTGTCAGTTCTATTGGAGTCAATGGGGCGGACAGAAATAATCACACTATAACCCATCATATGTTTGTTGTTTCAACTTAAATCCTTTACAACATCAGCAAATCAGCTTGTTTTCTTTTCAAAAACATGCTAAGAAAGCAATGAGCAGTGTAAGAAGAAATTAGCAAGAAATTAGTAAAAAGAACAAGAAAAATTGAACTGATAATTAGAAAAACACCTCCAAACAAACAAAAATTTAGAAAAAAGTAAAAGAAAAGGGAAAGTGACCTAAAAAATGCTCAAAAACTTTCTTTATTCTGTAAAATAATTTAAGATGTATTATAATAATAAATGGAAATATAGCTCTGTGTAGCCTTTTAAAGGATATTTTTCCAAATCTACTTATTTCTTATTTTGCCAGACCTTTCTGGCCACATTGCTCATTGCCTTTTTCTCAACTTTTGACAGAAATGAAACCACTTTAATCAGGTTCCAATTGCTTAAATATTTGTAAAAGGTGTCGGAGAGCAGCACAATAAAATTGATATCAATGCAGGTTTCAGAGGGCTACCTGAAAAATCCTTTCACCAAATACAAAAAAAAAACGCACATTATGACACTTACTGATGTTTTTATCTAAGTATGCATGTTCGTTTTTCTACCCCATTTGTTTGTGTATAATGATGTAACACTGTCTTGGACCCAAACAGGGTCGTGAGATGCAGCTACTGGACAGAGACATGATCTGTTTAGAGACCAATCATAAGGAGTTTGAATGAGCATATAGCTCCTGGAACACTGTCACTGACATGACCTTTGCCTCTTTTTTGTTTATTTTTTCCTAACAATATTTTTATTAAAATTCAAAGTGTAAACATGTTCATCTGTGTATAAAAATATATCCCTTTTAACAGTCACACATTACCACAGACAAAGAAAATAAAATGAACAATGACAAAAACAATGATTACAGATTGTAAATTAACAAAAATACATAAATAATTAAATCAAATAATAACAATAACAATAACAACAACAACAACAACAATAATAATAATAATAATAATAATAATAATAATAAGAGAAGAAGAATGATGATGATGATGATGATGATGATAATAATAATAACAATAATAATAATAATATTTTTTGCTTTGAGAAACTGGTTCTCCAGAACATCAAAGACAATAATAATAATAATAATAACAATAATAAGAAGAAAATTTTTAAAAATAAATGAAAAAATAGAATAGTAAAGATATATAAACAACATGAAAGTAATGAAATAAAATGAGATAAAATGAAATAATTAAATGGTAGGATCAATACTTTCGTGTTATCCGTGTAACATTTCCTTTTTAGTCGGTGATATATGTTTTATCGGCCAAGAAGGACATAAATGAGTCCCAAACGCAAACAAACTCTTTTTGTTTACCTTTAACAATAAATGTCAACCTTTCCTGCGCAAGGTACAAAGTACAAGGTCTTAAACGTGGTTTAAGAAAAAAATGAATTAAAGTTGACCCTTAATCTTGCTATATCTTTTTGGCGTTGAACGAGGAGTTGAGGAGTCCCACAGCCTGGGGAAAGAAGCTGCTCCATAGTCTGGTGGTTCAGCAGTGGATACTTCTGTATCTTTTTCCAGATGGCAGCAGGGTAAACAGACGGTGGCTGCTGTCTTTCAGTATCCAGAATCAGCTGATGGTATAGTAAAGTATGGCTAGGGTGACAGGTCGAACATAATTGATGTAATTGATTACGTGAATCCGTCGATTCACGTAACGTGCGTTGATGCGTCGCACCGTTTCACACAGCGCACGTAGTGAGAGCGTGTGAGCAGCGCTGGATGTATTGTATGGAGAACAAAAAATGACATAAGTATAAATAAATAAATAAATGTATAAATAAATAATTAAATACACAAATAAATGAAAAAACAAGGGCATTTTGGTAATAAAAAAGGCTATTTCTGTATTTTTACATTTCTTTATTTATACATATATTTATTTATTATTTTATTTCTACAGTTATTTATTTATTTTTTATTTATTTATGTATTTCCACATTTATTTATTTAAGTTATAGTGTTATTCAAATTGCACTAATTTTACTGTAAGATGTTTTGTTGGACTGCTAGATTTGACGTTTGTTACTGTAACAAAGAGTAACTGTTTTGTTAAGTGACTTGAATTTAAATTGTTTTATTTATTTTTCTGTTGGATTGCTAAATGTAGATTGCGCCACATTCCTGTGGAGTGGAACACGCTCTTGCATTATTTTGTTTTTGGAGAGACTTTATATCAGACTGTAAAACACAGATTACCAGCTACGACTGGGCTATGTTTTGTTGGAGAATAATGCCCTGCAGTGTATTACAAGTTTTAAAATGTTATTTTCAGTAAATTTGTTGTTATATTTTTTGAGTAATAAAAAGATAATAGTTAGATCAATAAAAAGAGAATCAATAAATTAATCGATTAATCGAAAAAATAATGGATAGATTAATTGTTAAAAAATAATTGTTAGGTGCAGCCCTATAGTAAAGAGGCTGCGCATATGATTTACTAACTTAAATCAGTACATTTTGTTACTCTGAGGTTAATAAGCTGATACATTTTTCTAAATCTCTGTGTGTACTCCAGCTGGAGGAGTCTGAGTTCACCAGTGCGGCTGCTGTTAAAGCTCGTAAATCCATGGAGGTGGAGATTGAAGATCTGCATGTCCAGATGGAGGACATCTCTAAAACTAAACAGGCGGTGAGTACAACTCTCTGGATCCTCCTCTTAACCTTTGAAGGCAAAGTATGTAAAATTTAGGGGGATTTTGTTGCATCTAGTGGTGAATTGCAAATTGTAACCACCCAAAACTTCTCCTAGCTAGAATTCATTCAGTTCATTATTATGGTCATTATTCAGGAGGTTTTTATCGGGAGCAGAATTATCCACAGATGTCTCTTCCTCACCATAACAAACAGACTAGGAATAAAGCAGTTGCATGTTACAAATCAGTAAATCTCAGATGTGGTTTGGCATCTCAGGGACGGGCTGCTCACCTACAACATGCTCAGCTCTTTTCTCTCATAAGTTAATTTGTACTCACCTTTTTCTGATCCAGACCTTCAGGAGGTCTTTACTGTGAGCAGAATTATGCATGTTGCTGTGAGCAGCTTGTCCAGCACATGCTAATGTTGAGTCCCCCTCTTGCTCTGATAACTTAAAGGGACATTTTGCTAATTTTCGACCTGCTTTGTATCAAAAGAGTGTGAGTAGAATGTATAGATGAATTGTGGTAAACCAGTGGAATACCAGATCTGGCCGGTTGCCATTGTTTCACATGGACCATTCCACAATATGTCAAGCACATAGTGCTCTAGTAGTTGTAGGTTTTCTACCTATTGAGCAAAGCCACACTTTTTCTCTCTTTTCTCTGTAGCACCAATTTCAAAAGCATTTGTGTCTTTTTACTGAAGAGATAGCTTAGTTTTATGTGGGGGCTTTCTGTTTATCGGTGAAATACTTCCTTAAGATCCAGACATTCTGACTCTTTAAGACTCGTTTTCTCCACGAGTTGAGTTATCCACAAAGATTGCTTCCTCTCTCCCTCAAAAAAAAAAACAAAAAACCCAAGTCCAACCCTAGAAACCCAAACAATGTAACTGCTCTTTGCAGTTGGTCCTCTTACTACTATGGCCAACGCAGAAATGTGAAAAGGTGAATGGCCCTATCTGAAGCCAGTGTTTGATTTGACCCTTCTGAGCTACTGTAGAAACATGGAAGTGCAACTCTGTGATCTCTATAAATTATGATCTGCTTCCTATGTAGATTTAAACGACTCACTTTTAAGTAATGGAAGCACAGTGATTCATATTTTCAGGTGATTATACACCATTGAAAGCATATTTATTGTATTAAATTCCATTGCTGCCAATATATCCCCCTAAATCTGACACAATGTACCTTTAAAAGCAACATTTATAACAAGCTTGCTGCGCTGACACAACCACAGGTGGCAGTTCTGATCAAATTTATGATTAGGTTAACTGCAAGTTGTATAATATGAGGAAAACAGCTCAGTGATGATCACGTAGGTTATGCTGTTTTGAGGCTTCACCATCTGTGCAGCAATAGATACTGTTTGTCAAATTATTCCCTTTTGCCAGAGATGAGGGGTCAGAGGGCACACTGTTCCCTCAGAGCCCCCACTGTTCTCCACTCTGCTTCTTATACAATATTTTCCTTTTCTCTGCTGTAGGACTTTTATTTTCCCTGCAAAAAATACAGATCTCTTTATTCTGTCTATACCTCTTTCTTTACATCTTTGCTTCTTACCTTAGCCTCTCCTAATCTTACTGAGCTTTATATTTTTCTATACTTTTGGCATGACTTTTCTGATTTTATGTGCTATTCCCATGGCAATCTGGTTCCACATGTTAGTCAAACCGCCTTTTTTTTCCCAAGCCCTTTCTTCTCTCCCACATCTCTCTTGCTATTCATTTACGCTCAATCTTACTCTGTGTGTCAGTGAGGTTTAATCTCCCTTTGCTTTCTCTCCTGCCTGTTAAAGAGAAATTACCATTAAAACTGCTTTTAACATATTGCTGAGTCTCATCTGAATACGACATAGCACCTTGAAAAGTTTGACTGTGTGCTTTAGAAAGGTGAACATTATGTCCACAGTGCAATGAAGGGTAAAGATAATTGAGTTGACACAGCTGCAGGTCAGGAGGAGATAGTAGGAGAGGAGAAATGGATGGAGAGAGCAGGATGATACAGCAAATAAGGATGCACATGTATGGGAAAAGTCTGTTCATTACCAAAAGTATCCCTGTTTAATAAATGACCTGGAGAAGAACTAACTGCTCTTAAGAATTTCTTCAGAAAACTTATCCCGTGCCTGTTTAAAACGTGCCTGTTTTCAAATGGCCGAGTGCTTGGCCTGTGTAGTTGCTGCTTGCAGTTTTCTCAAGAATTACTCATACAAGCAAAAGTTTGAAGTACTTTTTCTCCCACTGCAACATTCACAGTTAGAGAGTAAAAAAGTAAAGCAAGGCAGTGTTTGCCTGGAGCTCCCAAATCACATAATCCACCCCACTCAAGTCGTGGCTAATGGTGGTCAGAAAAAAACGGTGAAAAAGGACTGTGTATTTTATTAGTGGAGGAATTTCTCAGGCTGTAACCTTATCAGAGTTGTAAGTTGATGCAGCAATCTTAAAAGGCAAAAAATGGCTCACACACTGCAGGGCTCCAATTATCATTTATTTGATGCACCAAAGTAGTTGTAATATTTCGAGCAACACAGCTCTTTGTCAGACTGAAGTGACACTGCAAGACTGTCTTAAATATATTTGTGAACAGTCATGTGACCAATCACGTGAAAAGTATGTGTCAAAATACATTGTCAATGAATAAGTACATAATCACACACAAAATACATATGTAAAAGTATGTATTAATATTAGTATTATACTTGGCCCTTTGTTCATACAGTATCTGATAAGAAAATATACAAGTGAACATTCAATAATTGTCCTGCAGAAGTTGTTATTGTGTTACCCATGTGCACATGCACGAGACAAATAAGCCAGTGAGCCTCTCATCACTAGGCGGGTTTCCGTGAACCCTGTAATGTAATGTAAATGTAAAATACGCCTGATGGAAACACTAGAAAAAACTTCCATTTATCGCAAAACAGCATTTACGCTTGCATGAGGTGGTGTTGTAGGCGATCTAAAAAAAAGCCATATTTTGCAAAACTGCAATGGAAACACTTGTTTGGCTTTTCTTGGTCACATGATGCTATGGCTATGTGCTTGTTGGAACTGGCTCCCTCATGATGCAGCAGGCACTACAAGAGGAATTATTGCATCACATTACTCTTCAAAAGTTGATTGGATCATTCGCAAGTTTTGAATCCACAATTCCTCTGTGAAATCGTGGACTATCACCTCCCAGAAATCCCTCATACATGGCCACTCCCATATATAAGGGGCTCGCCTTTCCATTATGGCTTTATAACATGCCTACATGGACTTGGATTGGAAATAATGACGTCCAGTGCGGTGGCTGCATTTGAAATAAAGCTCACCATGCTTCTTTGAATGTTGTTGCCAGAGAAGAAGTCGTACAACATTACTCAGTGGAAACGTAGTCTTCTCCCATTGTGTTATATCGACATTTCAAAAATGTCGCTTAACTGTTGTGTTGTGTTATGGAAACCTGCCTAGTAACAGCTCCACAGCTACCAGATGTCTATAACTCCAAAGGGAACATTTAAGTATTTGAAACGAGTTGCTAACTTTTGTGGAATGGAATGGACTGCACTTGTATAACACTTAGCTAGTCTTTTGACCACTCAAAGCGCTTTCACACTACATATCACATTCACCCATTCACAAATTTGTGGCTAAGGCTACCGTACAAGGTGCCACCTGCTACTCAGTAACCATTCACATGGATCCACACTCCGATGGCACAGCATTGGGAGCAATTTGGGGTTCCAAGGATACTTTGACACGTTGAATGCCGACCTACTGATTAGAGGACAACACGCTCTACCTCTGAGCCACAGCCGTCCCTATAAAACTACACAACCTTTGGCCCTGTATTCTTTATCTCAAGGGGGTTTTGTGACTTGATCTCAACAATCATTTTGTCAGGTTGTTTTAACAAGTTTCTACTTCAGAAAATGCAGACCATGTAAAGCAACCTAATTGTTTTCACAAAATGCCTTATCCGCTCAGAGAAAGGTGGGAAAAGGAATGCTGCTGAGATGAGATGAATGTGTCGCCAGTTGTTTGTTTTGAAATGGTGTCTTTGAGGACGACCTCTACATCTCACATGCAGCCTGCTGAGACAGTTAGAGGCTGTGAGAACTGATGAGAGAGAGGGTTATTACATAAATGGAGGATTTTTTTGATGCAGCCCCAGCCACATCATACACTGCAATTCAACAAAGATAAAATCATGCAAATAGCATTTCTTTCAGATGGTCCACCGTTTTTCGCTATTCTCCTGCTGTTCTAGCACCATAATTGCAGTGTTTTGAGAAAATTGTCTTGCATGTTTTTGACAGCTTTATTTTTCCACAGAGAGCCGCAGCAATCTGATAGGAGACACGTAATTGGGTTGAGATTGCACTGACAGCCCATTGTTAAATGTGTTAAATGAAAGTTTGATGCTTTCGACTGTCAGATTTTTTTGTCAAGCGTCCATCACAATATTTTCCCCACGCTGCAGCGCTGGAGCTGCTTTCAAAGCTTTTATCAGCACTCAGTGAGGCCAACGGTGAATTTAAAAAAGGAAAGTGTGATATGTAAATGAATTTGCCCCAGATTCTACATGGATATTTTTAGTCAGTGAAGTACACCTTGGCACGTCTCTGCAGTGGGTGGTATTAATGAAAATAGATGAGGAATAAATAAACCTAACCCTCAGCCCAAATCCATACTTTGAAGCTGTCTTTTGATTCACTTATTTAGGCTCATTTAACATCCTGTTTGGACTGTTTCTTAAGACAGATGCCACAATGTCGGCTCTGCCTGTCCCCCACTCCTCTCATCTACTCGCTATAGATTCATTAGCCTTTTCACATACTCACATTATTCATCATTTATTAATCCATATCTGTGCACCACCAACCTCTCTCCCTCTTTTGTATATTATCCCCGTCATTACAGAAATAGGATTACTCCAGCGCAGTCCCTCCCCTCAGCTAAGGGAACGACACAGTTGCTGCTAGCTTTTAGCCTCTAATTGGATATCTTAGTTATGATTGGGACCTTAAATAACCCCTGTTGGGCCCTGTGATAAGAGGGGGGCTGTGTAGGAGTTAATTAGGGCTCTCCTCAGAGACCCTCTGCTATGCGTAGAGTAGCACACTTACAAAACCAGTGCATGGCTCCAGACTATGACCATTAAGATGTATTTTACAACTGTTTGTTCAGATGTTTATGAAGACAGTGAAAGGGAAGGGTAGAGATTTTCTTTCTAAATTTATACAAATGTAAGTGTATACACCAGTGTGCCTAGGGAATGTCCTTAGTAGGGATGTCCTGATTTTTGCCCCCAATACAGATCAGATACCTCTGATTTTCTAGATAATGCAGCTGCACAGCACATACTTTAAGTAGGCTTCTTCAAAGTTATTTAAATCAAGCCAATGAATAGTCTGTTCTTGACAACAGGAATAAATGAGCTAACTCTGTAGTGCATTAGCCTATTATCATCTTTATTTATTCATTCAGTTTACAAAGTATAAAATGACAAGCCCACCCTTTAATCTGTTTAGCCTCGTCCCTGTCTCAAGAGAATGTCTGTTCCTTCATGAGGGTGTCCTCCAGAGTCTGTTGCTTCAATGCAGCCTGTGTCTGAGTTACCTGAATGAACTGTTTTCCCTTGGGTGCTACTTTTGTTGTCTACATCTTTTGGATGGATTACACTTCATTCATACATGAGCCATATTGGCTTTTTGATCACGGAGCTTTAATTGTACTTGCTCTGCACTGCTCCCTCTTCCTCCTCCTCTCTCCTCCAAGCAGAGCGGAGAAACACAGTGCGCTGTAGGTAAAGGCAAAATGTGAGAATCTCACACTGATCAGAAATGAAACGAGTGTTAATAACTTTGGTAAATAACTTAAACGGTGTCTTACTGTGTTTTTGTTAATGTTTGCGGTGTTGGAGGAGTGTTTTGCAGTATCACTGCATTAAGTGTGCTCAAATGCTTTTGGCTTTGCTTTTGTATTATGTGTGATCTTACTTTTTTTTGTTTGTAGATGGTTGCCCAGTTAATTTTCTAATGTATCCATGTGGGAATAAGTGAATCTAGATTTCTGAGTTTTAAAACGACCTTCACAGATTCATGTTTAGCTAGTTTTTCGACTTTTAAAACAAATTGTAATACTTACAATAACCCCTGCTTGTCTTAATGCCTTTACTGTCAGCACTATTGCACTTAGCTGAAATCATTGTACACAACAACACATTGATGATATTCATGTGCTGCTGATCAGTGAGTTTGCTGACACACAGAGATGCAATATATTAGCTATGATGTTAAGTTCAAATCCACATGCAGTGTCATGAGTGGAAGTCACTTGCAGCCCATTTAACTCTCACTGAGTTTGTTCTGAGCTGTACATTTAGTTTTTAGCCTGTGGTAAATGATATTACTCTCTTCAGCAGACTGCTAACTGCCTAATGCATATGTCTGCACACATTTAACAGTTGTTCCTGCTTGATAGACAGACAAAAGCATTTGACTGTTAGAGCTAAACATTGAGAGCTTGACCCTGTGTGAAGCACAGATCCTGTCAGTGGGACTGAGGGTTTTTTTCTATCTGTAAAACAGATTTTTTTGTTGTGGTGGGAGAGCTGACATACAGTAGTTCCAGCACAGCTGGACCAGTCTGTTCACACACTGATTTGCTTTCTGTCCTTTAGTTGGAGGAGCAGCTGAGTCGTCTGCAGAGAGAGAAGAACGACCTGCAGTCCAGGATGGAGGAGGACCAGGAGGACCTCAATGAGCTCATGAAGAAACACAAGGCTGCTGTGGCTCAGGTCTGCTTCACTCCGCCCTGTCTGTTTCATATACTGGAACAACTACATAACCTGAAAATTACTTCCATGTCTTAACAGCTTTATTCCTGAAGTGATTAGTTAATGATTTAAAGATGTTGCATGCAACATTTTCTTGCACCAGATAAAACGTGATTTTATATTATACATTGTCAGATAATTTTACAGAAATCAGCAGAGATTCAATTTATTGACGTGATTTTTTCAATATATCAATTCATCTTATTACAATGCACTACTATACCCAGTGGCCCATGCCAGCCACCAAGCTAACTAGATGATGTGTGTTCTAGCTAGAGCCAAATATGTGTGCAAGTTAGCCAAAAGTGTCCCTTTTCACTAGCAGTAATAGCAGTTACCTTACTCTCTAGGGGTGAAGGATTATGATTGAACACTCATGGGAGCTGTCTTCCAGTACAACATGGAAATATCCAAAGCTTTATGTGATTTATATATAGTTATATTCATCTAGAAAACTCAATTAATAGATTTTCTTTGGAAAAAGAAAAAAAAAGGTCTTAATAAAGATTGAGACCAGGATCAACAGTATTATAGCAAAATAATAATTTACTGACTCAATAAATGAATTTAGTGTTGAAGTTAGCTAATCATATATTGTTTTCAACAATTATTTTTCAAAGGTGATGTTTTAGCAAAAAATAAATAAACAAACAACATTAATGATAAAAAAAACAAAACGGAAAAGCTTCTGGAACATTGAAGAGCATTAGAATTCAGGTTGTGTCACATGACTGTGGAGTTTTCTGGCCTCCAAATAAAATGTTTACAGTCTGTGTTACAGTGTCAGGGACACTGTGCGTCCTTGACGTCTAATAAACATATTGAATGTATTTCTGTGTTCCCAAAACAAAGCATTTGCAAAGCTCTTTTTATTCCAGCATCGTTAAATTAATATTTGCCTGCTACCAGACTTCCTCTTCCCCGCCTTTTCCAGTGCATTGCAGTGTCCCGTATCTGGGTGTGTTATTGCCACCTGAAGATAAGTGGAATAGTGTGAAACCAATCGATCGGACTGTGTATCGATTTGTTTGCAAGCATGCATGTGCACTCTCATGCATGTGGATGACACACTTGTCAAAAAACAGCTTCAGAGTGCTAGCAGAGGTCACAAACTCAACAGGGAACCTTTCAGTTATTCCCTTACACATCCAGTGAGCACTGATCAATTCTACAACTAATGCTGTGTGGGCTGTTTCATTAAAAAGTCAATGGGGACAGATTTTAAACCAGGACATTTGGACTGACTAGACATTTTCAGAAGCCTTTTTCTGAGCTTTTGGTAATGACAATTTCAAACAAATGCAAGTCTAATGTAATAAAAAAAAATCAAGGTTTATTTTTTCACTTTTAAAATGATAACAAATGGCTTTGGTCACTTATCAGACGCGAGTACATCACAAAGTGCAGAAACAGAATAAAAAGAGCTTTAAAGATAGTTAACCCTATCAAGTGGCAGTAACAGTACTAATTACACTCCACCTCTCTCTACCAGTATCTCCCCTTCTCTCCCAGACACAACCACATCTCACCTCATGACATCTTCCATCAAAGTCAAGGAACAGTGTTTTGGAAAAGACATTGGATTTTTTTGTTTTTTTTTACACAATGTGACCACAGCCCAAAGATTTTATAAAAGCTACTAGCTGTGTGATTTGTGAAGGATATGATTGATGCTGTTGCTATAATACATACAGCCTGCCGAATAGGTACTGCGCATGTGTAACACAACAGAGACACGGGGACCTGTTTCAGACAATACACAATATAACAGTTAGTTACAGACAGATTTCAATACAGTACATACAAAATTTAAGTGAAAGTGCCAAGTGGAAGTGGAAATACTAAAAACAGGAGCAAGTTTACAAAGATGCTCTTTCCAGTGCCCTTAAAATAAGTTTAAAATCCCCCATTGGGATCAAGCTGGACAGCTTCAGATGCTGCTGTACAGGTTGAAGGGGCAAAGGAAAAAAATGCCTTTATGCCAGCTCTGTACGTTCTAAGGGAACATTGAAGGTAATAAAGGCCTGGGAGTGTAGGCTATGACTGCAATGTTTGTTTGACATTCCATCCATAACGTATGCAGTTAGAACTTAAGAGTTAAACTACAAACCCCAATTCCAATGGAGTTGGGACTTTGTGTAGAATGTAAATAAAAACAGAATACAATGATTTGCAAATTCTTTTCAACCCATATTCAGTTGAATACACTACAAAAACAAGATATTTAATGTTCAAACTGATAAACTTTATTGTTTTTTTTTGCAAATATTCACTCACTTTGAATTTGATGCCTGCAACAAAAGACTGGGAAAGTTGAGGAATGTTCAAAAACACCTGTTTGGAACATTCCACAGGTGAACAGGTTAATTAGAAAAAACAGGTGAGTGTCATGATTGGGTATAAAAGGAGCATCCCTGAAAGGCTCAGTCGTTCACAAGCAAGGACGGGGCGAGGTTCACCACTTTGTGAACAACTGCGTGAGCAAATAGTCCAACAGTTTAAGAACAATGTTTCTCTATGTACAATTGCAAGAAATTTAGAGATTTCATTGTCTACAGTCCATAATATCATCAACAGATTCAGAGAATCTGGAGAAATCTCTGCACGTAAGTGGCAAGGTTTTGGAGCAACATATGCTACCGTCCAAGCAACGTCTTTTTCAGGGACATCCCTGCTTATTTTAGCAAGACAATGCCAAGCCACATCTGCACTCGTTACAACAGCGTGGCTTCATAATAAAACACTGCGGGTCTAGACTGGCCCGCCTGCAGTCCATACCTGTCTCCCATTGAAAATGTGTGGCGCATTATGAAGCGCAAAATACGACATGGGAGACCCCGGACTGTTGAGCAGCTGCAGTCGTATATAAAGCAAGAATGGGAATGAATTCCACATACAAAGCTTCAACAATTAGTGTCCGCAGTTCCCAAACACTTATTGAGTGTTGTTAAAAGGAAAGGTGACTTCACACAGTGGTAAACATGCCCCTGTCCCAGCTTTTTTGGAACGTGTTGCAAGCATCAAATTCAAATACAAAAAAACAGTCAAGTATATCAGTTTGAACATTAAATATCTTATCTTTGTAGTGTATTCTGTAGTGTATTGAATATATGTTAAAAAGGATTTGCAAATCATTGTACTCTGTTTTTATTTAAGTTTTACACAAAGTCCCAACTTCATTGGTATTGGGGTTTGTACATACATTGCAAAGTAACAACTGATCTCTGTTTTTGGCGAGCTCGGCAAATAGTGTTTTCAAAGTTCAGGGCGAAGTGTTATAAAGAAGTGGTATGCCCCAATTGTGTGCATACTGCATGCAGCAATACATCTTAAGAACAGCTGCAGTACCTACCATGAGTAAAAACAATCAATATGTGATTCATAATGCAGCCTTTATGTAGTTTTCATGTTTCTTCATACAGCATTGTCTCTGGGCCGGATGTGGCCAGCGGGCTGCCAGGTGAATAAGCCTGCTGTATGTCAACTATAAAACTGAATCATGCACTGTAAGAGATTGATGGCATTAACTGGCTGGGGTATGATTTTTAATAAAATGCTAAGATTTACCCAAAATGTCAGGTATCTAGTGCGTTAAAGCATAGCATATGCATAGTAAAAATAAAAAATGATCAGACATTAGCCTCGATCCAAATTTGAAATGTAATATTTTATTTTTTTCACAGTTTCCTGAAACTGGGTTGATTTGGGCATGTTTATTCCCAATCAGTTTCTTGTAATGAAAATAAAGACAATCAAAAATTCTAAGTCAGATGTCAGTTGATACTAATTTAACATGGCAAATTGAAATCCCTCAACGCTCCTTTCAGTACTGCTATGCAACTTTACCAGACGTGGCGATTTTAGTCTGGCAAATCTTCAACTATGTCCAGCACGCAGTGTTTTTGTTTGTTAGCTGGCTTTTAACCAACGTTACACAGATCCACACCAGTGAGTATGTGGCAAATGGGAAAGCAATAAAATAATTAGAATAAAATAATAAAAGCTCGGTCATCCGGGAGGAGCTCGGAGTAGAGCCGCTGCTCCTCTGCATTGAGAAGAGCCAGATGAGGTGGCTCGGGCATCTAATTAGGATGCCTCCAGGACGCCTCCCTGGTGAGGTGTTCAGGGCACGTCCCACCGGTAGGAGGCCCCGGGGAAGACCCAGGACACGCTGGAGAGACTACGTCTCTCAGCTGGCCTGGGAACGCCTCGGGGTCCCCTGGGAAGAGCTGGATGAAGTGGCCGGGGAGAGGGAAGTCTGGGTTTCTCTGCTTAGGCTGCTGCCCCCGCGACCGAAATGGATGGATGGATGGAAAATAATAACATGGCACTCGTGTTAGCTAACCGTACAGTGCCATCATTTATCATTGCATTCATAGATTTGATAACAAATGGGTGCATCTCAACTAATCTTGCATATGCTACATTATGCTAAGTGTATGCTAAAGAAATATAGATAGCAAAGCATTTTGTAAATTCATCATTCAGTGACAGAGTGAAATGTATCACTTTGAGAATCTTTTCATTCTGAGTCAAGTTCAGAGGATGCGTTCGGAAATCACTCTGTCGGAGCTATTTTGGACATTCTGTGTGGGGAGACGGAGCAGCAAAGCAGACAGAATCAATGTGTGATTAATTTAACCGTTGGTGAATTCATGGAGAAGTAGAATGCTCCGTGACTTTTAACAGCAGTTCTCTCATTTTAGTGTAGAGCGTCAGATTGGATTTAGGAATGCAACCAGACTCAGAGTGCTGGAACAGATAGAGCTGCACCATGCCAGCTCTGCTTTGCTCCATGGCTGTCGTCATGGAGACGAGAGACAATTGACAAAGGTGGGATCCAAGGAAGTGTCAATTAAAATGTGAACTGCCACACCCACACATTTTAGAAATGCTTTTATTATGTAGTTTGTCCAACAGAGTGCGCTCCAACTTCATTGTTTACACTACTCATAGGACTCTGAAGCACATGTAGCAGAGCTAGCGTTGCAGCAGACGGTGTTTTCATGGTAAGCCACAGTAAAATACATACTGTTAAGTTAATTAACAATGGCCCCATCGTTTTGCAAACGAACAAGATGATCTAAGGTCCCAGGGTGACGGGAGGAGAGGACTACTAACATGCCAACTTTATTGCTATTTAGTGGCTTTTCGGATCCTCTCGGTGGCGTTATATTTAAAAAGCAACAAGACACACATTAAGTGATCATCAGGGAACAAGGAGGAAATATACTGTCATTTATTACCATGCTCACTGATGAGCCCCCCCCGCCCCAGGTGTATGTGTGACAGTGACATGACAAGAGGACACGCTGCTTGTGGTGTGAATTCAAGTGTAGTGAGTTTCCAGCCCTGTTCTGTTGAAAGAATAAACTGTCTAATGTTTGATTCATTCCAACTCCCAACAAGCAACAACATGTAAATATGCGGAGATCACAACAAAGCAGTTAGGCCTACTTAAAGACTGTTTTGTAGCTGTGGTGGTTCCTGACATTTTGGGGAATGTTCCACTCTATAGCTTCACTATAACTCAAACAGAATATTCCTCCACCCTCCTTTGTCCCCACTGAGAGGGTTTTTAGCACAATAGGGAACATTTATGAGGACAAGGGGAGCTCCCTGGCAGGTGTAAATGCTGAGAAGCTGCTTCTTGTTTTACAACCTGCCCCTAATTGACTGGCAGTATTAAAATAGTCAGCAACTGACTGATACTGACCAGTACTGATGTTTATTTAGCTATATATTTTATTGTATTTATTCTTTATTTAAATGGTCAGCAAAGGCCAAACAGTACTGGTGTGTATTTTATTTTTATATTCTCTAATTTGAATGGCCAGTGAAGACTGATGCTGAAAACATACAGTACTGATGTTTACTTTATTTTTATTTATTCTTTATTTTTGTTTGTGTGTAATGTTCGATAAGTAAATTGTTAGATATAAGTTGTTTCTGCCTTCTGAGTACTTCTGCATAGTCATATTGGTGCACAATCCACATAGAAATGGTATATTTTCATTCCAGCTCAAAAATGTACTATATTGGTTGCCATATTGGTAATCGATGAATTTTTCCACAATGAAATCAGTATCGGTACACACACAATACACAATACAGTACAATGCAATACAGTCTTCTCTGTCCACCCATGTGCAAAATATGTTCCAAGTATCACGTCATGCCTACCATATCATGGCAAAAAGCAATCCCAGGTTCATTTGTAAAAGGTAAAACCTCTGGATGGAGCTTCGCGTTGAATTGTTTTTTACACGGTCTCTCCCTGCCAATTGAGTCATTTTTGAAAAACAGTGGTGTTTGGCGAGCCTCAAGTGGTCCCCCATTAGTATTATTGTAGCTGTATAAGCAGATGAACAGCTAGTGGAAATGAAAGTGGAGTAAAAGCGCTTCCTTTCCACCACTGATGGAATGATGAGTGATCTGCTTCCGCTGGCTCCAAATGAATCCATCCTTCCTGTATAAATTGAAGCAGCTGAAATCCCTATGGGACACATCGCAACAGAGTGCTTCATCTACTGTGAAAAAAAACACTCATCTAAAATATTTCACACAGGTCACATTGAAAAGAGATTTATTGATATGCTTTCAGCAGACTGAAAGAATCTTTCCAGCAAATGTATTTGTCTAGGTAATGTCACAGAGAGGTCATCATGTTTTGCTGGTGCTGCACAGTATTTTTTATTGCTTGCCATTTGATGGATTCAGATATAGGTTTTAGGGATTTAGCTGCATTTATAATCCGCATATACTGTATAATCAATGATTATTTGTAAAAATTAGATCCTTATTCATTCTTCCATCAGATGGAATGAAAGAAAAAATTTTTAATGTCCTCCTACAGTATCATGTTGCTCGCTGACTTTGCTTCTTTACTGTGTTTTTGTGGTTTCAGTCGGCCCAGAACCTGGCGCAGATCAGTGACCTACAAGCCCAGCTGGAAGAGGCCCTCAAGGAGAAGCAGGAGATTCAGGAGAAGGTAAGTCCTGGCTTTTTGCACTCAGTATACCACTGATGTGACAAAAACAGCCAGTTACAATCTTTAGTCCGTGCAGTAAAACAGGAAGACAGTGTGTAATGAGTTTGAGTCAAGTCTCTGTCAGCTTTTAAAAATCGAAATCAGGCCACAGGAGGGAGCCAGTAAGGACAGGGTCAGTGGACTGGCAATCTCAGAAGCCATCGGCTATCAGTCTGATGACAGTTTTTTGCCAGAATTGTATTTCACTTGTTATTTACGACATCTATTGCACGTCTGTCCGTCCTGGAAGAGGAATCACTCATCATCCTCTGCCACTCTTCCTGAGGTTTTTTCCTTTTTTTCCCGTTACAGGGGTTCTTTTTCGGGAGTTTTTCCTTGGGTGATGTGAGGGTCTAAGGGCAGAAAAAAAGTTTCTTCTCCAGTGAGGATACTGCAGCAATAATGCTGCCTCGGCCCTTCCCCTTTTCCTCTGCACTTTTCTAAAAAAATACAACCCTTCATGTAATTGATGTGTCAGTCAAGCATGATTGGCAGAGACAACATGTGACACAGATGGCCAACTTGGTTTCCCAGCTCAGACGAGCGATAATGCTGAGCATGCTAGTGTTGTCATCTGGGTCATGGCTGCTGCTGCTGCATGAATCTGTTTCTCCATCAGTGACAGCTGTATCTGAAAGAGCAAAACCAGCCAGGTAGAGGGGAAATGAGAGCACTAGCCACCCTTTAACTGTACGAGGGACATGGTGTTTTCGAATGACCTAAGCCCTCAATTCTTTCATACCATGATTTTGTCTGAGATCTAATTTTTAGGGCAATTATCTCTACAGAGAGCAAGAAATGATCCTGTAACTTTTCTTAAGTTACAAAGACCAGTCATACCTCTTTATTCTTTACCTGTCTCACGGGTTGCCTCCTTTTATTTTAAAGTAGCAATATCATGGATGGTAATTTATCAGAAACCATCACTAGGACTGATAATCTTTGGAAAATGTTCTGTACCAGTTCTGATTAGTGCCATCACCAAATTACCTTACTTTAAGGAATATAAGTTATATAAGTTAGTCAGTCATGCCAAACAAAGGCCAGATAAGTTAGAATTAAACAGGAGATTAGAGGCAGAAACATGTTAGAAAAATACAAAATACAATTTTGTTGTACAAAATACAACAAAATTAAAGCTGCAAGAAGCGATGAATGGGCCCTCGCACCTCCACACACGTCGGGGCTACTTGCTGTATGCCGACTGATGCGGCCGCTTCTCCCCGAGAAAGGGCAACACTGCATGCAGCAGTGAATTAGTGTTTCCTTCATTTAGTGGTGGAGTCTGGATAAACGTGAAGTTTCTTGAGGAGGGTGTTTGTGTCTTTCTCTGACTCTCTCTTTCTCTCTCTCTCTCTGTGTGAGGGTCAGCTAAAGCTGCAGCTGTGATACATTTGAAAAGGGATCCAGCCTGTTTGATTGATAATGATAATAATGAGTAGGATCAAGACAAAATGAAAATATAAGCTGGAAGATAAATTAAAAAGAGACATCACATAAAAGCAAGAATGGGCTTTAAGAAGTGATTTAAAAGAAGTCACTGATTCTGTGAGTCTTAGCTCCTCAGGCAGGTCGTTCCAAAGCCAAGGGGCCCTGATGGCAAAGACACGGTTGCCTTTAGTTCTAAGCCTCGACTTTGGAATGGCCCCACCTGAAGAGCTCACATAGGTTCAACATTTCTGTTATGTAGCTTGGGGGCAGACCCAGAAGAGCTTTAAAAGTGATCAGTGAAACTATTACTGTCTAATATATGTAATGCTTTAAAGTTTAATTTTGTCTCAAAGGAAGAATTTGAGAAATGAGACCTTAGGGCCTGTGTCCACCTAGTGTTTTTTTCTCAGTGCCAGCATTTTTTTTTTTCATTTGTTTCTTATTAGAAGTGGGTCTCTGTCTCTGCATGTGGCCACCTGGAGAAAAAGCATTGTGCCCAGCGTCTTTTTCAGAGCACGCTGCCTTTTCTTTGCAGTCGCTCCGAACACTTCTACTTCAAAATCTCTTTGCTTTTCATGAGGTGCCAGTGATGTCACAGCTGCTCTTTAGCTAGGCTACTGTCACAACCATAGACTGTATGTAAAGATGGACTTACCCCGGCTATGCTGAGGTGGTGTTAAAATATCCGGAATGCGGCCTATGCCATCCTGTGAGGGTGATGTCATTGAGAGCCTGCATCAAGGCAGTAGTGATATCCAAGGTGGGGGAGTTCCCGCCAAAACACCCGTCCGACTAATCGTTGGCAGCTCAATTGAATACAAGCACACAGATTGGCTGTCACAGTTGTCAATCATGGCCGAAAAGCCCCCTTTTGTGTCATTTAATTACTCAGGAAAACCAAACCTATCATGAAAACAAACTTTTGAACAGACATCAGGGTGATGAAGCCTACCTTCAGAGACAGAAACCATCTTTGGGAAAAATTTGTTTGGCGTGGAATTTGAGTTTTTAGTTTGGCCCATCCACTAACATGGAGGGTCAGGCTTTATGACTTGTACTACAGTCAGACACCAGATGGCGATTGAGATTGAATAACCTCACTTGGGGGAGCTGTCATGTCATCCATTTATATATACAGTCTATGGTCACAAAAGAAACAGAGAAGGCTGTCTGTGTTACCTGATCAGTGGAGGGTTGTGGATGTTGCTGGAGAGTGTTGTGCTTTTATCACTAAACTCAATGTCTAATTTTCGTCATTACCGCTTTTAATGAAAAACAGTTCAGATTTTATTCAAGCCAATGAGTGGAAATCAAAAATTAGTGATCTAATATTATATGTGCATGATTGTCTCTAGATGCAAGCCCTCCAGAGCCAGCTGGAGTTCCAAGAGCAGTCCATGGTAGAGAAATCCCTGGTCAGCAGGCAGGAGGCCAAGATCCGCGAGCTGGAGACCAAGCTGGAGTTTGAGAAGACCCAGGTCAAACGGCTGGAGGTGAGAGCTGCAGACAGGTGGTGGAGTGCTGGTGCTGGGAGGCGGTTGGCTGATGAAGCTCCAGCATGTGGAGGGCATGGGAAAGAGGCTGGGTGAATTGTGCTGCTGGGGTCCGAGATGCAGACAGAGAACAGTCATGATAAACTGAACATGAATGAACTGTACTTCCATGAATGAAATGTCCCACCACTGCCAGTCAGATGTAACCATCCCGGCTTCATTTTGTCCTCGAGCTTGTGTTACTTGCACTTGACAATACCATTTGTTATTGTTATTTGTCATTTTTAAATTATTTTCAGACTTTGCCTGAGACAAAAAGCACAAGTGAAGGATAAAGGTTCCCATCTGCATGCTCCTATGGAGACATTGAAATCTTCTCTCACCCACTGAAAAAATGACCCTACACTCAATTTTGCAGGTTCAGTTTAGTAATTACTGACTGTGCAATGTGCTCACCTTCAGGCATACTCCCTCTGCTCCTTGCCCTCCAAACTCAAAACAAATATATTTATTTATTTATTATGATTTTTTTAGGAACTCTAGCCTGTGGTGAAATGTGCAGAGTTAGGAAAATACACACAAGGAGTCGACTTTTATGGCTTCTCACCAGCTTTAAAACCTGCAGTGTGTGAATATTTCAGGTTTCCTGAGTAGTATAACTCACCAAAGCTGGAGGTAGCAGAGCTCAATCAATAGAGATATGAGGAGGCACAGTGCAACACCCACTCAGTATGTGAAATATGGACGGGGCTGGTGGCTAGTGCTGGAGCTAACTCAATGATGGAGTATACTGCTGGCATTGATGCACTGACTGAATACAGACTTGCTGCAGATTTAAACACCCATATAGGAGTCACCTGTTCAAACACAGCTAAAGACGAACATATGTGTTATCAAAGTCTGCTACACCACTCCCATGCATTATTGATACAAATAAGCTCATCAATTGTTAACATGGTCTTCTGACTGAGTTGTGTGGAGATGAAGTGGTCAGATCCATACTCACTGATCTATAGCAGACCTTTGTTTTTGTCAAGGACTTCATGGAACGTATTGACTTGTTTTATGTGTTTTGATTCTCATCTGCTATAGAACTGAAGTTTGAACCAGGGATTGGTTGATGCAGATTTTTGAGGGCAGTGACAATTAAGATACAGTAAATACTTACATTTCTTATGCCTCTGTGCCAACATTAGCGGTGGCCAAAGGCATTATGTTTTTGGCTTATTCATACATCCTTCTGATACTCATGAACTCAATATCCAAAGAATGCCTTGAAAGACTTTCTTCACAAATGGCATAAACATCCATTTGGACTCAACAATGTACTGATTAGATCTTGGTGGTAAAAGGTCAAAGGTCACTGTGACCTCATCTGTCTCATTCTTGTGAATTTGTTATCTCAAAAAAACCTTAAGGGAGTTTCTTTTTTTTGGCCCAAACATTCAATTCAACTTGACTCAGCATTGAACTGATTAGATTTTGGTGGTCATGGGTCGAAGGTCAAGGTCACTGTGACTTTGTTTGTCTCATTCTCATGAATGCGACATCTTCAGAACACCTCAAGGGAGTTTTTTTTTTCTTTTGAAATTTGACACAAACATTCACTTGAAATGAATGATGAACTAATTAGATTGTGGTGAACACAGGTCAAAGGTCACTGTAGCCTGTGGGTCACTTTGTTTCAGGTATCAGTGAGACGTAAAAAAACAATCCAGGAAGTCCAGTTTGAGTCCAGTTTGAGAGTGATAGATCCATGAGTCTCAAGGCTGATCATATACCAAAGAAACAAAGTTATCACAGTAGCAATTATTTATCTGCCATCTCAGCAAACCAAAAGATTATCGAAGAAATCAGTCTGACATTTACATGTTTTCATTGGGACGCTTTATCCAAAGGGATGTACAAATGAGGGACAATTTAAGCCACAGTGGGTCAGGGAAGAGGCCTTTGAGAGTGCCTCAGCACTTACTTCCACATTCCACCTAAAACATGTGACATAGGGCTTGCAGAGCATGATGTTATATGTTAGTACCTAGAAAATTACTCAGTAAGTATGTAATCTTTAAGAGAGGTATTTAAGAGAGGTATGCTGATTGAATGGAGTAAGGTAAGTCATTCCACCTCCAAGGAGAAGAGTTTGGATTGAGAGATCCTGCTTTGCTGTGACAGTAGGACTCGTCGTCATTTATTTGCAGATCTGAAGATCGGATTTGAATTTATTGTAAACAGCACCAGGGAGCCAGGACAAAGAAATGAAAAGCAGGTGACATGCTGTTTTTGGCTGGTTGAAGACCGGACCTCTTGTTGCATTTTGGACCAATTGCAGAGGTTTTACTGTGCTTGCTGGTAGCCCTGCCAGGAAGATTTTAGAGTGGATGTATTTTACAGTGAAAGAGAACCAGTGCCAATACAAGGAGTTGAGTACCATCCTCAGTCAGATAGGACCTGATCTTTCTAATGTTATTCATACAGTGCAAAGTAACATGACTGAGTGGAAGATGCAACATGCTCAGTGACAGTTTATCAGTCATCAGTTACAATTCAGGATCCTAACTGTCTCTTCTGTAAAACTGAAATTGAAAACATGTTCACCACATGTTTTGTCAACATGTGGTGACGTTTGGGATGACCCTGAAAAAGTGGCCGGCTTTGCAGTCCTTGCTGTTAACAATGTGCCCTCAAACAATAATACTTGGTGACTTAAGAAATGGATGTACAATTATCTAAAATAGAGTTACTTTATTGGGTATGATATTTATTTTTTAACTGACATTTCCTAATTTTCTCTTCTTTTTGAAACATTATTTTAGGTTAGAGGGCATTATTGCAAATAGACAGGGAACAATGAAGGACTATGAAAGAAAATGGAAGGCATTAAGGCCATGTTTAGCAGACTGATGATTGTGATGACTGTGTTTTTTGTTTGTTTTGTTTTGGTGCATCTTGTGTGTATTGTTGTAATGTTATATATACAAAAAAGGCATATGTACAGTATATATATGCTATCAGTATGGCATCTGTCTCTCTGCTGCGCAGAGCCTTGTAGCTCGTCTGAAGGAAAACTTGGAGAAGCTGACAGAAGATCGAGACCAGCGTAGCAGCAGCGAGAATCGAGAGAAGGAGCAAAACAAACGGCTGCAGAGACAGATCCGTGACGTCAAAGAGGAGATGGGCGAACTGGCCAAAAAGGAAGCCGAGGCCAGCCGCAAGAAACACGAGCTGGTAAGGATGTGACAGCTTACCACCACTTCTCAATGAACGAGTAGTTTGGTCATTTTAAGAGAACCTGCATAGCTGATCAACCTTTGTCCCTCTCTGCTGACTCTTGTCTCATTAACAGGAAATGGACATTGAGAGCTTAGAGGCTGCAAACCAGAGCCTGCAGGCAGACCTCAAACTGGCCTTTAAAAGGATTGGTGACCTCCAGGCAGCCATCGAGGACGAGATGGAGAGTGACGACAATGAGGACCTCATCAACAGGTACAAACAGTAACTGGAGACACACACACACAAAAAAACTTAGATTGAGGACCACTTACTCGCTTTTTCCAGAGTTCTCAGCAGAATCTCACTGTTGTCATTGGCAGATTGAGACTCCTCATTGTACATGCGATACATTATTTATTTACTTATTTATTCCAAAATTAGTGGAACAGCTTTGTAAATTTGTATTACTCTTTATTTTCCACCCTTTGTGCACTTAGGCCATAGACAATGTAGATAAACATGCAGATTTTGCAGCATCTTTCTTTTGTCTGCTGCATTTTATGTCTAGTTGTCTCTGTATGTCTACTCTCTGCGGCCCATCCAATGTTACTCACTCACTATACATTCACATTCTGCCTTGATAGGTAGCGGGGGGGAAATAGTTACAAATATCTCTTCTTCATCTCTTCTCTGTTGTATCTGCTTTCCAAAAAGTTGTTTGTTTTCCTAAAGTCTGAGACAAGCAGGTTGATAATAGGTTGATGATAGCGATGTTGTGTCTGCGTATAGAACAGAGCTTTGATAATCAGCAGCCAGGCACACAGAACTCATCACGGTGAGGTTACTTGGTTCTGTCGTGCCTTTAGACCAAAGCCACAAACTGCTCACCAGCTTTAACTGGAAACCCACGCTGCAGCCAGAGACGCTGCTCAGAAGTGCCGGGCAAATACATAAACTATTGTTTGTCTAGAAATTATTCCAGCACATCATTCTCCCTCAAGTCACAAATTGGCATTTTTACATTTCTCTACAATTTATACAATGGAGATGCAACATGTTAATCAGTGAGCTTTAGAGGTGTTGGTAGGTGTATTTTCAGGCTAGCTGTTTCCCCCTGCCTCCAGTCTCTATGTTTAACTCCAGTTTTGTACTAAAGGCACAGACATGTGGAGTCCGTTTTCATAGATAAGTACGGAAGCTTAGAACTGCCACGCCATGAACAACAAATTGGTATCAGCCAATAACATGAAAAATGTATTCTTTCAACAATATGTTTTTTCACATTTTTACAATATAATTTCATTTTATAAGAAGTTGTTTTCATATTTCATGGTATAACAAGAACATTTTCTTATTATAGCATGAAACATAAACAAGAGAAGTTTCTTATCATTACATCAAAACATCTTGTAAAAATCAAGAAAAAAAAATCAAGAAATCAAGAAAAAAAAGGTTCTTGTTATAACAAGATGTTTTCATGTAATACCAAGACACTTTTTGCATATAAAAATGTACTTATTTATCTTGAAATATTTCATATTATTACATAAAACAATTGTCTTATTTTATCTTGATATAATGAGAAATGTTTCATGAATAACATATCACATATATCACATATCGTGTAATAATGTGATATGCCTCATGTTATAACAAGATGAATAAGAACATTTTTACGAGAAACATTTCTTGTTCTAACATGAAAACATCTTGATATAAGAAGAAACCTTTTTTTGTTCTAACATGAAAACATCTTGATATAAGAAGAAACTTTTTTTCTTATTATAACAAGATGTTTCTTATATTTTTACAAGATGTTTTCATGTTATAACAAGGTTTTCTTGTTTATGTTTCATGTTATAACAAAAAAGTTTGTTGTTATAACATGAAAATATGTATAAAATAAATATGTAAGAACCTTAAAAAACATTTTTTTGTAATATGAAATTAGCTGATACTGATCTTTTTTCTGGCCTGGCAGTTCTAAGCTTCCATACTTATCTGTTATCTTTATAAGAGTTATGTGTTAAAGTGGACTCAAATGCCTCAAGAACAAAACTCGAGTGAAACATTAAGACTGGAGGCATCAAAAGTTCTTACTACAACAAGATGTTTTTCACATTTCTACAAGATGTTTTTCATTTTATAACAAGATTTTCTTTGTTACAACAACACACATATTTATCTTCTTGTAACAAGTAAAATTTCTTGGTATGACGTGGTATAAACATCCTGTAGAAATTTGAAAAGTTTTGATGTTTTTATACTGATTAATAATTTTTCCTGCCTGACAGCCTCCATAGATAAGCATATTTACCAAACTGAACTGCTCACTTCAGATAAGTGGATATGTTTCCCGTGGTTATGTCCCGCACAGCCATGTGACCAATGGCAATTTTAGCAGTCCAATCAAAGGCCTCCAGGTAGTGAATGTTCTGGTCATTTATTGCACTTAATGCACCTTTGTCCTCAGGATCAGCACCCCGTCTGTAGACAGCAGAGGTAACAAGTAAAGCTGTCGGACAGAGGGAGTGAGTTAGCTGCACTGGAATGATCTTGTTCTTTCTCCATTCAGACTGTATTAAACACAGCCAGTACAAGGCCTCGTCCTCTTTCGGGGCGCTTTGTAAGAAAATGTGTACACTCTCTGAGCTGCCTGCTGAGCCTTGCTAATTTTTCAGCAGCCCCGCACAGCTGTAGAGAGAGTTGTCCCTCGAACAGCAGTAAACAGCTCTGTGACTCATTAGAGTGCACTCTGTATGGAAGACACAACATCAGCATGAGGTGGCATGCTGAGCCAATGCCCCTAAAAACATGATATGTACTGTACAGTAAGTTTGCCAAAGGAAAGAAAAATAGCCAGTCACAGCACATGCCATGACACCTTCAATTCTTGGGATATTTTTAAGCATCATTCACAATTTATGTCTTATTTTTGATTCAGATTTCCTGTTTTACTTTTCTATTGTCTTTTGTTTTTCTGTGTGTTATTTTCTTCTCTGTTCCCCAACCCATCATCATCATCACGGCCAGTTTGCAAGACATGGTGACAAAGTATCAGAAAAGACAGAACAGAGTGTGAGGAACTTTTTTTTTTTGCAGCACTGAAAATGATGCAGTATTCTCTAGTCTTTGAACATTTAGTGGAGAAGCTGATAGTGAAGAGAGAAAACCCTGAGTTTTTCTGCAGGGTTTAGTTTCGGCCCAGTTAGCACATCACTTCTGGCTGTCACACTGCAGAAAAGAGCTGATATTTGAAGGAAAAATCCCCCCTGACAGAAAAAAAATAGAAGATATTTGGATTGCACCTGGTATTCTGGGCCACTTTTGTTGTTTGGTTTGGCTATTTTCTTTGATTTCTGTGGTAATTTCCATTTATTTTAAGACATCAGCTATTGGTGTCAGGCCCTCAGAATCAAAGAGTGATGGCTCAGCTCCAGGGCCACACATGATGAACAATTCAAACAGGAAAAAACACTTCATGGAAGACGCAGAGATATAGAAAATCCAAGGGGGGATGTCCTTTCGATGTGTGAAGGCTCGGGGATAATGCATCATCAACAGTGCACAGAGATTACCTCATAACCCCCCGCTCTTCACTGCATGCCCCACAGGCTGAGATGCATGAATACTACTGGCAATATGTTACTTTAGCCACAGCATGAATCGTCCTTCCTCATATTCCCTGAACGATTAACTGTTTTGCAGAGCTTTGAGCTGAAAGGCAAGTGTCATGATCTCTCTGGTCATCCTCCCTCAAGGCCAGATCATCCTCTTTGTTCTTCTTTACGCATCTGGAGGCGCATCCGGGGACGCATCCGGGGGCGCATCCGGCTATGTTTCCAGTCTTGGTTCGAGGGCGTTGTGTCGGACACTGCTGTGTTTTGTTTGAACAGCAGTCGGTGACAAGGCAGCCTCTTGCTCCCAGGGCTATCTTAATATTTCATTGGCCCGATCCGGGGCTGGATGTGACTGTGGCTCTGTGGTGACTGCCCTCCTAACAGCAGAAAAAAAAGGGTGTGTTCATCGTCAATCTTTGACTCGCACTTGCTTAATAATGCAGAACCCTCAAATGTCTTACAAAAAGCTGTCTTGCTCACCAGGCGAGTAGCACACACGCCGTGTTAACCTCTGGCTCTGAGCCGCTCCAGTCCCCTGTCAGCGTTCACTCCTCTGATGCTGGAGAGGATTAGTAATCAGAGCTGGAGAGAGCAGACTCTTTGTCAAAGACACCAGTGTTTTGATTTGTAAAGAGCTGCTAGGGAAAAAAAAAGCTGAATCTGTACTGGTGTTTGGATAACAGACAACATGCATTTCTTCTTCCATGAAATATTAAGTAATTTAGCTATGCATTTGAATTTATTTATTTATTTATTTTGACAAATTGAGCTTACTTAAAATAATCTAGGAAACCAACTGCCTTAAAATGTTTAAGTAAATTTAATTATTAGTCTTAATTTATGTGTACTTTGTAGCTAATTGTTAAGTTTACTTAAATTTTGCTGTATTTAAGTTATTTTGTGTAGTTGTTGCAACCTAA
This sequence comes from Plectropomus leopardus, assembly GCF_008729295.1. Classification (NCBI taxonomy): domain Eukaryota; kingdom Metazoa; phylum Chordata; class Actinopteri; order Perciformes; family Serranidae; genus Plectropomus; species Plectropomus leopardus. Next base: position 36,060,508 of record NC_056467.1, read on the forward strand.
AAATGACAAGTGGAATTACCTTGCTCTTATAAAGTATTAGCAACTTCAGTAAACCAACTTAGTCCGACTGAACTTGATCACCACAAAGAGGATTTTGCAAATTATGAAGTTAGGAGATCTTTGAGTTCTTTTTGGGGTTACATGTTCAAGAAAATACAAATATGACTGACTAGTTTGCAGCCAACAGAATATGGATTTATAGCACAATAAACTTAATTTAAAAGTTATGGTATAAAAGATACAGGTCCAGGTACTCAGGGTGGTTTGAAAAGCATAAAAGGCCTTTACAGTTGTAAAAGTTCTAACAAGTGTACTTTTAAACGTTTAGTTTAGATGCTAAATGTGGTTCATATTCTTCATTACCACTGACATGCTGCCAGTCCTATGAACTCTATTTAGTTATGAGGGTCAGTTAGTTGGCTTTGTGTCTTATAACATTGCTGACTTACTTGTCAATCAAACATTCTCTCAGCCCAGAAACTCTGGAGGATAGAGGATCATTATTGATATTTCTCGAAAGACCATCTCTTTAGCTTTTAAGTATTTTAAAATTTCAAATGAAAATTGATGTAATTTCTTTATTTACCCTTTATTTAACCAGGTTGGTCCCATTGAGATTAACAGTCTCTTTCTCAAGGGAGACCTGGTCCTGACAGTCAGCAGTGAGAACACAAAGCTGCAGAGACACAAAGAGAGACAAAATACTATTCACAAGAACTAAAATTTACATTAAAAGAGAACTATCTATGAGTCAAGGAGGACTTTCTGGAAGTCACTTGTACAACCAGGCAGGCTAAAAACATGCACATCCTATAGAATCTGCTTCTAAGTCTTTCATTATAGATTTAAAAATATTGCAGGACTCCAGCTCCTTGAAGTCATTCTGCAACAAATTTCAGGCTGAGGGTGCAGAATCCCAAAATCCCTTTTGCCAATTTCTGTCTGAGTGTTTTAGACAGAGAGCGTAAAGAGGTCCTGAGAACGCAATGAGTACTGTCTGGTACTTTTCTGCATGATAAAAACACAGAGGTATTGTGGGAGCAGACCAAGAATTGCCATATATATATAAAGGAGTATCAATGTAAGAACCTACCAGAGCATGGTGTTCTACCAGAGAGTACAACTTACAATGGTGAGTCAGAGCTTTACAGTTTATAATGAACTTCAAGGATGCATGGTGAACTGTATCGACCATATGGAGACACTGAGCAGAGAATGTATGAATGATCAAAATCAGCTGAGCCCAGATATGACTTGACAAAGGGATGGCTTTTGTGACTTCTGTTGGTTTTTAGTAGAGCTAATAAAAAACTAATGTGATCATATTGCATTGAACTCACTGCAGTGGAAGAATTTTTTTTGGCAATTTTGCCTTTATTAGATAGGACAGATCTATTGCATGAAAGGTGGGGAGAGAGGGGATGACATGCAGCAAAGGGCCGCAAGCTAGAATCGAACCTGCAGTCGCTGCGGCAAGGACACTACCTTCATTTATGGGACGCCTGCTTTATCCACTGAGCCACCGGATGCCCCACTGCAGTGGAAGTTTTGCAGCACACAGCAACCATTTTACCTCTCTATGTGACACAGTGGATGAGAGTACTTTTTCAAGCCTATCATGATGCTCTTGGAGACAATGCATATGCCTGTCTGTGCTCCAAGGCCACGGGGGCTTCACTGGGTCGACAGTTTCATATATGGGAGACACAAACAGCGGTGTGTATAAGACCCAGGGACACAGAGGAGCAAAGTGAAGCCGAGCAGAGCAGGACGATCCATAGAAGCTAATGATGAATGTAATAGCGTGTAACAGAGATGTACAACCAGTGGCGGCAGAATGTCACAGACAATTAATGTCTGCTCAGCACTGTGTTTGTTTGCTTTCCCCAGGCTTTCAGCAGGGCTTAACTAATGGTATGGTGGTCAAGGACATAAATTGTAGTTGACACCGTGTGAAGCACACAATTACATATTGCCCACGATTGTGGTTTTGGCTATAGACCTGAGAGGTTTTTTTTTGTTCTCGGAATGTGTCATGAAGTTGTACACAGATAAGAAAGTGTTGGAGAACATTGACACAATATATAAAACTGTTTTTAATGCACTCCTGTGCAAAGTTTCAAAATGTTCATTCTGAATAAAGTCCAAACTGCAGTTAAACGTTGCCATGTAAACGACCCCTCAAATTGTGTGCATACATAAAGGCAGAGAATTATTCTTATTCTTTTCTTCAAATTACTAAAACTGTGGATATGCCTGGCTCTGTTTTATAACTCTTGATCACTGTGGTACAGGGCACTTATTCACGGGCCTCATTGTGACTCTCACAGTTCGCCATAAACAGGTGTAGAAACGCCCTTAAGCCTCCATTTGCATATCAAACTTGTGCACTTCCACCATTCATTACCCCTTTGGAACCTGAGGAAAGCACCTGTTCGGATGCCTTTTATAAGTATTTAAGAAATTAGTGAAAAGTACCTCAAAATTTGTAAGGCAATGACCTGGAAAGTGCATAAAAAATATATTTCTTCATCAAAATTTGAAATATTTAATTATGATAGTTATAGTTTTTCCATTACTTTTTTTCATCTTTTTTTCCTCTAGACATTATCTCTTAGCTTTTAAAAAAATTTTAGATTTTTTAGATTTTCTAAATCTAAATCTAAATATAGAAGCATTTCATACCAAGTTGCTTATTGCATTTTCCCATATTTTCAAAGGGTTAATCTCACCCTCATCATTTTACCTGCGTCTATGTCAGCTAAAACAGTGTGTATTCTGCTCTGAATATATGAATGCTTCATATATGCACAGAAGGCTGGTTACTATTTACCCTCAAATTGTGCAAATTGAAACTGCGATTTTAAAATACACCAAGCTCAGTTGGTAGAGCTGGTACCCCAGCTACACATCGCAACAACCGCGGGTTTGATTCTGGGCTTGGTCCTTTGCTGCATGTCATCCCCTCTCACTCTCACAAACACTTAAGTTGTCCTATCAAAAAAATAAAGGCAAAAAAGCCCCCCCCTAAAAAATCTTTTTAAAAAATCAGTTTAGAAAAAAGTCCTATCTATTACAAAAACTTTTTTACGCTCACATGAGGTGGTATTTCAGGTGATTCAAAAAAAGCCATATTTCCCAAAACTGCAATGGAAACCCTTTTAGGCTTCTCTAGATCACATGATGCTATGGTTATGCGCTTGTCAGTAGGGACTGGCTCCCTCATGATGCAGTAGGTGCTACAAGAGCTGTTATTGCATAACATAACTTCAACATTCGGAAGTTTTGAATCCACAATTCCTCTGTGAAATCCTGGACTATCACCTCCCAGAAATCCCTCATACGTGGTCACTCCCAGTGGCTCGCATTTCCATTATGGCCCCATAACATGCCTACGTGACCTTGGAATGGAAATAATGACGGCTAGTGCGGTGGCTGCAATAGAAATAAAGATGCTAATGTTTTGAACATCCATCACCCTGCTTCTTGAAATGTTATCATCAGAGAAGTCGCAGAACATCACTCAGTGGAAAAGCAGTAGCAATTGTGCTTTATTGACATTCCCAAAATATTGCTTAATTTTTGTGCGAATCTGTGATGGAAACTCACCTATACTCATCCAGATTCCTCCTTTACAAATACCAGTTTTTGTGCGGGGAAAAGGAGTAAGCATGTTTTTTGTGCATACATTGTTTATTGATCTGACCCCTGGAGTCATCGTCATGCGCTTTGTCTGCCTGCCATCCACCCTGACCACCTCCCTGTGACCTCTGTGTGGCACAAGAACACTTGTAGTAGAAAAAAATGTTGCCAGTCCTAAAATACATAATCCAGGCAACAATCATGTCTCCTCTAAAACCATCTGAAGGAGAAAGAGTTTCTGTAACAGAGTCGTTTCTTAGTAGTGCTGTAAGTTTTAGGAAGCTCAGCAGTGTGACTATGATTACAAGGTGACAAAAAACTTTCCCCATTTTCATTTTCCCATTTTCTCAAGGCAGAAGCTGTTATTCTGAAATGAGTGTAGCTTGAGAAGACAAAGGTTAAAAGACTAATTTAAGAGGGCTGCAGGAAAGAATTGACTCACCAGAACTTGACCAGCGCACAAATCCCTGCAAAGAGTGAACTCTATCAAGGGTCATACAAGGAAATCTGCTTGCTGACATGAAAGTGTCTTCCCCTCTTATTGTTATTCAGTCCCAAAGTTCACAGCGCCAAAGACACTTTTCTGCTCTGTCATCATAACAGTAGGCAACAGCAAATCCCCATATTGTTTAATAGTAGAGGCATGTTTTGCAAAGCTAATTACAGCTTAAGAGTCTGCCGCCCCCGTCCTCCCTCCTCATCTTTGGCGTGAATGCTGTCCTAGCATTAGCGTCCAGGGTTATTGTATTTCATAAAAGCTAGCAGGCTACGCATTTGGATCTCACTGGGCAAGCCATTATTTGAAATCTCCCTTTTGAAATCTAGAGAGCTTTTGTCTCTGACTGCTAATGATTTTAATTATAGGTGGTGCGGGGCCCTTCTGAGCTCTGTGTGCTGGAGAAAACAATGTTTTTCTCTCTCTTCCTCGACAAGACGGGAGGCTCTCTGAAACAGATGCGGAGATGTTGAGCCACCCCTGTGATGTCTCTGTAGGACTATCAAGCTGTAACAACTTAATTTCACAGCACCACACAAGCACTGGGCTTTGAAGGCACTTAATGAGTGTTGCACCCTTTTCATCCGTGTCAAATTTTATGACAAGGTCTCTATTTTACTCCATGGCTCGCAGTGGTTTGTGAATGTGTAATGATAATTTAGAGGAAAAACAGTGCAGTGCCCAGCTGTGTACCAAATCATTCTGTAAAAAAGTAAAATTATGAGTGAATGCATGTGATGATGTGGTGATGAAAATAATTACCAGATGAAAGTAAATCTGGACTTTTTCTGCCTCTCTGCTGTGCACTACTAGTTAAACTTGAGTATTTTTTTTCCAACATAGGTGCTGTTTTCCTCATTTTCGCCATCTTTCATCAGGTTATGGTAACATTTATAGATCAATAAACTAATAAATTAAATAAATATTAATTTTACAATATTTTAATCTGGCATAGGTGACATCTATTCCTGTAAAAGTGTGCAAGGCTAGCAGCTCAGAAGAAAAGCCTTAAAGGGATAGTTCACCCAAAAATGAAAGTCAGTAATTATCTACTTACCCTCATGCCGATTAAAAATTTGGTGAAGTTTTATAGTTCACAAAACACAGGCTGCAGGTTTACAGGGGAATGGTAATGCATCCATCTCCCAAACAACTGAATCGAATGGTGACCAGGATTCAAATGTTGAAAAAATACAAAATAAAGCCACAAAATGTCCCCATGCTGCTTGTGTGAAGTAATCCAAGTGTCTTGAAGCCCTGACATGCAAAGTTGTTTTGAAAAATGTCACTGGCATCATGTTTTTAACTTTGTTGTAGTCTGTAGCTCCTGGTATGTAAGCTGCGTTTACATATGCGTACTCACGTAAGACAAACGAGAGCTTGTGGTACCTACACGCTAGTGTTAACATACTACCTGGAAGCCTCCCCCACACACAGAGGGACTTCTGGAGTTAGCAGGAAACAACAATTCCCTTTGTTTGCTTTAAAACTTCTAAAAGCAACAAGCTCTCGTGGGTCATGTGAGCGTGCATACATGAACGTGGCTTCCACATTAGAGAGCAACAGGCAACAACATGGTTGAAAACATGACGCCAGTGATGTAGACTTTCAAACTCTGGATGGTTGTCAGGTGAATAAATCAGAATAACCAAAAATACATACGTACATCAAGTAAATGATACATATACCTATATAACCAGGATAAAACCCAAAATAGAAATAATGGTGTGCCATGTACAGTTTTTTTTTTATAAAATTTTTTGGAAAGTTCCTATAATTTAAGCTCTGTGTTTGGGTTTCCTTTCTGTCACGGTGCTACTACAGCTCTGAAGTAGCTTTGGAAGACTAAGGTTGGGTATTTGCCTGATTGCCAGCTTACAGCAGGACCACGATAATGCTCATCTAACAGTGACAACAGCAAGAAGTTGCCGTGTGGTGTTAGCGTCTATACAACCTCTTGTGGGCATGATTGTGTTTTTACTGGGGCTCTTGAGCATGTGCTGTCTTTTCTCCAGAATGAATGTCAAAATCTGTTTCTGCTTCCACGCTAACACGCACAGCCTGTTCTTGGTTCTCTGACTCCACAGCTACAGAGAGTTACAGCAACATTTCTACCAGTGTTGACTCCTTTTTACACTAAAATTTATCTGCCTATTCTCTGCTCTGTGAATGGCATATCTGATTTTTTCCTCCTTTGCCGTCTCTCTGTGCTTGCTCTGACTTGTTTTCCTGTCTCTGAACTCCTCACCAGTCAGGGGGATTCAGATACAGACTCCGAGGTGGAGGATCGTGTGGATGGGGTGAAGTCCTGGTTGTCTAAAAGCAAAGGCTCTGCCAAGAACTTTTCAGATGACGGCAGCCTCAAGAGCTCCAGGTCAGTACGCAGGCAGCAGCTGTTCCTATCACTGCAGCAGCATTTAAGAAGCCATCAATATTTGGCTGTTTTTGAACTCTATCTAAATGAAATGGTTTACATGATTTGACCCAGAAGAAATAAAGCAATGGCAGAAGAGTACTTGGCTGAAATAAGGGGGCTGTTATTACTTAAATGTATTTTCAAGCCACTTTGTCTTTATTGTCATCCGCTCGGTGGAGAAGAGACTTTTTTTTCTAAAAACAAACCATCTCTGTGGTAGATTTATTGACATGCCCAATGGCCAGCTGGCATAGTCTACCTGAGCGGCTCGCTGAGATTAATGAATGTGTCTGCCAGCTGACAGTTTCGATTGCCCCAGATTTGTCTCCTTACCAGAAGATTTAACTTCCCTCCCTCAGCTGAACCACCCCCAACTTTACAAACTTTAGGAGTTTTTAAATCTCACTTAGCAGCAGTCCCCACAGACAAACACTGACTGATTCACTGAGCTCGCCAGCACTGCCTTATAGAAGTAGCTTTCGAGTTCCAGTGACTTTAACTGCCATTAGTGCAGGTCTATAAGTACAAGTACATTTTAATTCTTGCCCAGTTCTCTAAGTCATTCATCAAAAGAATAGACCAGCAAACTTATACTTCAATATGGTAAATATTTTCATCCAGAGTTTACCACATTATAAAGTAAGGAAATTTGTGTTTGGTATTTTATTTCTTTGTTGTAACAATTCTTCTTTGCAATAAATCTTATACTGTTGGAAAGCCTGTTTATTTCCCTTTTTAAGTGGTAGCATTTGTAAGGCATGCATTTGTGGGATGAGCAGCAGAGCTGAGTATATGGGTTGCACCCATGAAAAATTTGCCAAATCTTCATTGCCAATGCCAAACAGCTTTTCTTGATTGGCACCTGATTGTCAGCACCTGTGAGCATGGGCCCTGCTTCAGTGGTCAGTTGGTGTCTGCTCCAAGAATCGGCATGCCACGTTTGACCGATCTGGATAGGGCCCATGCGATAGGGCAACGTCAAGGTGGTGTTCTGAAAAAACCAAGTTGCAGCATTATTTGGAGTGAGCCCTCATACCATCTCCAAACTAAATGCCAAGTTACATATAATAGGGGATGTCAGAGACAGGCCGCGAAGTGGGCGTCCCAAAAAGATGACACCCCCAGAAGACCATTTCCTCACCCTGTCAGCACTCAGGAACAGTAGGCAGTCTTCTACAGATTTGCAGTCAAGGTTTGCAGGACGATATGGCTGACGGGTCTCTGCCCAGACGATCTGGAACAGACTGCACGCAGCCAATCTCCGGTCTTATGGGGCTGCCAGGAGGCCTGCCACGACTGCCCTTCACCATCAGGCCCGTTTGCGTTTGTGTCAGCAATGTGGAGGCAGTAGAGGCAGTGTGATGGTGTGGGGCGGCATCTCCCTCACTGGAAAAATGAGGCTTGTCATCATTGGAGGCAATCTCAATGCAGAGAGACATCGAAATTAGATTCTGCAACCATTGGCAATCCCATATTTCCATTGTCAGGGACCGAACTCTATCCTCCATGATGACAACGCTCGCCCCCACAGAGCGGGGTTTTTCTTAGACTACCTCCAGAATTTAAGAGTGGAGAGGCTGGAATGGCCTGCCAGCAGTCCTGAACTCAACTCCATTGAACACTTGGAACACATCCACAGCTTGGGTGTGCTGTTTGTGCCAGAGTGACCAACACAACCACGTTGGCTGACTTGCGACAAATGGTGGTTGAAGAATGAGATGTTCCCACAGCAGTGTGTGACCAGGCTGGTGATGAGCATGAGGAGGAGGTGCCAGACTGTCCTGGCTGTGTATGATTCTTCTATACACTACTGAGGCTCCTATTTGTTATATGAATAAATTGTTAAATTGCCAACATGTCTTGTTTCTTCAGACTTCAATCATCCAATCCACCAAACAACACCAAACAAGAGTCAATAGCAGAATAAGCTGTTTGGCAGAAGATTTGGCAAATTTTTCATGGGTGCAACCCACATACTCAGTTCTGCTGCTCATCCTACAAATGCATGTTCCTTACAAATGTGGCACCATTTAAAAGGGAAATAAACAGGCTTTCCAGCGGTATAAGAATTATTGCTAAGAAGCATTGTTACAACAAAGAAATAATCTATCAAACACAAATTTCCTTACTTATTGTGCTACGTTTATTAGTCTTGTTTCTGTAATGCTCAGATGGGTTTATTGATCAATCAGTATTAATCTTACAGTGGTTAAACATTATACTCTATAAAAAACGATTTCAGAGTTACATATACCAAAAAAAAAAAACCTAACAAAAAACTGGGTAATTTACCATTGGTATGCATTTCAGTTTTTTGAAGTGGGGTTGTACGGGGTACTACAATAGACAGAATATTACATACGGTAGATGTCAGTCAGCATGCACCCACTTTACAGAAGCAGACTGAAGTCCGACATGGAAGCTAAGCAGTGTACTGCTGTGGAAGGGCCAGCAACAAAACTTATTTTAGACACCTAAAAAAAATCATAGTCACTTTAAATGTATGCTTTATCAAGAGTATTTTCACTGTCTTACCTAAATGTAAGGCGGTAATTTCCTATGAAAAAATTAAGCCACTCCATTGAGAAAAACGGTGATTTAACATTACTGACTACAGGAGCTGCTTGTCTACCACTGCCTGGAACATTTAATTTGTTTGTGCTAATGTGTTTTAAAGGGTTAATTCAGGTTCACCAAAGTCATACAATTGCCCAGCAGCTCATGTGTCCAGCAATATTAAATCACCATTTTTCTCAATGGAGTCTGGTGGCTTTGACGAGAGCAAAGATGAGAAACTGAAGCTGTTAACAGATTTCTAGTCAGAATGGGTTGTCTGATGGAAATGTAAAAAGGTTAAAATACTCTCAATATAGCGTATACTTAAACTGGTATTGATTTTTTTCTGTGGGATTTTTATAAGATAAAACATGTTTTGTGCTGACACCCATCCACAGAAGTACATTGCTTAGCTTCTGTGTTGGATTCAAGAACTCTCTTCGAAAGTGGGCCATCCAAAACCGTCATCTGATTTAGGTAGTACACTGATTGTGGATAAGTACCCCATACAAACCCACTTTAAAGAAACCCATACTATCCCTTTAACTGGTATTAAAATGTCTTATCAATTCTTCAAAAGTCTCAAAAATGCTAAAAATGCTTCACCATCTTTATAGATAGATAGATAGATAGATAGATGGATAAAATATGTTTTTATGTCACATGAAACACATGGGCAAAATTGTCACCAAACAAATGTCAGCTCATGTTTTTTTTCTTTCATTTTGGTTAGTGTATAATTGGTCTTAAACATCCTAAGTGGCATTTAAATAAAGTTTTAAATGTAACTTATTGTAAGCTGTAGGAACCCTGAAGTTTTTCCATAAACCACAACCCTATCAGTCAGGCATACCTAACAGAAACAAATTAGCAGATTGTTTTTTCTCTCTCCAAATGTTTGCAATCAATTTTTTCTGTTGCAGTAGCATTCTAGCATTCTTTCTCTTCTGTGATTGCCAGGTGCTTTGATTGGAGCTCAGTAACATTTTATAAAATCTGAACCCGGTAAAAATGCTTTTAGAGTTTTAATCCTTTATCAAATGAAACAAAATACTGAAGAGCTGAAACTCAAACACTGCATTTTAAATTTAATTTTTTCCAGGTGTCTTGCATAGTATGTATCTACTTTCAAGCTAAATGGCTATATGACTGTGTTTTTGCCATTATGTTGTGTTGGCACAAACATTTACAGTGAATTGCTTTAAAGTGGGTTTGTTGTGGATGGAAGCTCCCATTCTTATAATTACTGTAGCCTTCACTGATCCTTGGTGGGCAATAAAATTATTTTGCTGTTTTAACATTTCAATACGGGAACATAACCCTTGTTAATCCATTTTCAGTTGTCTCCAGTTTCACTCTCCTAATCTCCTTTTTCATTGCTGTACTTTCATTTTGTTAAATTTCATCTCCTTCATTTCTCATGAAATTACTGTTTTTATTCATTTGTGTCTTATTCTTTTCCTTCACTCATCACCACTTGACCCACTATCTTATCTTTGTCATTTTCTCTCTCTCCCAATGTCTTCATTCCTTCGTCCTTTCCACTGTTGCTTCTTTCTAGATTTGCCACAAATGTAGACGCAAAGGAAGGGAAAGAGTGGAAAGAGGGTAAGGAACTGAAAGAGGTCAACAAAGAGGGCAAAGAGTTAGAGACCAACAGGCCAGTGTCAGTGATGAGCTCGCTCAGCTACAGAAAACGCTCCAACCTGGATTCCATCGGCGGAAAAGGGGATGCCCTTTTCAGTGCTCTAAAGGAAAATCTTGATTCAGAAGACACTTTGTCGTACCATAAGGCTAAAGCCAAGAACTCCGATCTTCAGGATGACACCTACTCAGTCAGCTCCAGGAGGAGGTCCCAGGCAGGGGATGACATCAACGGCAGAGAATCAGTCATCTCCCAGGCCTATTCAGAGGCAAACAGCCGCACCAGGAAAGGCTTGGACAGCCGTCGGGGTGACTTTGACAAAGAATCAGTCATTTCATATGCTGCACCAAGTCGGGCCTCCACACGTTTTGGGGTAAGCCCAGAGAATGATGCCAAGTCTACCATCAGCTTAGGTCTATCAAGCCCACTTGGACGCCGCCCAAGCACCTCACGCTTTGAAGCGGGCAGAGGCGGGCGGCCGCTGTATGCCAGTAGTCCCAGTAGCCCTTGCTTTAGCCGGCGGTCTGGGGGTCGCAGTCCTGGAGTTCTCAGCCGAGCGGATTCCCATATGTCGCTGGCACGCAGTTGCCGCTTGAGCGAGTTTGACGTTGATTTTGATGATAGTCAAAGCATGGCGTTCACCGAGAGGTCGGCATACAGTCCTCACTCCTCTACTGGCCGCAGCGTCTCCATGCCACCACCACAAGCCAGATCATCAACTACTGATAAAGACCCAGTTGATGACTTGGATATCAGACCAGTCAGTCATCGCAACTACCTTGACCCTGACCTGGAGAAAGCCATCAATGAGGTGCTGAGTTTCAAGCCTATTAAGTTCAAGCGCCGGAGCTTGGAAGACTCCGAGGGTGAAGAAGAAAAATCCAAGGATGATAAAGATGACAGCAAAAGTGTCCGTAATGGTGATGCTACTCGCCCGACCAGCAGTCTTAGACGCTCTGCATCCGCAGTGGATTGCATGAGACCATCCCGCAGTGGCAGCAGCAGCAGTCGCCATCGCAGCAAGAGCAAAAACAAGAGCAAGAAAAAGAAGAGAAGCCACAGCTCAGAGTCTGACAGCTCAGGAGATCGTCACAGGAGCAGCTCCAAGAGGAGGTCCAAGAAGTCAAAGAAGAAGTCCAAGAAGAGGGATGAATCTTCATCTTCTTCCTCATCTTCGTCGTTTTCAGATTCCAAGACAGACTCTGGGTCAGAGTCAAGCTCCGGTGCGTCCACCATTTCCTACCGAAGCTCCAGCAGTGTGAAGAAGGCCCCGGGTCGAAAGGCGTCCAGCCCAGAAGGGGGAGGAGAAGCTGGTGAGAGCCAGCCCGTGAACAAAAAGGAAGAAAAGAAGAGGAAGAAGAAGGTGGACAGCCTGATGATGAAGTACCTGTACCGGCCAGACAGTGACTGAGGCAGGCAGTAGGTCGTTGCCCGAGACGGACTTAGCTTGAAGAGTGTTTTTGATGCATGATGTGACCTAACCAATCAGAGACCTTACACTCTGATCAGTCAGTGCATTGAATGTTCCCGTTTGGGATTAGACTCTCACAGTTTGGAATTCTAATTTCTTGGTTGTGTTTTTGATGATGTGTCTTCGGCATGCTAACAAAGTTTGATGTTTACTTCATTTTCTCGGTTTCAAGCCAAACTGTAGTGACCACAGACCTCTGTGGCTCTCACCAGATAAGCAAAGCTTTCATTTAGGACTCTTTGGGGGCTGTGTGTTGTGGGTTTTTTTGCACCAGGAAGTGTAGTTGGTAAGAAGCCGCACTCAAAGTGAATATTTACTCAGCCTTAATCACTCCTGAGATGTCACCTTGATTTATAGCCTTAGAAAGGAAAAAAATATCAAAAGTCAAATAAATGAGGCCATAGTGCATTTCTCCTTGCAGCCCTTTAACCGCAGGTATAATTAGACTCCAAGTATTGATTTACACCAACTAGCGAATTCATTTGAGATGCACAGTTGACAGTAATTAAACCCCAGTTTGCAATATTTAAGCCATTAGAATGTTATATAATGCTAAAAGGCTGGGCTAGGATCTATGTGGACTGGTAATGGGATTGGATTTTTCTTGTTAATCATGGTTATTAGACATGATGAAATATGACTTGAATTGTGTTTACATATCTGCAATTTATTTCATTTTTTGTAGGGTTTCTAATTCAATATAGCTGACTCACTTGACCACTGTAACAGTTTGAGAGGATGGAATCATGTTTGCATCAATGTTTTGTATTTGGTATTTGAATGAAAGGGATTTGGTCCATAATCAATGTAACCATTATAACATGAAACAGTTTTGCATGCTAGCATAGCACTGGATTGCACAGTGTTTGAGATGCTGGAGTAAAGGCTAACCTCACAACATGGCAGAATACACAGCTGGTGTATGGTGGTTCTGAGAGCTTAACATACTGTAACCAAAGGTAAACAAAACACAAGCAAATCCAGAAAACCTCATCACCACTCAACAATATTTATGTAAAATTTAGAACACCGTAAATAAAGAAAACAAAAACAAATTGAAACCATTACAATTGGACAAACATCACCCAATACAGAAATGTTTAAGTAGTACACAGTGAAAGATATTATGTTTTCGGGTTCTGTCCGTCCGTCCCTCACTTTATGATGATAACAATGTCTCAGAAACGTTGTGAGGGAATTTCTTTTGGCACAAATGTCCACTTCGACTCAAAGAGAAACTGATTGGATATATGTGTTCCTGGACACACGATTTCCTGGACACCTTGGGGAATTTCTTCAAATTCGGTTTGCGTCCACTTGGACTCAAAAATGAACGGATTAAAATGAGGTGGCCAAAGATCACTGAGACCTTTTAACCCATCTCATTCTTTTGAATGCAATATCTCAAACATACCTTGAAGGAAGTTCTACAAATTTGGCACAAACATCCACAAATCTGGATGACCTGATTTTGGTGGTCAAAGGTCAAGGTCACTGTTACACTGTCCGTTGCATTCAAGAATGTGATATCTCAAGAATTCCTTGAGGGGATTTCTTCAAATTTGACAAAAGCATCCACTCAGACTTAGCAATGACCTCTTCCAAATTTGGTTTTCAGAGGTCGAAGTTCAAGGTCATTATGAGCTCATAAGACATGTTTTTGGCCATAATTTATGAATTCATGTGCCAATTATGCTAAAAATGTACATAAATGTCTAACAGAATCAATTAATGAAGTGATGACATTTTATATCCAAAAGGTCACAGGTCAGCTTCACTGTGACATGTTCTGCAAAAACACTTTTCGAGGCTATTATTAAACATTGTAACTCAGGAACAGAGGGCGAGACATTTGGTCAGATACTGAATTGTTGACACTATTGTGGTGCAGTGCATTGAGCTCTCTCAGACCCCAAACTGTTCTCTAGTCACCTTTGTCATAATAACATGAGTTTTACTTGTTTCTTCCTGCTCCAGCCCCACTGGCCGAAGACACTACTACTTCAATAGATCTGATGAAGAGGAGGAGGAAGAAGAAAAAGAGGAAGGCGGGGCAACCCCAGGCTCTTACTACTCTCGATACAGATACCGCAGCCACATAAAAGACGACGACGGCGAGGACAGGCCTTATGAGACCACATCGTAGTCCTCGCTGTCACCGTCCACCCTCTGAAATGCACCCTTATCAGACTGTGACAGCTTGTCTTGCATGCAAAGTTGACCACAACTGATCACAACTACACACTTAACTTATAACCCTGCAGGAAAACATGTTCCAACACACAGTCAGAGTTTCCTGTGGCAGATCCTCACAGAATTTGGTTCCAGTTTGACAAATGACATGTTTTTTTTTGACTCAGTCTAACCTCACTGCACATACAGCAGCTTGTTAGGAACAACTCTGCTGGTTGCATGCAGGTAGCTGTTGCTTGACTTGAGAAGCTGCCCTGAATGGTTGTAATCGCGCCAAATAACCTGAGATTGCAATGATAATAGATTAATTCTGTCTTTCTCTTTGTTACTCTTCCTCTCTTCTTTACATATAGTACACCACAATAATATGTATTGCCATAGTACAATGTATTGCCAAAAAGCCTTTGTTCAAGTATGTGTGTGCTCTGTTTTTCTTATTGCCAGCTGACGCTGAGTCCTGGAAAAGTCTGGGACTTTTTTTTCCCCCTTTCTCGCTCTTCTTTCCATTTTGGGAAAAGTGCCATTTGATTTAAGTGGGCTCCTCTACAACTGGCTTCTCTGCAGCTGTGGCATCTCATGAACTGCTGCGCTGTACAACGAGGAGGCTCTCATCATCATCTACTTGCTCTTTGTTTGCCTGAAAAGTTTTTCTGCCTTTTTCCAGCAAATGATCTCCTCCTTTAAGGAAAATTTGTTGCATCACTCAGAGGCACAGCTTTTCTCTCCATTTGAATCTTTTGTTTTAGATGATTTTGATAGATTTGTTTTGCAGAGAGCTGCTGTCAAGCAAATTTATATTTAGCTAATTTCCATGAGGTTTGAGCTTACCTCTGCAAAATGCCCTGCCTCACTTTAAATTCAACTTGATTTGATTAAGTACTTGCCAGAATTCTTTGGCGATGAAGAGACTTTGGCCTTTTCTTGTGTGCTTGTTGTTCACATGTAGCCTGTGTTTTGTTACACATTTGATGTGCTTTCCTTTTCCAGAGGGAATGTACTTGACTTTGGGCACCAGTCATGTGTATGGTATCCTCAGCCAGCATGTTTAAGGGGAAATCTGTTGTTCATTGATATTTTTCATACTGTCAACATCTCACATGGAAAGAATTCTGTATTTTCTTGACCTTTGGGAATAGCTAACAAAATATTCCTCTATCACAAGTCAATTCAGTAAGTTTTTGGGAGCTTTTAACCATGTCTCTTGGTCTTCTAAAGCAATGGAGCTGATTCAGGTGCCATAACAACTGTTAACCCAAAGCCCACTGGTTCTTACTGAAGACAATAATCTTAAAATGTGGCTCACAACTATATAGATGTTTTTAAGGTTCAGTAATTTCCTTAATTGTGAACCACTGTAGTGGCAAGACTGAGCTAGCCAGGATTTTTTTTTATCATCCATAGAGACAGAGGGCATGTAGGTCTTGCTCCCACAGGAGGAAGTCTTCGCTCTGCATTGACTTTCTGTTGCATAATGGTCCTCCTTGTAATTAATGTCTGTGGTAGCTGTTTTGTGGTGGGATGAACTACCAACAGGCGAAAGAATCCACACCTAAGTTTTCACAGGCTGATGAACCGAAAAACTGAACTTTTAAGCAATAAGATATGAGATATCAGCAGCAAGATATGGGAAGACTGGGATTCTTACACCAGTGTGCTGACGTGCAGCAAACATTCTCATTCTTTGACCAGACAAGACTGTTAAGGTTGATGTGTATTGAGAAATAAAATGCCATGTCTCTGTCATCTAAAATGATAATCTTACCTGGTGATTCCAAAAATTGTTTGTTTGTAATGGGATCATTTCTGCAAGCTAAGTAAGGTAAGAAGAAGGGACACTGAAACAGACAGACATTGAGTTGTTAACCCTTTGAAACCCAGGGTGACCGTCATTGTTCTTGTGCTGCTTTCAAATGCCTGTCACAAGTATTTAAACCTTTGTGCAAATTGGCGCAATTTCTTTTGAAAAACACGGGAAAAAATGCAATGTGCACCTTGGTAAGAAATGTTCCACAAATTGCAAGATATTAGTAGATTTACAAAATATTTTTTTTCTCAAAGCTAGAGAAAAGTCAGGGGTTAAAATTAATTAAATTAAAATTCCAGGGTTATGTCTAGGGGAAAAATGGGGAAAAAGGAAAAAGGCTAGGGCAAAAAACTATATTTATAATTGTAATAATGAAATATTTGAAATTAAGTTACAGAATTATTGTAACTTTTAAAGCACTGTTTTCTAAGTCTTGTTTGTTTTCATTGTCTTTTTCTTTTTTCTTTTCTCTTTTTTTTTACCAATCTAATAATTTATTTGACTTATTCTATCATGTAATCTTCTTGTACTTTTTACTTTTTTTACTATATCTTGCTAATTTTGGGGTAATTTCTTTTGTTGGTGCTTATTGCCTTCATCCCACGTTCTTGAAAAAAAATCAAGCCAGCTAGCTCAGGTTTTATAGGGTTCTAGTACTTTTCCTCTCTTGAGACTTCAGGTGCCAAAATAACCCTTTGGCATGCTGAAATGTAATGTTTTTAGCAAGCTTTGGACATTTTCTTAGCGTTTCAGCCCGTGTTGTGTGTTGTGCACATCATCATCTTGTATTGTTGCCAACAACATCCACCTGCTTCATCCCACCATGTCCACATTCCGGTGGAATATGACACTCTGCATGTGCTCTATAATGTTGAATCCAAAAGCTCTTTTCTCCATATTGCACCGACAACGAAATCCCTAGCCTGGTTTACAAACAGGGTAATAAGACATTCTATAGGTCAGAGTGACAGTGCAAAGCACGTCCTGTTGGCCTTATACACTGACAATGTATCATTTAAACTGATCATAGATTAAATATTGTATTTTTACCCATGTCCAACAAATTTTGAATGAAAAAGTGGCAGACCTACAGTGTCAGCCAATGGGCTACAACAGCTCCCCCCAAAGGTCAGCACTGTTAGGAGGATTTACTGTTGGTCAATGGTGCACATCCAGACCATTCTCACTCCAAACTTGTCAAATAGCGCCGCTCTATCAGTGCTTTCGGCGTATGAGCGTGACGCCAAAAGCCATTTCTGTTCAATCGTAATGTGGCTGAACAGCGTCAGATGAGAACATGCTCGGACAGAACCGGTGGTGTTGTTGTTATACACTGGCGGCTGGAGGGCACCAGCAGCGTCCATTTGCAGCATGCATGGACAGTGTCACTTGAGGACGCAGCCAGATGGAACGGTACCTCTTTTTGTCTACACCTAACCATCCATGACTTTTTTGCCTAATCCTAATCATTGTGATGGTCTGCACTGTTTTGTAAACATAAGGACCATGCTGCTTCATCCCACCATGTGCATTTGTTGACATCACAGTCAACGCAGACGCAGAGGGATACCTAAAACACCATAAGTAGAAGTGGAAGGTCACTGACAGAGTGGCACCATGTGGCGAGCTGGGATGACAATGTGTTGGCAAATCCGTGTCAAAATTCGCCAAAGTCGAGTCTTACTGGCAGATCAGCAGATTGCAATGATTCTGCTGAAATGAATTGATCTTTCCTTGGATTGTTGTGTTTTTGTGGGTTTTGATGATAAGAAGAAATATGCAGAATATCACCAGCCTTCTCCCCTTATGCTTCATTGTGTGCTTTAACTGTAATTTAATGAACTGGACACACTACAGCCTGTCTAACCAATACTGTGAAATCATCTTTAGAGTCTTTGAGGACTGTTTATTTGTCAGGTTTTCTCTTTTTTGTAAACTCTATGATGCCTCAAAACAGCAAGATAATAGGAACCTACATTATCCTGGTTGCTTAAATGTTTCATCACGTGCTTCGGTCTCATGTCTGTAGCATTTAGATCTTTTTGAAAGCCATTTAAAGTCCAGAAGAGCTTGAAGCTGGGTGTTATTCTACTTTACATGCTTTTTGTAGACTCGTGTCTTCATTTTTATTCTCTATGCAGTCAGCACAAGTGTGGAAATGTTTTTTGACCTTACTGACCCTGATTAAAGAGGGTGGCTCCAACCGAGAAAGCAAAGAAAAAAACAACAAACAAACAAAGAGCAGGCATAATGTGCTGACTGCACACAGTATTTATATATAAATATGTGTATGATTGATGCTAGCTTTGAAAATAGTTCATGTTTATTTTCATTATTGAACAAATTGACCACTTGTTATAAATTTTGCATTACAATTTAATATATTGTAAATAAATGATGGTGATTGTTTTAGAACGCATTGAAGTGTGGATTTGTCTAAGGTGGAGTGTTTTGCTGCAGTGTGTCTTCAGGTCCTCTCCATTTACATTTCAACACGGATTTCATATGCTCTTAAGTTTGGAAGTTTGGAGATGCAGTGAAAACAAAAGGGGGGCAGCATTGTTTTCTGAAGCATTCAGTTTGGTTTTTTCATCTGCTTTGAGAAATGTCAACAGCGGCATCAGCTTGTAAAGAAATAGCACTGCTTTAGTTTTTTTACAAGGGCTGTCAAAGGATACATATTTTAGATCATGATTAATCGCAAAATATCAATAGTTACTGATGATTAATCACATTTTGAATCACATTTCAATTACACTATTTTGCATTTGAAAACCATAATGAAGTCCATATTGACAAGCAATTCTTGCAAGATTGTCTGAATTAGAAATCAAATGACAGCAAAAAACTACATGGGTCTAGCACAAAGACGCACATTTATGCACATTTACCCCC
This sequence comes from Plectropomus leopardus, assembly GCF_008729295.1. Classification (NCBI taxonomy): domain Eukaryota; kingdom Metazoa; phylum Chordata; class Actinopteri; order Perciformes; family Serranidae; genus Plectropomus; species Plectropomus leopardus. Next base: position 36,079,626 of record NC_056467.1, read on the forward strand.
CCCCCCCCCCCCCCCCCCCCTCATGGGATGCTAGCATAACATGGATTTCTCGTCTTGATTCTGACGATAGCAGATAGAAGAATTGTGATCACTGTGAAGTTCAAATTTGTAGTTTTGAGTGGATTAGCTCAACAACTACTGGATGGACCGCCATGTTTAAAGACACAGACAAGCCGAATACTGGCTCCAGATAGGGCCATTCTCATTTAGGTGTTGGCACTTTAGCTAGCTAGCTAACTGCTTTATTCAGTATTTTTATCAGTTCAAATCACCATGTTTGTCTGTTTTAGAAATGAAAAGACCTCTGTGGACAATTCAGTTCTCTGTGAGAATCTCAACAATGAACACTGAAGGAATTCTAGTCCGAAGTTTTCAGATGGCTGCAATATGTAATCATTACCACTAGATGTCACTAAATCCCCCTAAACACACTGTTCCTTTAATTTCTGCCTCTTCATATAGGATTCACTACTTCCCGCTCTGATGAACACTGGACATAAACTGTGAGGTGTGCTAATATGGAAATGGTTTTAACTTCATGTCAAATAGTGATTAAGTATGTCTGATGGTTAAAGATTAAATCTTGTGCATTTGCATCAGACTTGAGACATAATTAGCTGTGTATGATAAACTGTACCTGATACTGCTCAGGTGTGCTTCAGCAGCCTTACAGTCTGTCCAGCAAATCAATCACTGGAGTGTTGGAAGCTGTGACACACTGGACACCCAAAGCCCACATGGGTAAAGCGAAAATCATGAGACTACTAAAACTTCTCTCTCCGTATTACATCACTGAACCCCCTCAGGATCATCCCCCCAGTCCTCTGTCCCCTCACAGGGTCACGAGCTGCTTGTGTTGTCTGACAGACATAGCCAGATGCAGATGCAGAACATGCGTACGGAGGCCTGTGGCTGTGACAGGTAACAGGATGTGGCAAGCCAATTGCCTTACTTAAAATGTCCTTATTAGCCAGAAAAGGCCACCGTAATTAGAAGCCCACCTGCAATGAGCAGTGCTGGAGTTACACTGATTTGTAACGTTGTTGTTTGTAGCGGTTTAAATCACCGGGTCCATTTATTTTAGAGAGGAAGCGACCCCAGCGGATAATTCTGGATAATCAGCTTCTGCTGAAAACCTCCTGAACATCTGAAAATTATGACTATCATCAGAGAGAAAAGGTGACCACACATTAGCATGTGTTGGACTAGCTAACTGCAGTGACATGCCAACCGCATCAGAAAAACATGGAATTTTAAGCTGAAACTGCATTAATCTGTGTTTTTTTCAGTTTCAATCACTGCATTTGTTTGTTTTTGGAAGGAGGAGACCTCTACAGATAATTCGGCTCCAGGTAAAAATGTCCTGAACAATTAACACTGAACGAATTCTAGCTGAGAGAAGTTTTAGCTAGTTAAAATCTGTAATTCACCCCTAGATGCCACCAAATCCCCCTAAATTTTACAAAGTTCACTTTTAAGAGAAAAGAATACAGTCAGTCAGTCAGTCATTTTCTGTAACCGCTTGTCCTTGTAAGGGTCGCGGAGGGGCTGGAGCCAATCCCAGCTATCATCGGGCGGAAGGCGGGGTACACCCTGGACAGGTCGCCAGACTATCGCAGGGCCGACACATACAGACACGCAGACATGGGGAGAACATGCAAACTCCGCACAGAAGGGCCCCCGCCCATGGACCGAACCCCGTTCCAACCGGGTTTCGAACCGGGGACCCTCTTGCTGTGAGGCAGTGCTAACCACGACGCCACCGTGCCGCCCGAAAGAATAGATATTATAAATATTAGATTGAAATATTGTGATATATTATAGAGGACCAAACAATATCTTCACACATCTTTCTCTGAGACGAGTGACCTTAACTCAATGTAAAGTCTTTCAGTACCATGCTAAAGCCTGGAGTGTGTTTACCTACAGACAGACTCTCAGCCGTTGAAGGCCGTGCCATGTGTTCACTGAAAATTCCTCAAACACCCACAGTCAAGCAATGCTTTCATAACACAAACATCTGCTGTCTGTGTGTGTGTGTGTGCGTGCATGTGCATGCACTTGTGCGTGCAGACTTTCATTAAGTGCTCAAAGTGTCCTTGAAGCACAGCAGAATGAGGCCTAAGATGTAATCTTTCTTAGCTGATCAATACTCAATTTAATATTTGTATATGTGTGAGGAATGTGCTCTGCATTTTGTCTTTCATTCACCCTCTGACTTCAGAGAGCACACAAAGTCCTTCATGTTGTTTGATCAGACATGCGCATCTTTTTACACTCTAACTGCACCACGAAGTGTTTAACTACACTGATTAAGAAATTTCCTTCAGGCATGTGCTATATATTGACTTTTCACACTAGCACATCATTATAAGACATTACGTGAGGGATAATGCACAGTGAGTGGGTCACTTTTATAAAATGAACCCAGACAGGGTGATATTGCGGATATTGCTACTGCGAAGACTACGGCTCCAAATGACCTCACCAGCGCAAGATGGCAGCAGCCATATCCGCGATATTTTAGCTTCACTTCAGCATAGCAGGGATAAGTAGGGGCACGTCGTCCATCTTTATATGCAGTCTATGGTTCAAAGCAACAGTCTGCTATTCCAAAAAAAACCCATTATATTCCAATAGGAAGTGACTGACGTCCTGGGTGATTGTCTGGGGTTTGTTGAATCCATCATTTGCCCCTGCAGCCCGCTTTACAGGGACCTTTGTGTTCCTCATATTAAACTGTTACTGGTAGTATTTCAGCCTGTTGCCATCCAGCGGTAACGTGACAGTTTCTGTCCGGCTGCGTCATCAACTGATGCATTCACGTATAATGCTGTGGCGCCAGGTGCTGTGGCACCAGGTGCTGTCCTGCCGCGTTCTCACTTGATGGCGTCCAGTGGTGTATCATACAGCTGTGAAATGGGGCCTTCTGCATTAGGATCTAAGTTAAAACCACTGCATAAGCGATGATATTTGACAACTTTGTAAAAAGAAAAAGCTGCTCTCAGCCTGTCCCTATGTGGAAAAAAGCATCAATTCATTTTTTTTTATATTAATAACACCGTAACTTTAGAAATCAGCATAAACGCACAGACATGTAATTCGCAACTGAGACTCACACAAAGAATAGATTTATTTTATATATTTTAAAAGAGACGCTGGGATGTTTGAGTATTCTGTACAAACTGAAATGACATGGACATGATGTGGGAGCCAGCAGTTAACCTGGAGCTTTATGTCAGTTCATTAACTTGGAATTAATTAAGCATTCATTGTCAGCCAATAGTACATGATTCTCCCCACTAACATTTCACATTTGGGAAAAAAGTTTCAGGGTTGGGAGGTCGGTCTCTTGCAGTTTTCTCTTCATGGGTCAAATGTGTTTTGCTCTTCATCTGTGGCTGCCTGCCTGTAGTGTAGTCCCACTGACAAGCAAAAGCCAGCAGAAAGCAACCAGAGGCGAGGTCAGATCATCTGTGGAGCTGGTAAGTGATAGTGAATTCTCCCTCACTGTGGCTCTTCTATAGAAAACATCCCCAAACAGCAGGCAGGCGGCTGCTCACCTTCACCTCTCATATGGCATCAGCTCAGCGGCTCCAGATGTCAGAAGTTGCTGTGCTGCCTCAGCACTTCCTGATGGGGAAGTGACAATCAGGCAATTCTCTCAGGTGTTTATATATATATATATATTATATATATATATATATATATATATATATATTTCAACTTTTGTCTGGAATGAACTGAAAAAAAAAATCCCCTCCCTTAAACAGCTGCAGCCTCTCTCTGTTTGAATTAGTTTAAAAATGAAACATAAATTATTCTAATCCATCATCCTCCTCTTTTTCCTCTAGCCTGTTTTCCCAGAAATCCCTCCTTGAGTGGTGAAATATTGTAGATTACTGTCTGCAACCTTTGTACCTTCTTAATCAAAACTACTTGAGGCCATTCAGTATTCATGAGCTGAATGATGGAAATTGGCCTTTCAGCTTCCATAGCACATCTCTGCTGGCAGGGAGGGAGAGGTGAAGAAACACAGACTGAGATGAATGAAGGAGGCAGCAATGGTGGGAAGGCGGACATACCTCCTCCCCAGAGAGAGATAGTGACAAGAAGATGCTGTAAAAACATACAATGCATTCAATGTTTTCTCCTGGCTGCTTTGCAGCCGTGCTCATTACCCTTCCAAATGTGGCTGCTGTTTCCTTTTTTCTTGGCTGACAGTCCGTCTTGGTTTTTGGCTGACTCACAGTCGTTGCCTCTAATCTTGTGTCAAGCAAGCGGTTGACAGCCCCTCTAAACTGTCATCTGTGGTTCTTTTTCAAAAAGAGGTAAGAGACCATGGGAAAACAGGCTGACCTGCAAGCCTGAGATCACTGCCTGCAGCAGGACTGCACTTCGACTGGGACCCCTGAATGATGAAATGGGCCCAGAGCAGTCGGCCTGAAAACATCTATTGGTGCTCCAGCTGCCTACCAGGCTGGATTTGACTTGAAAACAGAGAATTTTTCATTTCTGCAACTGCACATTTTGGTTTTGTAACTATACAGGTCAGCTGCCTGTATATAGATACAAAACCAAAATGTGCAGAGCAGGTCACTCACTTTTCAATCCCTGGCCCCTTCAGTCCGCATGTTGAAGTATCAAGCTTGTTCTCAGTCCGAAGTTATCAAATACCGTCAGTACACACCTTTGTCAGTGTGGAAGATCTCAGTGCCATAAAGCTACCTTTTGTGTCCGCATGTTATGCAACTGGATGGCATCAGCTGAGACCGCGACCAGACAGAACTGTTCAGGGTGTTATTACACATCAGTGGACAGCTGGACGTCACCTGCTGCGGCAGCATGACACATGGACGGTTAATGTGAGTTGATAAAGCGGACAGATGGAACCTGTCGCATCCACATGAAATGCGACAGGGTGGTGTCAGGTTGAAACGCTGCTGGTAACAACGTAATATATGGAGTGCAAGTGCGCCGACAGGACAGGCAGGAGGGTTGGAGGGTTGGTGGTTGGTCCAACAAACCCTGGACTTTTATGCGTGTCCAGTGCTCGCTTCATGTCCAAATGTGATTTTTTTTCTCTACACCTTACCATGTGCCTCCTTCCCCTTATCCTAATAACTGACGCACGATAATGATTATTTCATCTGATACCGATAATTTCCAGCTTCTCGAGGCCAATGAGATACAGATAACCCACAATTTCTTTTTGTTTGTTTTTTATTCCCTGAGGGTAAGAAAGGCTGAGATGTAGTGAGTACAGATGCATTTAACATTATAGCTCTTTTTGCGACCAATTGTTGTTATTTATTTTTAACACAACTTGCAGGTATGAATCAAGCAATGACTGCTGTCAATATAACAGACATAAATATCAATACCAGTTTATCATGTGCTTGTGGTGACATCATAGTGGCATCACGGATCGTCAACAGCAGACGAAGAAGGATACCTGGAGTGATATATGTAGACACAGAAGTCCACTGCAAAGCAGCAACATGTGACGACTTGGGATGAATCCGTGTTGGAAAGATGCTCTACAAGTACAGGTCCAACTATAAACTATTGGGATTGGAGTTCTGTAAATCTACACTTGATGGCTCTTTCTTCCTCAACAGCCTGATGTCTCAGTAAACTAAAGATGGGATTAAGTTGCATATGAGCAGGTCACAACCAGGTCTCAAAGTCTTAACCTTTAAGCAAGTCTGAAGTTACTGTGGTAAGGAAAAAAAACAAATAACAACAAGAACGTTATTGTTCCAGGATGCTGCCACCTTGATGTCATCACAAGCTGATGGTGGGATTATTTCTATGCTGCGCGTGGTTATATTTAGACAACAGACGCATATGGCAACCAACTTTGGGACATCAACAAAAGTACATGCACATGGCACAGATGGTTAAGATGAGGCAACAAGGGCACTGGTGATTAGGATTAGGGGAAGGAGGCACAGGGTTTGTTGTCTACTGCCTACCTGCCTGTGTCATGCGGATGTGAGGTTCTGTCAAGCCCTGTTCTCATGTGACACTGTTTGTCTGCATATCATGGGGATACGGCAGGTGCCCTTTGGCCATCTACTGGCATATAATTACACTGAAACTGGTTCTGTCTAGCTGCATTCTCAACTGATGCCATCCAGCAGCAATGATGTGAATATGAAAGATTTTACAGTAAAAGTACTGTCAAAGCGGTGGTATTTAATGACTTCAGAATGGCTGGTTTTGCTTGTTTAGGTTCATGCTGATCCTGACTTCCTCGTGCATGTACAGCAAACTAAATCTTCTCTTTCATGTTTCATACTGATTGCACCTATTTTTTCAATTTGCTGTCCTGTCAACCTCTCCAGTGGCTAAGATGTCTCCTTACTTTCAAGTGTTCATCACTATTAATCTGTGACCTGTGGGTGGTTGCTGCCTCAGAGGCACAGCTGGAGGTCTGCTGTACAGAGGTCCAGTTCAGCTGACACTTAGTAACAGCAGCGTGCATACAGAGTCCTGCAGTACGTGGTGTTGATCAGGAGGACAGGTGAAGGGGAGCCTGGAGGGCTGGTAAAGGCTGACCTCATGTCAAGGCTCATCTCTGGGGTTGTGTAGGAGTGTTTGGAAAAGGCCTCTGAGCTAAAGCTCTGCCCTCAGAAGGTCACAGCAACTCTCCACATCACACTGTTAAGTTATTCACACATCTAACCACTCAAGTGTGTGCATATTTACAGCTCTGCCTATATATTGTTAGTTGTGCTCAGGCGCATTTTAACAGGACATAGTATAGTTCTGTACATTATGGCCTCTCCCTCACTTGCAAGGTACACGAGACTTAAGGATAGGATTAAAATAGTCCTGGGTACTTAATGCTTCATGCTTTAGCTGAGGTTTAATTTATGCATGAAATCCATATCAAAGCACATGATTCTGCATGTCACTCTGATATCTCAAACTGTTCATGCATGTTTTAGTGTATTTAAGTGTTACCGAATTTTTTTTTTACTAATTCACGTATTAAATTTCAATTTTTGATCATATAAAGTGATATATGGTATTAATGTTAACTTCTGTTCATGTAGATTATACTTAGATTAAATATCAAAATATAATGTAAAATCAAATACTATATAAAAATATAAATAAACTGGAAACAGCTATCAACCTCCTGTTAAAACGCTCTTAGCATTAAAATGCAACTCATCTTCTTTACAGTTGCCATGTTGTTCCCACTTTACAATCTCAAAGTACATGAACACAATTAAATTAGAAGAATGACCTCCCAACTCTAAAACTCGGACCTTCCGACATCACATGACATCACATGACACACCATAAGGGAGGAAATGAATGAGAGAGGGTGGGTGGAAACGGTACACAACCGGTACACAATTTGAAACAGAAGGAGGCAGTTCAGATAGACTGAAGAAGACACAGAGCAGAGGAAACACAAGACAATATGTTGAAAGTTTCAGTTAACAGACTGTAGCTGTATACCAACATTTGTTGCTTAATTTCGGGTGTTTAAGTCTAACAGAATGTGCGACTGTCACATTAGAAATAACAGAGTGATCAAAAAAATAGGTAGCCTATACTGAGTTGTGCATTTACACAATAAGTGATTTTCTGCCATTATTCCTTACTCTTGTCTTAACTGAAGCAACGCTTTAGCTTTTTGCTGTAGTACTTTTCAAAAATTCCTCATAGGCACAAGTAGGCGGCATTAATCAGTCATTTTTTAGTGTCAAATTATGTGATGAATGGATCAAATGATGTGCTGAATGTGACAGATGAGTCAAATGACGTGCTGAATGCGTCAAATTATATGCTGAACAAGTCAAATTATATGCTGAGCATGTCTTTTGTGAACATGATTAGAGCCATGGTAGTAAACCTGGGTTAACAGAGACTGTTGATAACCACCTCCGTGGTACCTGTTATCTCTGTCTGAGGCTTTAGGGTTTATACAGCCTGGATCTTTAGCACTGGCTTCACGGTCTCATTCCTAGTGAAATCCCATTTCAAAATCCAAAGCAAATATGCGTCAGTCCATTTCAAAGCTCTTTCTGACTTCCATATTCTGTCTGTGGCTCTCAGCTCCAAGCCCATTGGTTTCTACTGAAGACATATTGTATATCTCACAAATTTATAGTCTCATGTTTAAAAAGGGCTCAGTCGTTTCCTAAAACAGCGGCACACTATGTTTATTTTTAACTGTAAATGTAAATGTCACTTATGGTGTGGTATGGAACTATTTTCAGTGGCAGATGAATCCACATTTGATGCTCTAGTGAACAACCAGGGCTCCAAACTTTTCAGATAAGTTCAGAGTGAGATTTGAAAAGGAAGTTAAAAAAGGTTTTTTTTGGTGGTGGCGCTTCGCGTGTAATTTGTGTCGTGCAGCATTTTTTTCCTTACACACAGCATGACATAGCCTAGCTCATTTTGTGTAAAAGAAGTTTTGATGAAAAAAAACTTATTCTTTCAAGTGTTACAACAAATAAAAATGTATGATTCACACACAGACGCAAATTAAAAAAAAACATTAGAGTAAATTTAAAACTGCACTTATTGAAATAAAAGTGAATTATGCCTTGACTGACATGCAATAACTGTAAGCCTACTTTATGTCACACTGGGGCAGCCAGGTATGTTGTGTGTGAAAACAGCATTTCTACAGCACACCATCATTCCCAGTTAGAGAATGGGTGAAATCAAAGCAAGTCAGATAGACTGGGGCACCAGGTCGCCAAATCAGATGGAGCGATGCGCCGTCATATTTAGAAAGAATTCTGTCTAAAGTCTGACTGAAAGTGACACAACACCAAAGTCTTCTGTAGAAATCTGAAGAAGTCACTTTCCCCGCTAAACACTAAACTGTTCAGATGGTGTGAGGAAAAACTCTGCTGTCTCTGTTACTGCGCCATGCTGTCGGTCTGCTGCAATCTAAAGATCAGCTGCGTGATCAGCAAAATGGGTTAGGCATATTGTTTTCATTAGTGCTTTCTGTTTTTTGTCAGTGGTGGAACAAAGTAAACAGGGCTGCCAACTTTTCAGAAAAGTTTGGAATAAGATTTGGAAGGGGGATTTTTGGTGGTGGTGGTGGTGGTGCTGCTGCGCACGCGAATGTGTCATGCAGCATTTTTTTTCCTTACACAAAGCATGGCATAGCCTGGCTTATTTTGTGTAAAAGACGTTTTGATAAAAAAGTCTTTATTCTTTCTAGCGTTACAACAACAAATAAAAACGTATGATTCATACACAGATGTTCATTAAAAAACATTATGACATAAGTGAATGTCAAACTGCACTTACTGAACTAAAAGTGAATTATGCCTTAACCAAAGCGCAATAACTATAGGCCTACTTTATGTTACACCGGGGCAGCCAGATGTGTTGTGTATGAAAACATCATAAGTTATTCTACAGCCAACCACCACTCCCAGTTAGAGAACGGGTGAAATCAAAGCAAAGCAGATAGACTGGGGCACCAGGCTGCCAAATCACTAAATCCGCCCCTGATAAAAACAGAGTCAACAAAGCATAACTGGATGAGAGATGGAGTGATGCGTCATCATGTTTATAACAAATTCCATCTAAACTCTGACTGAAAGTGACACTAAAACAAAGTCTTCTGTGGAAATCTGAAGAAGTCACTTTCCTTGCTAATCACTGAACTGTTTAGACGCTGTGAGGAAAAACTCTGCTGCCTGTCTCTGTCTCAGTCACTGCGCTGGGCTGTCTGCTGCAATCTATTGATCAGCTGTGTGATCAGCAAAATGTGTAAGGCACATTATTTTCATTAGTGCCTTCTGTTTTTGTGTCAGTGGTTGAACATAGTCAATTAATTTCTTGGGCTCAGTTACTTTGGTTCGGACAGCAATGTGCGGTCTGAGTCCCTCTAGTATCCAAATGCGCACACACCTGGCGCAGTCTGTATTCATGCACGTTTCATAAAAACAAAACTATTTCTGTGCATTTTTTAGTGTTAACTCTCTAACCAGCTGCTGCATGTTGGATGTTCAGTAAAACACAGGACAAAAAGTGAAATTTCTGGAGCGTTCAAATTTCGTATAGCCTATTGGCTCAGACTTGACCCCTTGTTCCCCATGAAGACCAGGCACATGGCCCAGAGCTCTAAATCGGGAGTAATACAGGAGAAATGCGATGCCGGGAGGACACTGAGAGAGGGATGCATGAAACAGGAATCTCCCATGAATTCAGGAGGGTTTGCGGTATGGCTGTGACCATAGACTATATGGCTGTGACACGCTAGTCATGCACGCTGGCTCTCCAGGTCATTGTGGTGTTGATGTGTGAAGTAACAAGTCCTGCTGACAGATCAGAAAAGGTCCAGGAAGGTAGCCAAACAAGCCACAGCCTTGCAGATATATATAGCCTTGTTTGCATTAATTCATTTTTATGTCATGTTTAGAAACCGATACCTGGCGTTAAGTAGGCTACTTGGTTCTAAGCTGGCAGCTCTGAGTAAAATTAATCTCTTGGGCTCAGTTACTTTGGTTAGGACAGGAATGTGTGGCCTGCTTAAAACTGGACTTTCCTGTGAGTTTAGGAGAGTTTGCTGTATGGCTGTGACACGCTGGTCATGCATGCTGGCTCTTCAGCTCGTTCTGTTGTTGGTGTGTGAAGGTTCTGCTGACAGATGAGAAAAGGTCCAGGAAGGTAGCCAAACGAGCCACGGCCTTGCAGATATATACCTATAGCCTTTGTTTGCATTAATTCATATTTATGTCATGTTTAGGAATCGACAGGCATTACGGAAATTTTTTTTTTTTTTTTTTCACATACCCAGTACTTGGTGTTAAGTACTCAGTCCTAGTTTGGAAACAAGTTTCAGTTCCCAACCCTGCTAGTCAGGCAGATTTGATAGGCAGATCTGCTTTGAGAACTCTCATTCTGTAGAACTCTGAAGGAAATCCAAACATATTGTTGGTGACTTGACCAGCCCTCTTTGCCAGTTCCTACAACTTTTTTTCTTGTTTTTTCTTGTATTTGATGGCGTGAGAAATAAGGGGTGTGGTGTGAGAGCGTGTGAAAGGGGGCCGTCGCATGTGTCTAACTCTCATTGCGTGAGAGCTGGCAGCTCTTTGGGCAACAGTGGAGCTGTATGACACATAGAATAAGGATAGATATGGCTTTGATACACACAGACAACACTTGTAAATAGTGATGTCGGTTTCAGTTAATTTTAATTTTAAAAGGCCGAGGTTCATTAACCAGTAACTAACTGGTAATTTTAGAGAAAAAAAAGACATGACATACAAAACGACCTTTCCCTTAAGTCCAGTGCTTCATTGCCTCAGTGAGCTTTAGTGCTGTAAGTCAAATAACTATCTGCTTATTGGCGGTGAAATCTTAATGGTTTATGATGTAAATGTCTTGACTTTTACTTTATTTTCTGTTGGCTTTGCTGACAGACAGCCGGTAAACATGTTATCGTGTTGAAACATGCCCACTGCCTAGCCTCTGGTCTCCACTGTTCTCAGCTGCTCTGCACTGTGCACCATCCGGGTCGGATGTGAGCGAATGTTAGCTTGCTAGTAGCAGTGCTCATTCGCAGATCAGCTGGTAATGCCATCCTGGCAGTACTGTTGGAACATTGTGCCCACCCTCCAGTCTCACACTGGTGTGTAAGTGGCTTCATTTTGACTGCAATACCCCTGGCACTGATACTATTAGCACCTCTAGCCATGCTGACACAGCTAGTGGTGGTAACAGAGCTAAGAGTGGTAACATAACAATAGCTATCAATGCTAAAGGGGTATGACAGCTCATAATAGAGTCGCTTACTCACCAGGGCAAGCTGGGAGGTAGACCTGAGGTTGAGCACAATATTTGCACACTGATGTTGGTGGGTTGAGACAATGTTATTCGTGTTAATGACCTGTGCTGAAAGCTTGCTAGCTCCTAACAAACCTGAGTGGGATGCAGTACAGCTAAAGTGAAGAGCAGCACAATTGACCAACAGACCATGTGTATCCGATCAAAAGTATTTTTGGCTGTTGACCGTTGACCTCCAAAGTTGAAAAGAATACATAATGTTTTAGTTTGGCTTATTACATGATATTTGTTAACAATAAGGATAAATAGATTATTGCCAGACCTGGCCTTAAGTCTTAAAGTCCAGGTTAAGTGATAATTAAAATGTGTTCTGAGTTTGTCATATCACAGAAAGATGTGTTATTAAACACCTGACCAAATTTGAATGACCAACAAAATCACTAAGTATGTAAAAGAAGGTCTCAAAATCATGAAAAAATGCAGAGTATCTAGTAAAAATCTTAAAACAGGATAAAACAGTCAACCATCTAATTCCACAATGCAGTACTATATATTAAAGGGTCTTTGTCACATGTTTTTAACAATCACTTTCCAACATCTAGAATGAGTTTTGAGTCACGGTACCATACCAGCTGCCACTTGCTACTCAGTTTAAAAATCACATGCACTCACATACCTCAGAGGACCTTGGGATCAAACTGACAATTTCCCGATTGGTTGACAACCCACTTTACCCCCCTGAGCAACAACTGCCCTCTTTAGTAGTGGTTGGTTCCTGGGTGTGTGAGCAGATTATGCTGCCATGTTGCACTGTACTTGATGAGAAATACACAGATGGAGGCAAAGGGTGGGATGTGGTGATGGTGGAGGGATCAAAAGGAGCCCAAAAGCAAATGTTTGCCCTGGGGCCCACTAGCTGGTAATGCAGTCGTGCAGGTATTATCTCTTTGAAAAGTCTGCAGTACCACATGATAATCAGGAGAAATGAAGGCATAGATGTTCAGGGTTTCCCCCAGAAAAAGTGTTATGCCCGATGGCAAGCATCTTTTGAGGGGGGCCAAACAGTGGCCCACTGGCAGCCAAGTGTCATCAGCCAGCAACAGATGGCAGGGCCCTATAGGAAACTTATCCACGGATGGAGTTGTGGAATTGAGAATTTAGAAGAGGTGTTTCCATAGGGCCCTGCATCAAATTAATGCTAAAGTTGACTGGAGATTTAAAAAAATGACTATGTCTCCAGTATTTCTTCTACTGAAAAAACTTTTCGGTTTTTTGGCTTTTCCTCCTTGTCATTTAGGCCTTCTGTTAGGCCTACATGTGACGACTGACCCCTAAATTCCACCGAGTCAGCCTGCTGCTCTGCTCCGCGTGAAATACGTGGCAAGTCTATTTTTGCTGGACACGGACAGCAACCGCGTCAAGCCACACAGAGCAGATCATACCAAGCAGCCCTCTGTATTCTGTCCAGCAGGAGAATTAATGCTCCTGACAACAGTCACTGTACATGAAATAGACAAAAGTAGATCATAATTAACAACAGCACTGTATTGTTAACAAAAACACAATCAAAATTGTATCTACCTCATATCTATTTTGCTTTATGATTAAATTATTAATTATCCATCTGTACAATTAATAAGACTGATATGTTTTTAACTAAATCACAGCCACAAATCGTCTGTCTCTTTCATATGTATCTGGATTTATTTTTACTGATTTGTATAGCTATCAAGATGAGCTTTTTTTTTTTTTTGACTGTGGCTGGACTGCTGGCTGCAGCCCAACAAATGCCATGGTAGAATCACTAAAATCAAAGAGAAATGATCACCAACTGCAGTGAAAAACATCTTATTACTTGCTAAATGCTCCATAGTGTCAGCCAGGTAGTGTCTGTGTCTAGCTGCAGTCTGGTACTGAGCAGTAGTGTACACTGGGTAAATACCTGGGAGCAGTTAGCTGGAACTTTTTTCTTTCTACCAGTCGCCAACTGTATCACTGCGCAGAGGGAAGTATGCATCTTCTCATAGACGAGAGGCTTGCGACAACATTAGATGTAAACAGTCATAGTGTCCTCCTTGGCTGAGCTGTAAGGCTCAGCAGTGCTAGGTGAGCTAGCAGTACGGTTGGTGGGTGTAGTTCAGTAGAGAAAATAGAAAATAGTATATAGCTCATAGAAAATAGTACCCACATGAAACTGTTCACAAGGCACATGCAGATGCAACAGCCTGTGGCTTCTCAAATTCTTGCTACTTTTAATATATTTTGCTATATTTTTTCAACTCCATTGCCCCTTCTGCTGAAGCATAACTTTCCTACGAGAGAGGATCTGCTCAAACAGCATACACTGAGCTGCCAGTCAAAGCCGAGGGGAGAAACAAAACCGAAAGCACCGGACGAAGAGAAGGGGGAGAGCCGGTATAAGAGCGAGGCTGACCTGCCTTGGACCGAGAGCTGTTCCACTGCCAAGCCTTCTCCTGGCTAATGTCTGGTCGCAGGAGAATAAAATGGATGAGATGGGATTGAGGCTCACACAGCAACAGGAGATCAGAGTCTGCTCTGCGCACATCTTCACAGAGACATGGTTAACCCCTAACATCCTGGATCAAGCTGTTGCACTGGATGGGCGGACTTTATTCAGAGCAGACAGGTCACAAGACTCTGGTAAGAGGAGAGGAGGAGGGCTTTGTGTTTTACTAAATGATGCTTGGTGCTCAAACCCAGTAAAAGTGGATGGATTGTGCTCACTAGATGTTGAGTTTTTGGTGCTAAGATGTCACCCATATTATCTGGCCAGAGAATTCACCAGTATTTTTATTGTTGCTATATAGATACCCCCAGATGCAAATTTAAAAAATGCATTGCAGGAATTGTATGATGCCATCAGCAGCAACATCATCAAGCAACTGGATGGGGTCTGCTAGCTGGTGATTTTTAATTAAACAGACCTCAAATCTGTCTTACCTAAATTCCATCAGCATGTTCAGATCTCCACCAGAGAAAGAAATATCCTGGACCAGCTACAAAGCCCTCCCACGCCCTAACTTTGGCCTATCAGATCATATTTTCCTGCTCCTTCTGCTGACATATTGTCAGCTGTTAAAAAGGCTCAAACCAACAGTTAAAACTGTTAAAGTGTGGACAAGTGAAGCCACAGCAGCTCTACAGGACTGTTTTGAGCACAGATTGGCAAATGTTCAAAGATGCTGCCACTCAAGATAACAAGATCAATCTTGAAGAATATGCATCTTCTGTGACATCATATATCAGCAAATGTGCTGATGACATGGTGATCACAAAGATGGTGAGATCAAGCCCAAGCAGAAAGTCTGGATGAATGGGGAAGTGAAGGCTCTTTGTCAAAAAAAGCTGCCTTTTGCGTCAGGGGACAAGGAGGCATCGCCAGAGCACAACTGAGAGTTGGCATCAAGGAAGCTAAGAGGAGAGACTGGAGAAAGACCTCAACAACAACAGCACTAAAGATATGTGGCAGGTGATTCAAAATGTGACAGGCAGGAGTGCCCCCATTGCATGTGAGGCCATGCTGCCGGACGAGCTGAACACATTCTATGCTTGCTTTGACCAGAGAAAGCGAAGCTGTGAAGTCTACTCTGCCTCCAGGAGACTGGCCACTCTCAGTGACCACAGCAGATGTGAGAAAACTCCCGCTGAGACCAAATATAAACAAGTCCACAGGCCCAGATAACAAGTACTAAAAACTTTTGCTGATCAGCTTGTTAATGTTATAACTGACATTTTTAACATCTCACTATCACAAGAGACTGTTCCCTCCTGCCCTAAGACAGCCATCGTTGTTCCTGTGGCTCTTAGCCCCATCCTAATGAAGTCCCTTGAGGAATTGGTTCTCCAGCACATCAGAGACAACATACCTGCCAGCCTGGACCCTTACCAGTATGACCCTTACCAGTATGCTTTCAGAACCAACAGATCCACAGAGGATGTCTCACCTCCTCTACATTAGTGCTTAACACCGGAGCCCCCCAGGGCTGTGTGCTTAGCCCCCTCCTGTTCACAGTGTACGCCCATGACTGCACTCCCAGACATGAGGAGAACTCTATTGTTAAATATGCGGACGACACCACCATCATTGGCCGTATTACAAACAACGATGAGAGTTCATACTGGGATGAAATCGACAGTATTGCAGAGTAAAGAAGAGTTTAGAAAGAAGGAGGCAAAGACACACACTCTGAGGTGGACCAGGTTCCTTGGAATTACTATCACTGAGAACCAGAGAGAGAGAGAGATAGTCATCTCCATTCATCTCCATCATCTCCATTCACTCCAATGGACCATTTTTTCACAGCAATGTCGGAACGTGGAGCATCTCAATAGTTCCCAGCAGCGCAGTGGAATTATAGCAGAGAAGACCATTTGTGATGGGCTTTTAAAGGATAAGACGACTAAAGAATCGTTTTTTTTTATAATATCAGCATATCTTAGCTAAATTAACATGTGCATTAAAGCATGAAATTGGATTATTAGCCCGCTAAATTTGTAGATTGACGAAGCAATAACAGAAATGCTAACAGAGTAGGCTAACATTAGGACACTACTGTATATACTGTACACATATCGTTAGCCACTAACAGCCTGTTAATTTAAAATGTCCTGCTCTTGAATAATTTCATCTAACATTGAGGAGTTAAAGGGGAGAAAAGGCTAGTGTAATTTATTGTACAGGTCAGTGTGAGTTACATGTCAACTTTCTTAAAGATAACATGGCACTTGATAGCAGAGTGCTATTTTGTGATACTGTATATTAGTATTGATATGGATCAAGAATGCATATTTGAGACATCTAAACAGAATGTAAGAAAACATTACTGTAAACAGAAATGTAATTTAAGGTTGAATGTTTTTAGCTTTGGGATTCTGTTAACTCCATTTGTCTTTATTATGTTTCAGCTGATTTTCCATTGATGGCAAAGGGAGGGACGGTGAAAGACCTGAATGACATTACAGGGTAAATCATTTAGAAAAATGAAACATACTAAAATTAAAGGGGAATTATTCTAAACACTGAAAATATTTTTTATGATGTAATCTTGTTATTGTTTATTGGTAACTTACAATAGGAGCACTGGGTGCAGGAGGAACTATTTCGAAGCAGGTTATAAAAACACAGAAGGCTCTTGTTTAATGCAGTCCATTTCCCACTCAGGCCTACAAAGGTATGTCTGACCCTCTCTCCTGTCCTTTCCTACCTCTCTCTTTCAGCAAAAGAGCTACACAGGATTCAATGAAGCCTGGAGACTCCCTGCACTAAGACAGCACCCTCATCCTGAGTATCAGCTCCCTGTCTTGTGCAAGCCTTTCCCTGTTCCTTATTTTTTATTAAACCATATACAAGGCTTCCCAAGGGTGTGCTCTTTGTTTGGGTAGAGTGTTCTAATGCAGTTTTTGAAGTTTTCTGCATGTCAGTGGAGAAAAGGTGCACGCGTAACCCCCTTTCTCTACATGCCATATAAACGTGTATCTGATTTATCTTTGTCTTTCTACGGACTTACTTACTGCAATTAATTAATTTAATCACTATCTTTTGTGGCGTCCTCTCAGATCGTCTCCACCATGCTTTGCTGTGCTGCACGGGGACTATCCAGGCATGTAGAGAAAGGCATGCTGACACGCAGATGAGGAAAATATTGTTGAGTAATGCCAGCAGAAGTAGTCTTACACTAACCACAGATTACAACTTACACATTACAAATTAGATAATCCACGGGCAGAGGGATGTCGTACACTGTAAAGCCCTCTGAGGCAAACCATGTTTTGTGATAATGGGCTCTATAAATAAAATTGACTTGACTTGACTTGACACACTGCGTTTTCTCCCTGCAGTGAGAAATGTCACATGGCGTAGTATTTCCAGTGGCCACTAGGTGGCAGTGGAGGGGACATAATTTCCATGTCATCTTGGTGAACATCATTTAGAGAACAAATCGTGTAAATTTCATGTAAATCAAATGATAATTGTGTTACAAGGTATACTTCCTGTTGCCAGTAGGTGGCACACTGACTTTCATGGGTAACTTATATGTTGATGTGTTCAGGGCTGCCACCTGATCACAACCATAAAATTTGGGGAAACTCAGTTAATAGCATTGCCATGGCAATAGTGTTCATTTAAAATATATGACCTTCACAAAGAGGCATCATGAAGGTCCTAAAGCAGCTTTTGTTACAAAGTTGGAGTTGAATGTAGTCAACCTGTAAGGGGATGCAACTAAAAATATAAATCATGTAAATTCCTGTTTCCAGTAGGTGGCAGTATGCCGATAAGTCAAGTGAGCCGTGCAGATGTGTTCAACTCTGTACGATCAAGCATGAGAAATTTAGGGCAGATTGGACAATGTCTGGCTGAGTTACAACAACTTCCTGTTTCATGGCGATACATCAAAGTTGACCTCGCCACGCCTATATGGTGTGACGAAAACCAAGATATTGAATAACTTTTGATGTCCCATGATCTTTCATTTCAGTGAAAGTCGGAACAAGCAGGCAGAGAGTTTCAATCCTTCTATTAGATATTACATATGGGGAAATACTTCCTGTGGCCATGCGCTGGAGGCCACACAATGCATGCCATCTTGGTCTATATAATTTGTAGATCAAACCATGTAAATATCGTGTAAATCAAAGTTTAGCTCTGTTAAGAGGCTTACTTCCTTTTGCCAGTTGGTGGCACTGTGATTGACGAAAAATAAACTTTTTAAATCAGTTTTTATGTTGCATGTCTTAAGGTGTCGTTGACCAAATTTGAAGTCAACTGGGTGAAATCTGTAGGAGATATACATCAAAGAAGAACATGATTTTCATGCCATTTCCTGTTGCCAGTAGGTGGCGCTATAAGAAATAGTAAGGGTTATCATGGAGATGTGTTTAGGATGGGACTGTCATCAAGCATGTGACGTTTGGTGCAGATTGAACCATATCCCTCAGAGTTCTTAACTACTTCCCATTTACTTCCTGGTTCATGGCGAGACATGGAAATGTTTTTCCCAATAATGGCCACACAGTGTGACGGAAACTCACAATTTTAATAACTTTTGATGTCCGACTACTTCTGAGAAGATGTTTTAATTTTGAAGTCAATCAGATGAAATCTGTAGGAGAATTTGTGAAATTGGTGAAATATGGTGAAATTGGCCAAAAACGTGAAAAATTGGAACTTCAAATCAAAATGGCCAACCTCCTGTTGGATTTGCCATATGGGTCCAAGAGACTTTTTTATTGGTCTTGGGGTGTTTCATATGCCTACCAATTTTGGGGTCCACTCTTTGGGTCCACTTTATTTATTACACACACTTGTATCCCTCTGCACAAAATGGGCTTTTCAAAATCAAGCTTTGAAAAATATTATAAATTAGTATTATTTTACACTTTTATTTAATTATTTTTCTAACCAACATCAGTCCTAATGATAAATATCAACCACTCATTCATTTTCAGAATTTTAACCTTTTAAATGCCAGGTTTTTGTCATCATTTGATATGTTTTTGCATGACTACATGCAAAGTAGATTATTATTATTTGGTTATCATAGCCTGGGATATGTCAGATGATGATGATTGATTAGCGGTAACATTGATTATAATAATTTGATGATTAGAATAACATAATAATTTCTTTGTGCAGTGTCAAATGCTCACACTCATACACTTTTCAAAATCAACCTATAAAACATACATATATACTTAGATTAATATGATTTTTCTTTTGTCATTGAGTTTATTCTTTAACCAACATCAGTCCTAATAACAAATAGCAAATATTCATTAATTTTCAGAATTTTATCCCTTAAAATGCCAGGTTTTTGTAATGACGCCACTGCAAAGTAGATTTTTTGGATTATCACTGTCTGGGATATTTCAATGATTGGCAGCAACATTGATTGTGACAGTGCACTCAGTGGAAATAGCACGTTTTTTTCTCCATATGCCAAATATGGTAAAAAATGACATTATCAGGTGGAAAATAGTAAAAATGACAAATTCCAAGGCAAAAGCCCACAGTGACACCCAGCATCTTTTTATGCTTTGATGGCTATGGGATCAAAAACTGCAGTTTGAATGGGTTTCAGTGCCACATCTTTTGCACTTAACAGTATGAATGTAACAATTTTGTTTCCACTGTGTATTTTAGACGTATTGTGGGAGCTGAGCTGGAAATTCCAACATTAAACAAAAATACACAGTCTTGCCAAAATGTATACCATATGCATGAACACAGCTGAATAAGCAAAAACTGAAGAATGAAAAGCATGTAAAATGATTAAAATGATTTATTATTTCACCCACCTGCTGACCTGAACCCACCTATGTAAGTGCATTTTACTATCTGAATGATGAGCCCTTTAAAAAATCAGAAAATACTCCTTCATTTTGACTTTCTGCTGCCTCAAAATAGGAATCTGACAAATCCTGACGACACTTCATTTTAAGACCTACCCACCCATGGGTACACAGATGGGTGCAAGTACACTGCACTGTCTGTGGCTTTGTGCTGGGTGTAACATAGGGCCCACTTATTTTCATGATGGCTGAGTGCCAACAGCTGATTACACCATATGGAATTGGAAACTAAATTGATCACATCAAATAAAGTGGCATACAAAACATATGTTATTGTCTAATTGTGATTAACAAGGTGGGGCTAAATTACCAAGACAGCATCAAATCATATTACAGCGACAATCAGATAAGACTCTGTGATGCTCTGTTGATGCTCTCAATATTCCCAGCTCTATAAAGCTGATTTGGTCATTGCCTGGAAGCGTCTGATTCGGAAAGGTGAGAGGTCATAGGAGGGCACTTCTCCCAGGCTGAGTTCACTCAGGAGCTTGCCAATGATTGGTCCAAACTTGAAGCCATGACCTGGAGAAGAGAAGACATCACAGTGAGCAAAGTTCGCCAGTAGATCATTAAATCATGTCAGATGAATCAGCGTCCTAATGTGAGCAAATGTGTGCCCTTGCACCTTGTAGTTAGCCTATAAATAGCTGGCATCTCTGGGTCTCTCTGACTCAGGAGGTGGGTTCGAGCCCCACATGAGTGAATGCATAAGAGAAGAAGAAAGCTTTTGCGATGCCTGTCACTGAGCATCCATTCACTTTAATGAACTGGGACCAAATGCTAAATTATGGGAGATCTGTCCTTTCTCTGCGTAATGGCTCTGTGCGCTCCAGCCCAGGAGTGAGACGGGAGTGTCTGTTTTCAAAATGCAGCAGTCTGATTGTCCTTGTTGCTAAGGTCTGAGAGGCAAATTGTGAATGTCAACAGGGTTTGAGGAATGCAGCACATCACCATCTGACAAAGGTCTCAGAGCTCCTGTGGATTCGCTGGGCTTTGAAGTCATAAAAGCTTGGCTCTGACAGTTTGGCCGTGTGAATTTTCATCTCGCCAGAGAAGGAGAATGGAAAACCTCAATAGATGGCCAAGCCCACAGAGTGACTTTGTAGCCATGGCAACCCCCCAGTACTTGCTTTAAAGCACTTGTGTCGGGCTTTGATGACAAATGCACGTAGTGAAGGAGGGGGAGGAAGGCAACACATTTTTTTCTGTATTAGGGAGAAGCCCTATAAACTTCTCCAATATGGCTCATGTTACTGCTGCTGGAGAATGAGCACAAAGAGTTAAGATAATAATTAACTTGGAAATCATTGCAGTCTATGAATTGGAGAGCTGTTAGTTTGTTTCCATCTATCTATTCTTCATCTATGTTTCAAACAAAGAGCCATGCGTGAGTAGGAGGACAGCAATAACAACAATGGCAGACTACTGAGTTGTGTTTGTACTCCAATGATTATAATGACTACGATCTCGAACATGCTTTCATCATTGTCTTCTTGTTTGTTTATACTCACTGCTCTGTAGAAGAATGCTTTTATGCGCAGGTGCATGGTGTTCCTCGTGTTACAAATTTACGCCGCCAACTACTGGCCTGGCATGCATACTACAGTGTTTTTGGGCAACCATGTAAAAAAAGGATTGTTTTCACAATGTTATCATTTGAACACCGATTTTTTTTAAACGGAAAGGAAAGAGTTTTCTGTTAGTAGGGCCGTTTTCATCTAAATGTGGCCTGAGTGGATTTCTTATATTTTGCTTAGAGAATGAATCAGCTGAGAAGTTGAACACATTGCATGACATTGACATTGACAATGCATTGCACAAGACTGATAGAGTGTCTTTAAGACAGGTCACAACAACAAACTCACTGTTCATGAGGACATCAACAACTAGAATTACCACCTTGCCATTACGTGTCTCCACAAACCAGTCAAGTTGCAGTTGCAGTTTTCATCCATGTCTGAAACATGGATGTTTTACACACACCTTCCCCCTGGCAGCACAGAAGACCTCTGCAATCAGCACATGATGATTCAAAGGTGTTCTTAAGATATCGCATTCATGAGAATAAGAGAGTGACCTTTACCTTTGACTACCTAAATTTAATCAGTTCATCATTGAGTCCAAGTGGACATTTGTGCCAAATTTGAAAAAAATCCCCTTAAGATGTTCCTGAGATATTGTGTCCACAAGGATGGGATGGATATTGTGGTGTATTATGCTTTGTTTCTTTAGGTTCCTATTTTGGTTGGGCAACAAGGTCAAAGGTCTAGGGACGGTTAGACCTTGAAGCCACACGTACAAAATACCAGCCCCAGGTTAAAAGTAACATGGAATGAGGCTCCTTCCAAATAAGGAGATATTTGTGGGGTCTTGTGATTGATCACAGCAGGTGAGAAGTTGTTTACTGACAAATGTATTGATGCCTGTACCTATATAAGAGACTTGCATGAGCTGTAAGATAGAGAGATTCGTATTGGTCATGAATCCTCTCCCAGGCAGACCATGGGGCCTGGTGGATGCTGAACTTTGTTGTAATAAATTGATTATTATGCAACCAAGTCAGGGTCCGCGGAGGTTTCTTCATCTTCCACACATCATTGCTACTTAAGAAACAACGACAATATACAGACAGTCAAGGTAAAAACATAATTCCTTTGGCTATGGCTATTGCCAGAGCAGAGGCGTAACTATCCCACATGTGAAGTGAACATGCCATAACGGCTTACCACAGTAGGTTATTGCAGAGGTAGGTCACCACTGAACATATTGCTACACTTTTATGAAATTTACATTCAGGGGAAATAGCAGAGGTGCTACTTTTAGCATATTATTGACTATTTATTAGTTTATCTCCTCATAGAATTGATCATGTTCTAAGGTGTGTCAGAATCTGTCTGTTATACCACCTCTGAATTTGATTCGAGACTCAACAGGATTATCTTGAAAACATCTGGTCATTACCATGAAATTCATAAAGCATGATGCATTAAGATATTGATGATCCCCTAGCATGTTGTCTTGGAAAAAGTTACCATTACATTTTCTGAGCATGATCATGCTCCCTTTACTCTTTCTTTGCTTCCCCCTTTTCGGATTTTCAAAAGTGAAAGGGGTTTTTCACACCTCACCCATCTTTCATACCATATTCACAAGCAGGGTTGGGCAAAGCCCAACAGCACAATATCCTTGCAGAAATAGCAGCAACTGGTGAAAGGATGATGTATTTTTTGTAGGCCAACCAGGAGGTTAGCATCGCACTGGTTCCTACGTCAAAAACCTTATGGGATTTTTGAATGGGATTTTCGATTATCGCCAAAAAATAAGCTCTCTGATGAACACAAGTTTATGAGACTTACACATTTTGTTCAGCATGATATTCTTCACAGATGAATACCACTTTTGTGTGTTTTGAAGCATAAATGAAATTGCCAGATGCAAAAAGCTATTGCTAGGCTTTACACAAACTACATCACAGTCGCATGACTTAAAACACAATCAAAAAATATTATAAATAGATAAATCTACAAGTTCGAGTGCGACTCTGTAAAGCTCTAAAGGCGGACAAGTGGGTTTAATGAATTTCTGTGTCCTCTGTGATGACATCTAACGTCCCCGACAAACACTAGTCCAATTTCAAAGGAAAAAACACTGTAGTCCAATTTAGCCACTTCAGCAAGACGAGTAAAACCTTAAAAGTTCAAAAATCAGGTTTATACGGAGGTATTTAATGTTGCAGAGCAAAAAGTCTGAATATCTTTAGCCTGTGTTAACCATACACTTTATTTAAGGCATTTTACCAAAACCCCATTCAAAAAACCCATAGACTGTAAGACGAGAGAACTGGAAGATCAAAAACGGACTTCTGCGTTTTAGGACTCATTACTTCACCACTCTGTGTGCAGTGCTGCTGCACCCTCAACTGAAGATGGCCTCACCTTCTCAGTGTTGCACTTGATACGAAAGCAGCTGCTCAAAAAATGTTTTTAGCTTTGAAACTGGTAAGGCTGTAAGAAAAGCTAAATCATTAGTATGTAGTTCATTTGACCAACATTTTTGTATTGTGTGTCCTTAGACTTTTAGTCCCTTTATCCAGCAGGCTGCTCTGACAGCAGAGGACTGTGAACAGGATATTAATTATATTAATTATATTAATTAAGTAAAGGACATGACTGCATGAAGAGATGGAAAAGTGCCAAGAGACAATGGAAGGAACTGTAGGAGAGGAGAGGTGGAGCCGTACTGGCCTTCTGGGTGCTTCCACAATGTTAATTAGACAAGAACATGAGTGTGGACCCAAAGCACTGGTGCTTTCACCTCTTACAGTGAACAAGAACATCTCATTAAAAGTTTAAGATCAGACTTTAGACAAATACGGCCCTACTATAAAGGGAAGTCTTTCCTTTGCGTAAAAGAATATCTGCATTCATATCATGACATTATGAGAAAAATCTTTTTGTACATGGATCAGCAAAAACAACTGAAAAGGCTGTAGTATGCATTTCAGGCCAGTAGTTGGTGGTGTAACTTTGTAATGACACACCATAGAAAAACACCATGTGCATGCGCGAAATGCAGCCAGGATCTGTGCATTGCCAGTTTACACAGGGACAAAAGGGGTTGCATTTTCAAATGATTACACTTTGGAATCCATTTACAAAAGTTTGTTTTTTCAGCCCCCTACAATACCATGTTCATGTGAACAAAAGGCCAAACCACAACAAAGCTTCAACATGTCATGCAAGAACCGTTACTGTGTAAACAGCCCCTTAGTATCCACTTAGTATCTTTCAGCTCTGAACACTGTGAACACATGAAGTTATCTTCATGCACCGTTTTTCTTGTTGGCAATATCGGAAAAAAGCAGCTTTAAACCTGTCCTGAAATTCAGTTAATACAATATTTGGTGGTGATGTCTTGATTTGACTTTTATCAACACTGAAAACTTGATGGTGGATGATTTTTGAAAAAATAGAAAAAAGGAGAACACTGAAACATTATTTTGAAACTAGGAGAAATTGGCCCTAAAAGATACTAAAGATGCTGGACACCACAACTAGTTCTGTCCCCTGTTTGGCTGAGGAATGGCCGGTGGCACACTGCAAAGTTTTGGAGATCTTGGATGGTGCATTTTGCAGTTTCTGCAGTGCCTCTGGTCTTTGTGCAAAGCTAAGCTCATCATGTCTTGGGATGTGGTGGCTGTTTAGGGTCCAGTGGCCACCAGGGGCCTCCCAAACATGCAAATTACAAAGGAAAAAAACTTTTTCTATGTTCCATAAAAGGTCGGTAGTACTGTAAGCTTATACTGTTGAAGGAACAGCCTGACATTGGCTTCATACCCCGAGTTTGATTAGAGGATAATATCAGTTTCATGTGTGTGCAGTTAGTGCAGAGGTCAGGGATATTTTTAGTCTAGCTTAGCAAAAACAAACAGAGCAAAAGCACTGTTAGCCTTGCTCTGTAAAAGTCAGACAATATGTCTTTTGGTGACTTTACAGCTTTTTAATTTTAGGTGTGTATACTTTTATGAGTCAGCTAAGTTCAGATCCAGTCAGAACCCAAACCTAACTGGGAACTTTGAGATGAGGCACTCAGTCACTGCATCCAGCAGTTGTTGGTCATAGCCTCAGTGCCTGGATTTATCTTTGTTTGCAGACATTTTGAATGAGAATTACCACCTTGCAGTTGTTTTCCTAAGCAAACCAGTCCAGCTGCAGTTACAGTTTACAGTTTGTCATCACATCATCCTTTATATATATTTGTGTGAAATGTGATAAATAGCATATCAATTCCAGACTTAAGGCTAAAACCTTCTATTATGAGGTCACAAAAGAACCTTAAACTTTGACCTTCTACCACCAAATTCAAATCAGTTCATTGCTGAGTCCAAGTGGACGTTTGTGCCAAATTTAAAAGTAGAAAAAAATCATTCAAATGATTTGAGATATTTCATTTACAAGAATGAGACTGACACACAGTGATTTTGACCCTTGACCTATGACAGCCAAAATCTAAACCATTCATCACTGAGTCCAAGTGGACATTTGTGCCAAATTTCCTCAAGGCATTCTTGAGATATCACATTCACAAGAATGGCATTAACGTATAAATGCCAAGGCTACTGCCGGCGCGGAGACCTCATAAAAAGGAAAGGATGCAGAATGCAAAGTTTTATAGATGTTGGATTGTGCATTTTGAAGTTTCATGTCTCTGGTCTTTGTGCAAAGCTAAGCTCATCATGTCTTGGGAATATCTCTGTTTTGGACTCATAATGGAACTTAAATCTCATTTTCATGTCATTGGCTCACTACCATGATCAGCGGTTGGAGTTGCAGCAGTAGCTTTGACACATGGAGGTTTACTTAAAAAAACCCATTGCCATAATTTGTCAATAACTGGACTCCTCTGAGTCATAACTCAGTCAAATTTGAGCACAAAGACATGATATGCATATTTTCAGTTAAGGGTGACTTTCGCTGTTCTTGAGGATTTCTGAGGATATCCAATTACCAATTCAATAAATGCCCATAAATACACATAGAAATCATGGAATAAAAGAAACCCCTAATATCTGCAGATCTTGCCCAAGAATCATCATGTTGTCTTTAAATAATCAGATACTGATTCATAAAATCAGAGGTTGATCTTTTAATATATGCCCTTTCCAAGGGATGTGTGAAACTTTAACCCTGTAAAGGGCCTGGCACTAAGACCGTAGTGTTGATAAGATCTGACATTACAAGTTATTTTACCTATAACTGTTAGCTTACTTTCTATCTTTTTGGTGTAACTTATTATCATGCTGCAGCTTCTCCTCCTGCTCCATGCATTCACCCAAACACACAAACACGGAACATCGGCACTGACAGGCTGGGGTGAAGACGGTGACAAGTGAAGATCATTCGAGTTGTCGACAACTTACTGTTTGCAATTTGCAAGGAAAAAATCTAACCAAATTGGGACCTTGTTAATCAAATTGAATCGATTTAAGAAATTAGTGGCGATGCCCAGTCCTTGGATTCACATTGTAGTCCAAAGCTAATTCACGGGAGCCATGCAAACATTTTATTTCCTGTTAACCATTTGAAACTTTGCTTGATTTCTCCAAAAACATGGAAAGAAGGCATTGAGCAACTTAACAAGATAGGACCAAAATTTTGCAAGCAATGAATAAAAAGTTACAAGTAAATTACGAGAGATTAGCGACAAGAACAAAAAAAGAAAAGAAAAGGAACAAAAACAGGAAATGACTTGAAAAAGTTCTAAAATAAAAAAATAATTATAATAAATGTATTTCTTTCTGTAGCCTCATTTTAAATCATAAATATAGAGTTCTTGATATTTTCCCCTTGCTTTGCAATGGCGACGGCAGCGCATGCAGATGCAGCAGCCGGTAACTCCACAAATCCTTGCTAGGTTTTTGCTATATTTTTCTATTTCCTTGATACTTTTCTATGATTGAGTAGCTCTTGTCAGCATCGGGAGAAGTTGTTTGGGGCTCGGACAGAGTGCAGAGTGAAGTGGATGAGATGGGATTTTGGCTCACTCAGCAGCGGGGGATCTGGGACTGCTCTGTGCACATCTTCACAGAGCCATGATTAACCCCTAACATCCCGGATCAAGCTGTTGTACTGGATGGGCAGACATTGTTGAGAGCATTAAGGATGCAACTCTGATGCAAGTTCAAAAAATGCACTGCAGGAATTGAACGATGCCATCAGCAGCAACATCACCAGGTAACGGATGGAATCTTCATAGTAGCTGCTGATTCTAATCAACTCAAAGATGTAGCATGATCAAGGATAAATGAAATTTCATTTTTTAAACTTTGTTAAAAACCAATAAATCTACCTTATCTTACCTTACCTTAGTTATTTGATAATTTCTTATGATTCTCTCTCTCTCTCTTTTTTAAGTTAATTGTTAGATCCGTTTTTTGTCACATACAATTTTTAGGGGGATTTGCAGGAAATTTCCTTGCCATGCTACTTGCTATACCTTTGCCCAGGATTTTCAAAGAATCCTCAAAGTCATGCAAACTGTAGTACCAAAACTGAAGAACATGATTATCCACCAAACAAGTAAGTAATGCAAATAACTGTAACAGGAAAGACAAGAAAATGTATTAAACCTTTTCTTCAAGCTGCACTATCAGTTTATATTTTTTGACATTACAAAGGCTCAGAAATTTCAGTTAACATAGTCCTGGATCACTGCGACTCCTCTCTTACCATTCATATAACCATTTAGACAGAAGTACCTAAAAATCAACTTGCAACTGGCAACTGGCTAACTCTCAGTTGTTGAAGTGAATTCTGAAACATTAAGCTAATTTCACTTTGTTAACAAAAGGCCTGTCTTGTCTTCCCTGTGAAACAGAATGACAGAGGTTCATGTAATACCTGTTCTCCATTAGTGAGTTGAGTTGATGTTTATTTCAAGATTATGTCATGTACACACTTTCTGATTTGTCATCATTATGGTTCCTTTTTTTCCCTTCAAAACTAGTATCAAGCAACAATAGAATCAAGGCTGAAGAAAGATTTGGCAGGCAAGCGCGCGCGCGCGCACACGCACGCATGCACGCGCGTGCACACACACACACACACACACACACACACACAAACACACAGCTCATCACACACTTTCCTGTGGAGCACTGGGCCACTTGGCTTGGTGCTCTTCCCGGGTGAGGAGGGAACAAGTGATGCTGATTCATTTGGCTGCTGCTGCTGCTGTTTTTGTGCTGGCACTCATCGGTGCACATCTGGTACACAAGGTGCCAGATACACTACTTTCTGCTCTTTGACTTGTTGAGCTGATGACATTTTCATTTCGACACCGATTATTTGTAGTTGACTCCACTGGCTCAAAAACACAGATGCCGTCTTTGTTGTTGTTGTGTCTTCTACGAGAGTATAAATGCATGTGATACACAGTTTATGTGTCAATAGTAAATAAATAAATAAATAAATAAATAGCAGAACACAAAAATCCTTGTGTTTTTCTCATTTCTGTGACGCTCAGATGAGCCCAACACTATGCATCAGACTGAAATACCTTTACAGCTACTTGGATAGATTGCTATAAAAACATTCATGGTACTCAGAGGATAAATTCCAGAGACAGATGATTTGTACAGTATACGAAGAGTAGAACTGCCAGGCTAGATAAAAACAAACAAAAAAACCCCATCAGCGAGACACATTGTGCCAGGCACGATTGCTCCAAAAATGCATTGGAAGCGCATCTGGAAAAACAGCTGGTAGTGCCTATGGACCAGGGCTGCATATGCATGGCCAAAAGTGACATTGAAGAGCGGTGTGACTCAGTGCCTTGAGCTGAAAAGTTAAAATTTAAACTTTTATGCGTGCCCATAAACCGCCAGAAAAACGCATCACGCAGCAACAAGAGAGGAGCGTCTGACAGGTGTGCTGTACCATGGGGAATAGCGATGCATCTCGTTGTGATCGGCCGCTAATAACACGAAAAGTTTTGTTTTATAAAAATATGTTTTTCACATTTCTACAAGACCTTGCTATATTATTTTTTCATGTAACAACAACAAACTTGTCTTTATATTATTACATGATAAGGGATCACATTATAAAATGAAACACTTGACAAGTTAAATATATATATTGTTATAACAAGGCATGATCTTGTAATAACGAGAAAGGTTTCATAATATCACATGACATTAATACATGAAACATTTCAGGTTATAACATGATGAATAGGTATATTTTTTTAAACAAAAAAAGGATCTTGTTTTAGAGCAAGCATGAAAGTATTTTGTAAAAACCTGAAATATATTTTTTCATGACAAGAAGCGTGTCTTATTATAACTAAAAAGCTTCTTGTTATATAGTGAAGTGTTATAACAAGAAACTTTGACAATGATATTACCTGATACTGACTTTTTTTGTCCTGGCATGGCAGTTCCAGGGCTCCATATACATTATGACCAAATTCCTAGAAAATGTCATTTGTCTCAGCTGTACTTCATGCTGATTAGCAAATGTTAACATGCTCACTTACTACATGGTAACATGACTCTAGCATGTTAACATTGGCAAAGTGAGCATTGCATTTAGAGCAAAGCACCACTGTGCCTAAGACAGCCTCACAGAGCTTTTAGCATGGCTGTAGACCCTCAATCTGGTTTATATAACTGTACAGTTCTGATGCAGCCTCTTCATAGTTGTTCTAAATAAATTCTCACAGCTGTAAGGCTGCTGGGTTCAGCTGTTACCAGGCTACAGCTTCTGCTAATAGGAGCCTTAAATTCAATGCTGACAAAGAGACGCTTGACATGTCTACTTACCTGAAATGTGTATCAACGGCAGTAATGTGGTGTTATATGTAAAAGGTGGGATAATGGATACTAACATTAACACATTCCTCATCATAGATGTTCCTTTACAGAGAATTTCTTTCATTTGGTTGTAGATATTTGTGTTGCATTGTGATGTACCTGAAAATCCTGCTCCAACCACAATGTTGCTGTAGGTGGGGTGGCAGTCCAGCACAAAATGACGGTCAGGCGTTAGCTGCAAAAACAAGACAACATGAGGAGCCAGCAAAGTCCAAAAATAAAACCGAGAGGGTTCAGATTATTGGAGACACTGATTGACTCTGATCAAACTGTCAGTTTTGGACCATGATTGCAAACCTGGTGAGTATGAACTGTTGGAGTTACTACAGAGCTGAGCTGGGGTCTCAGATTCTGATTTTTGTCAGATATAAGCAAAGCAGCTTGCACACATTTAGTCAAGAGAACTGTAGCCTTTCGTCTCCTGCCTCTTCAGTCCAAAATATTGAGACATGAATAGTGAACTGAGCATTTGCAGATTGTCCTGAGAACCTTTTGACAGACTTTCTCTCCATTTCTGTCAAAGTCTTTGTGGAAAATGTGTTTGAATGGATGAAAGAGTCCATTGTAGAATACACAATGACATTTGACACAAGTCAACATTTTACCATAACCACAGAGACACATCTTATTTAACTCTCAGTCCTACTGCATGAATGGCTGATAATGGAACAAAACACTGGCTGTTAAGTGAGAATTGAGTGTGACTGTCCAGATTTTCAGGGGCATTGGACAAGGTCACAGAAATTATGTTTTCCTACAGCTTCAGTATGTGATCGTGGTACAAGCAGCGTGCTGTGTTGCTGGAGGGCAGAGCAGCTGCACACCCCCCAACCCTGTAACACACACACACACACACACACACACACACACACACACACAGAGAATTTAACACCTGCGTATGGCACTGGGCGAGAGAGAGGACCTTTTAGCAATAAATTAAATACAGACAGCCCTATACACACTATATTAACAATTTAACTGCCCGAACTGCCTACTCTGTTGTTGATGATGCAGACCTGTTACTGGCTGCCTCAACAATACAATCTAAAGTCTAAAATGGCTCCGAGAGACTGTAATGGCCATTAAAATAAAACCATATACTACATACTGCTTATTTAGCTATTATTCCAGTAATGGTGGAAAACATTGTGGATTCAAAGGGGTTTCTTAGACATATGTCAAATGTCATGACAATCTGCCTATTACATGTTAGTTTTGCATAACAGGTAACGGAGGGGGTTGACAAAATTCTCCTTAGAGGACAATAAATGTCCACAGCATATTTAGTTTTTTTTTGTCTTTCAATAACTTTGGTATTTCTAGATTTGTATGGAAAACAGCCTGACATGGAAAGTTTACAGCCTTTGCAAATAATAAAGAGCCAAATGTGTAAAATTGGTATTTTATTTGAGACAAACCTAGCCACAAATAATCTCTTTTGCGTATGCAATGTTCCTGCGGATCCATTAAAAGTCTTAAAAGGCACTGTAGTCACTAATCTAAAACAAGAGTCCTCAAATAGCATTTAAAAGTCTTAAATCCTGGAAAAGTCTTAAAAATGCTAAGACATGGTATGTGGGATTTTTTTTTTTGTTTTGTTTTTTTCATATGTTGTATTTAGGAGTGAAACTGAAAATCATTTAATCAAATGAACTGCATCAAAGCCTCTTTGATGCAGTAATGATGATTATTACTGTGGTACAATGGGCTTATTTCTTCGTCGTATTTTGTTTTTGGCCAGGACACTCGGATGAGAGGATCCACTGTCTTCTTGTTAACTGTCACTGGCTGACGAGGGGAAGTGCAAATTCAATGAAAATGGGCCATTTACTGGCTGAAACCAGGACAGTTTTGGTTTCTGTAAAACTGGTTACTGGTTACTGTAAAAATCTTATTCCAAGTGGCATTAAAATTTCTTTGAAAGTCTTTAATTTTATTTGCTTTAAACTGTAGTGCAGGGACCTGATGCCAAGCTTGTAGCACCCAAAAATTTAATTACTGCCTGAAAATGTAATAAAATATTCTCTTGACCTGATTGAAAGTGTAATAAAAACAACAAAAAGTCATAACTTGACCAGTTATAAAATGAAAAGCTCTGACTGATGTGTAATAACGTTTTTACCAATAATGTCAAACCTCTCAGTTGGGTCTTTTTTTCCCTTCAGAACTACTGATGTAGTAATTTTGATGTACTATGTAACAAGACATCAGACATCTAGTTCCTAATACTGCAAGGGTTTCAAGCAGAGGCCTATAAGCTCAGTTACCATTTTTACCTATTCAGTGACAGGTAGTCACTTAACAGGCATTAATTGAAATGAAAATCTTTGCGATACAATCATTACTTTAATTTTATCTTTTATTTATAACTTTACAATTTTATATAGCTTTATAACTTTATATAGCAGTTTCTAACAATTGCATCCCCCATGCTGTTATCTGTCTCTTCACATAAAACACTTAACTCCATGCTGGCTATTCTTTCTGCTCTTTACACAGGCAGTAGCTTACTTTATAGAATGAAGTCCCAATTAGAGCACTGGTAATCCAAATTTGGTCATCTTGAAAAGTTTGCGTCTGGATCAGGGTCCGATACAGTTTTGCTTTGAAAAACTGGTACAAAAGTAAAACGGATCCTGGATAGCAAAACACTGGATTCCCAAATCCGGATCATTTTGATCCAGATCAATTATTTTCAACAAATGGGCGAAGATCATTTATTTTCTGATGAGGCAAAGTGAGCGTCACTTTGCATTGACAGGACAGATTCCAGCACCTCCCATGTTGAGACAGGAACCTATTAAATTGGATCTGGCACCTCCTGTGTCACTTTGAAAATACATTTTTGTCCAATATTTAATGTTAGCTGGCTTGTTAGTCTTTATTTCCCATTGATGTCATGCAAAAATCCCTTGTTTGCCTATCTTAGATGCATTTTAAATTAATTTTAAAAGAGACAGAAAGACAGAGACTTCTTGGGTCATGCAGCGTGCATGTCACATGAACTGATATGATTTGAAACTGCAGTCTGAATTAAGATAGCCTGCTCTCATCTGGGAGGAGGAAACTGGTAAAATGGCAAAAAGACAATAACGTGTTGAATTTCCTCAAGTAGTCAGACCCTAAGCAGGCCAAAGTAATTTGCCGGATCAACAGTGTGGAGACCTTGGTGAGGTCATATATTGCAAAATGACATAGAATTGCCCGGGACACAAGGAGTAAAGACACAAGCAGGGCTCTGTGGATGTTTTATGGGTTGTTTTGGACAAATAAGCATGAAGGTAGAAAGGAATTTTTATTGTTATTCTCTGCTGCGTCTGTGCTGATTATTACGAAAGCATATTGCTGCCACTCTAGAATAAAAAATATGGATCAGTTTCACGTTATAACGTGAAAAGTTTCACGTTATAACGTGATAATTTATACATTATGTCAGCAGGAAAAGACAGTGAAGATGGTGTTTTGATGATTATATTGACTCGACACCACATTTACTGCAGTTTAAAGGTCTCTCTCTGTCATGGAGATGAGGAAATACAAAGACCTCTGTTTTACTCCTCCCTTTCAAAACAAAAGCCCTCTGACAGCCCTCTGTGGACAGAATCCCATCAGTTGCTGATACAAGGCATTTGATTTTGAAACATTTACAGGACCCTGTGCAGGAGCTTGTACGACTTCATAAATGAGAGGAATTTGTGCTTATAAATATGAAAATACAGCACTAATATCTGTGGGCAGTGACGCAGCAGCGACATTGCAACCACGCTGTATGTGTGAAGACCAAAAGCATAAAACCATACATCCATGCATGAAACACGCTGCAGCTCGGCGAGGCTGAAGTCACGCTATTGTACATCAAAAACTATGGAACCTTTCATAGACTACAGTATTACTACCACCTAGTGGTCAAGATACTCTTTATTCATCAAACTAATCTATATAATAATACAAAATAAATATGCTAAATGGCTCCTACACACGCACAGGTGTAGGAGCTCCTGGTCCTCCTTGCTGTGTGAAGCAGGGAAGTTGGAGCAAAACAGACTTCTTTGTATTTCCTCATCTCTGTGACTGGGAGAGACTTTTAAACTGCAGTAAAACGTGGTGCAGAGTCAATATAATCATCAAAATACCATTTACACTGTCTATTCCTCCTGACATACAGTAAGTCACATACAGTATAAATGATCACGTTATAACGTGATCATTTATACTGTATGTGACTTTTCATCTGAAACTGATCTGTATTTTTTTATTCTAGAGTGGCAGCAATAGGTTTCCGCAGATCATTGATTTGGAGGGTGGCGATAATAAAATTAATGCAATGTATGCTGTTATGTGATTTAATGTTTTTCGTTGGCTACTTATTTTTGGTGTATGATTACTGAAAGCCCCGCAAGCCAGAGGGTGTTTTTGCTGTTAGATGGTGAAATGCAGCTAAATTAAAGGTGGAGAGTTGGTGTGGCCCTGTCTGTAGTGCTGAAACAGGTACACAGCTACACATAGACATCTGTCCTTTAGCCTGCTTGTTCTTGCGGCATATGCTACAAACGGTTAACAGCTGTTTCCGTGCATCTCATCCTACTGATTTTAAGTGAAAAGAATACTCTGATGAATACATATTGCTGTGTTTGTAAAAACACTGTTGTTTAGGTTTGTCTTGTTGTAACAGCTAGCACTCATGCAGTCTAATATGTAGCATACACTGTGGATTTTTCAGTGATTCCCCCTGTCTGAGTTTTTGGAACACCCCCCTCTCTTTGTTTGGGGAACTCCTACTTTACAAATTAAGCACTGAGCGGCATTCATTATTTATGACCTTACCCTACAGCAATAACCACAGCATAACATAAAATTTCAATGCATTCGCTACATAAAAACGGGCAAATGTAAAGTCATTTAAAGCATGGTACCTTGAACTGTGTTTTTTATACTTTCATACTAAAGCTTTTAAAAA
Source organism: Plectropomus leopardus (assembly GCF_008729295.1). NCBI lineage: Eukaryota > Metazoa > Chordata > Actinopteri > Perciformes > Serranidae > Plectropomus > Plectropomus leopardus. The sequence continues at coordinate 36,115,115 of NC_056467.1, forward strand.
TACTTCTGTTAACATCACTGATGTTAAAAATGTATTACTTAAATATATATATTTTCAACAATTTAAGAAGTAACTTGAAAGTGGCTTTTATGTATTCTTATTTGTATGTGATCCCTGATTCCTATATTATAGAAATACTACTGGAATGTCTTTAATGAAAAAAGGCAGGGGCATTGGAAGTTTCATCATTAGCTCATTCCTTTTGAACAAATGTATCGTTCAAATAATTGTTGAATTTTTCTGGATATATACAGATAAGCCCCAGATGTAAACACTTTGACAGGAGGCAAACATGTATGAGCCCTGTGATGAGATGCGCTGATACTGACCGTGTACATGCAGCTCTCCACCACCGCAGGTTCAGGGACCAGGCCAGGTAAACAGCGGGTGATGCAGCGCTTGAGGATGACAATATCAGACCTGTCTGTCTGCTTGTCTCTCTGGTCTGGGTCTGTCTCACTGCCCATATGGTAGCATATCTGCACACAGAATTACATCATCATAAAACAGTAAAAGCATGGCAATCTGTATAAATTAATAGCAGCGGCAGTACACCATCCAACAGTTTCTGCATGCATGCAGAAACTGTTGGATGGTGTTTTGAACAAACTACTAGAATTAATTCTCCTTTAGTTATGTTGTGTCTTTGTCTCATTTCTGCCTTGATATTCTGCCACCATCAGCATTTTTTCAGTGACAATAACTCCAAACAGACACGGACTGGACCTACTTAAGCATGTTGGCTGCAAAGCCACCCCTGTTCAAAGGAGCAGGTGTATAGTGAGCTCTTCACTCAGCAGCCCCCGTCCAGGATTATCATGTCATGGTGCAGGGAAGCAACACAACAGATTCTTGAACTGCCATGAGTCATTCCACAAATCCATAATCCTTCTTGTATTGACAATTTTAAAGCTGATATACTGTGAGTAGCACTTTAAATAAGAGCATCATTAACCCCTGAATGTATGTGTGACAGAAAGCAAAGAAGAACATCTTGTGGTTGCTATGCTTGGGGTGGAAAGCACAGCTTCTTGCTGTATCTTTACCATGGTGCATAGTACAAACAGGGAGTGGTTTGGAATGCTCTGAAATACTACCATAGTAGTAGAGTTATTTATATACTGCAAAATGAACTGCAAAAGTAGATTGTGAACATATGTCCGTTTTATTTTCTATTTTTTTACATTTAATTTAGAATCATATTGATAGCTATGATTCAAATGTAAACAACTGAACTGGCATATATATATATATATATCTATACACATATACAAAGTTAGTCCTCTTCATGGATCATCATCTTCATTCCAATGAAAGTTGCCCAGTGGCACATGCAGTCAGAAAAGTTTAATTAATCATTAATGTGCTGTCATTGCATTGATGCAGAATCGTCCATATCCCCATCGCAATGCATCTTAGAAACGATTCATTTCAACACTACTAGTTAGTGCAGTGCTGACTGGGGTTATTTTAAAGAGGCTGTCATACACACACTCCAAACTCCCAAAGCTGCTTTTGCGTGCCACTCCTGTCAGCCAGGTCTGACACATACAGTGTCACCAGAGACGAGAGGCACAGCGAGGAGGCTGACGAATTAAAAGAGCTGGAGCTTTTTTTCTCTACAGGATATTCTGATTTAGAAAACTTTCTGTCAGGTCCCTGAAGTGAAAATAACAACAAAAGCCAACAGAGTAAATAAAATGTTCCTCTCTGCTTCATTGGGGGATTTCTTTTCCAAACTATGTTAGATGGTCATATAGTAGCTCTGGTTACTGTGTCTAAGAGTGAACAAGCAATCTGTACATGTTTATTAATGTTAATTTTAAATCAAGGAAAAACACAGAAACAAAAAATATCACTAACTGAAATATACTGTATACTAAATACCATCTATAAAAAGTATTCACCTCCGTAAAAATTTTGCTGCCGACTTTTTTTATTCTGATCAACCAGAAACAATCTATAAAGGCAGACACCATCTGAATTAAGGACTTCAGTATAATATTTTCATGGCCTAGGAAAATTCAGTTAATGCATGAACATGAGTTACTCATCTCAAAGGCAGATACTGACACAAAACCTGCCCTTATATGGTATTTAGGGGGTGTTACCTGTGGTAACAGGTTACTTATGATCAGTGGAATTCATCACTGAGCACACCTGGTCAGAACAGATTGGAATGGTGAAGAGCATTTGGTGTACCTGAAGTTGACTTATATTTTTACCAGAAATGTAGAGAAAACACAAGAGAAATTCAAGAGAATGCTGCTGGATGAAGCCCAGTGTTTGTTTTCTTTGTTGTAATGAGCTGTAATAGCCGGTGGCCATTGTTTCACACGGACCATTCCACATTATGTCACCTACCAGTGGGACAGTCTGATAAGGCACGTAGCATTCTGTTAGTTGTATGTTTTCTACCTCTTGAGCAAAGTGCCCTTTTTCTCTGGTCTTGTTCCAAACATATTTGCGTCTCTATGCTGCAGAGACAGCCTAGTTTTATGTGAGGGCATTCTTTATATCTGTGAAATACTTACTTAACTATCCTTTCCCAGGATTGCAGACTGAACCTTTATATAAAAGATGATTAGTTTTTCCAACACTTGTCACAGAACAAGAAGACTTTAAAGTTATAAACTGACTCAAAATTGAAGTTACATAGCAATATCTGGCAAACAGGAGCTAGGCTCCTTAAAAACTAAACTTGTTTTTGTATTGTTTTTATTTTGAAGTCAAAAGCTACATAAGGCCACTTTGATAATTATGTAAAATATATTCCTACTTTTGAAATATGTCACTGTAAGTTTGTTAGCCAAATGCTTTTATGTTGAAAAGACACCACATGCAGTTAGTGCATTAGTGTAGGCATGTATCTTAATTTGATAAAGAGCTGTGTTTGCTCCAGTGCTCCCAGCACTGGATTTGAAAAATGAAGTTAAATGATCAACTAGAAAAGCAGATAGATAAAAATGCATTAAAAATAAATTCTCATTATTAAAGTCCACTTTATACCATTACCATGAATATTTAAGGGGCCTGACAGAATGTAGAGTTTCTCCTCTAAGTCACACTTGAGAATTCAGTACTGTTGAATACCTTCACCAAGCCTGGGTACTCATTGGAGGGGAGGCCATAGATGTGCTCGTTGGCCTCCTTGCCCTCAGTCAGCAGGAAGCAGGGAAAGCGTTGCTTCACGTTGTATGTTCCGGGAACCTTCTCTTTCCAGTAGCACACATTGATCTTCACCACCTGTAGTCATTAAACCAGGGAAATTATTAGTCGCAGCCAAGGCTCCAGAGATCTGTCTGCCGCTGAGGACCAAATGATTGACCACTGTGTATACAGTGCTGTAGTTTTGATGTACAAAGCTCCTTGATTGAAATTCAGAGGGATGGTGGCGCTCCAACAACATAACAACATTTGTGGGTTGTTGTTGTTTGACAGTGTCTACCAAAACTGTTTACATATTTATGACTAGAAAATTGATATAACTTTTGCCATGGTCATATGTTATTAACATTGTGCTTTGGTTAGATGCCTTTCTATACTTTGAGATTTAAGAGTGTTTAGGGGCTTTATGATGAAAGAATATGATTGCCATGCTTGTGCCAAGTTATTTCTCTTAAGTTGATTCAGCAATTTTTTTGTTGATATTATTTGTTACTCAGATTTTGCACAAAATTTAAGCATTTTTGATTACTTGAGAACTGATTAAAATAGGAAAAAACAACAACAAACTATTTTTTTTTAAATAAATGAATGATATGTATAATAAAAAAATTTTTAGTGACTGGATGGCAAGCATTCCTGTTCCATTGGAAACCGCAGTAAGACCCAATTTGGTCACTATACCGATGAAAGTCATCCATCATCTAGATGAATGAGTTCTTGTGTTTGTAAAGTTTCATATGAGACTGTGACTATCCTAGCGGTCACAGTAGGTCATTTTATACAGTGATGTCAAGTGTCAGTAAGTGATCTGGCTACTCTGGGTACTAACATTATTATACATGAATACATTTGGGCTCATTGAATCTGCAAGAGTCTCAGCCTTCAAGTCATTCCCAATTTATGCAGTTTAATACTGATTATGGATCCCAGTGTGCAGCAATATTCAAATATAATTGGCAAAAATAACATATTTGTATTGTATAAGAAAAACTACATGTCTTCTGTAAAAAACTGCATAGGACTAGCATAAAGTGGGCATGTCTATAAATGGGAGAATCCTGGGTACTCAACGGAATCTATTTTCATTCAGATATTTGAAGGTGAGAGGTTAAGGGCCGACTTTAAAAATGACCATATCAGTTATTCCTCTGAGCCTAACTTTGAAGTATTATTTACCTCCTTTCCCTTCAAGCTAGATGGTGCCAATGGAAACTTTAGGTCCTCTAGTTTCATATGATACCAGAGAAATACCAGAAATGTATTGGAAGGATAATCCCTTGAGATGTATCATCTAGTTTTCCAGGGGGTCCTTATAACAAACAAACAGAACGTACAAAAACAGAGAATACAATACAAGCAAACCCATAACAATACAAAACACTCATGCAAACATTAAAAAAAGCTCTCCCAGGCCTAGCTAATTCCAGTACCACAGCAGTATCTTCACTTTAATTTAAGAACTCATTTCCACTGCAGCCTCTGACAGATAGTTTTGCTTTGTCTGTCATCTTGTGGACTTTGTTTTTTAGGTTCTCTGTTTGTGTTTTTTCTTGGTTCATGTATTAATTCATGTTTAGTCTGTTTCCTGTTTAAATTGTAGGGTCACTCCTCTGGTTGTCATGTCTGCTTTTACTTCCTGTCTTTGTGTGTTTTCCCCAAGTGGCAAACCTCAAAGGTTAAAAAAAATGAAGCCAAATTGGGAGTGCCAACAACTGCATTTCCTCTAATGGCCACTTGAGGCTGACTCCAAAACTGAGTCAATCTACATCCCTGTAGACTATTTTGGTATTCTTCATAGCTTAATGCAACATTCATGACAACTGTATAGGAGTGAAGATTTTTATAACTCATTCGTTTACATTTTATTAAGACTTAGATTTACACATAATTAGGGGCAGGCTGCTTTGAGTGACAGGCTGTCTGATGATAGTGTTCTCAGCTTCTCAGTCAGATTTAAAAGTCCTCTTTTGAATTGTGAATCGTGAAATGTATCATATCAGTCTTTCTAAAGTGACGTAGTATATGAGCTGACTGTTATCAGGAAGTGGAGGAGATGGTGGATGATGTCACTTAATTGAGATAACCTATCATGCTGCAAACCACTGGTTGAGACCAACAAACAACAAACTCGGTTGGGATTTAGCCAGTCATTGCAAAGATTTTGCTACACTTCCAGTGGGGATTGTGCCAAAACCAGATGTTTTAAGCCAAAATATTACCTTTAATATTACCTAACAATAACCAAATTATTTTTGCGTCTTAATCCACTAACACTGTACCACAGCGATGATGCAATATGAAGTTTTATTGAATCTGCTGGACAACAATGTGCAAATGCAAAGTACTGAAGAATTTGAATTAGAACCAAAGTGCAAATATGCTTTTTCATAAAATATTTAGGGAGGCATGTATACAAAATCAAGTAACAGGCAAAACTGCATTACAAGCTTCTACCCAGATGGAAGTAAAACAACCTGCTGGGCCAACCTGCGTATGTAAAAGCACTCATGTGAACACTTGATCTTCTATTTAAACACTGTTGGTGATCCTGTTTGATTGGAGACACCCCGTCCATGCACTTGACTCTATGACCTGATTGTGTTGCAAGAAAAAGGCTCCTAAGGGGGTCGAATTTACAAAGAGTTCATCCTCTGAGCAGTATTAATGTGCTGTGCTCAGTCTGTGTATTTACTTTTCAGAACAGTGTGTTCAAACAGATGGTGCAAGAGGAAAGGTCACAAGGACACCAAAAAACATTAGGGACCATAAATATCCACATCTAATATGATGGAAATATGACTGCAGATTTCCCAGATGTTGGCAAGAGTGTTGTTTAGATGGCATTTTTGGCCTGATGGTAGCACTAGAGGGGAGATCAAGGGGTCCTGATAGTCCCGAGGAAATTACCTCGAAGGCATTCGAGTGTTCATACAAATTGTCATGGCAATCTTGTTCTCTGAAGTTGTTGGATATGCATAACCTCAGATATGATGGATATATTGTCAGATATTTTATATTTTTTGTAAAATTACACTTGTTCTCTGCAAGAGGCCCCACACCTGAATGAACACACACTTGCACAAAATCAGCAGCAATAAAGCCTCATGCTGGTTAAACCTTCACTACAAACCTCCATCACACCTACTCCATCCTCCTTATTACTGTGTTTCTATCTAATAGAAGTGCAATTACAAAAGTAGCTCTGCTCTGGTGAAGTGAGAATTGAGATTTAATGAAATGTACACATGATTGTACAAATGACGTCCATCTGAAGGTGGCAATAATAAGGACACATTGTTCAGGAGCTTTCAGTGTAATGAACTAACCGGCCTTGCACTCATTCCCAGAGACCATAAAAATTCAGACAGAAGTGCTCCAGCGAGCCAATGAGCTCCGAGCCTGTGCTTTTCTACCAGCTCACTCAGGCATGGCATTCCCCAGGCCCCCCAGCCTGCTGCTAACCTGAATAATGCAATTGCAATATCAACTGCAATTCTCCACTCTAACAGCTGTCTGCTTGTTTTCCCATCACCTTCTCTTTTCAGCCTGTGTGGCATATTGCAAGATGGAAAACACCGCTGTGCTGACTAAGGCCTCTGAGCTGTTTAAATATGGAGGAAAAATGCTTATGTGTCTATGGCATCTTCGGGTGAGCATTTAAAGGGGAGGCATTCACACCTACGGGCAATTTGGAGTCACCAATCAACCTGAGCTGCATGTTTTTTGGACTGTGGGAGGAAACCTGTGGGAGGACACGAGGAGAACATGCAAACTCCGCACAGAAGGGCCCCTGCCCATGGACCGAACCCCATTCCAACCAGGTTTCGAACCAGGGACCAGAAATACAAATACATTTGTATTTCTCTGTTTAATAAGAAATACAAATACATTTGTATTTCTCTGTTTAATAAGTTACAGTCGGACTCAGTTGAATACAACTCGGGGCGGCACGGTGGCGTTGTGGTTAGCAGTGTTAAACAGAGAAATACAAATACATTTGTATTTCTCTGTTTAATAAGGAAAATGTGTGAGAATATTACTTTACTTCCTTTGTCTTCTTTTGTGGGCTTCTGTCTAATGTCTGTCAGTAAGAAGCGCACTTGCCATCAGGGGGAGTTGGTGCCCAATTAAATTTCAGAAAAGTCAAGTCAAAGTCAAGTCAACTGAAAGGTATGAATGTATAAAATATTACATATCGCCCAAGTCTTAAAGACAATATGATTATCTGAGTAATATCCATTTAGGGATTATAGCCAGTTTCACTGATTGTGTAGCACTTTTTGTATATTTCTGTCTTCATGCATAAAGGGCTTTATGCATCTTGGCCACCCTGTCTACAAGCTTAGGTATAGAGCATGAAAATGGAACTGACCAAATGTCAAAAGTTTTGCTCCATTTTAAACATTCTGCATCATTACCATGCCAGTTAGTAAAGTATGGTATTTTTTAGTTTTTAGTCAACAATGTATGATACATTGTGGAAAACAATGTGATATAATTGTCAGTCCCCCTAACATGACTTTCTTTAAGAGGCTGTAGAGCCAATTTTTTAAACTAGGTAGTGATATCCTATGAAACTAGATAACATGTTTGTTGTTGTGTTTGTTGAAACACAACATTTTGAAAATTAAATGTCTTTATTCAGTTTTTTTACTGATTTAAACCACTGGGTCTATTTGTTTTGGAGAGGAAGAGATCTTTGTGGATAATTTGGCTCATGGTGAAAACCTCCAGAACAATGGACACTGAAGGAATTTCAACCAGGAGAAGTTTCAGGTGATGAAAATGGCCATTCTCTTTACTAGGGCACCTAGCAGTTCAAAGAGAACTAGCACATCAACCCCCCCATCTTAAAATAACTTTTCTTTAAAGACCAATTAAGCACCTAACATGTATAGATACATAACACATTAAAACAAGAGTGTTTCAATGTAAACTGTTAAAGAAACTACATTATATCGGTATGCGATTCCATAACTTTCTATATTGATACTTTTCAACTGGCCTTTATTCTTTAACAGCATAATGAAATTCCTGAAATTCAGTTCTGGCTTTTGGTTTTGGTGTGTCAACCCAAGATTTATAGTGAGTGACCCATTCTGGTCTCCCCTTGGAAAAAAGTCTGAGTGCTCACAAATTCAATCTCTTCACAAAGCTCACATTGTACTCTAGAGATGTAGTCACCTTCTTGTGTCCCGCAGGTTTGATATTAAGTAAAATGATCACACATTATGGTCCATGCTTAAGAAATTAAAAGCTGGCTTTTGGTATCATGTACATGTATGTTAAACTCTAGAATGCAAATACTATACTGAAATTCATACTTGAGTACAATACATATATGTAGGCAGCTATATTAACGTGAAATTGAAGTACCTCAAGTGGCAACTGTAAGCCGGTGTGGGCCAACAGTCTATTAGCCCATGGTCCAGCAGTTATCACCACACGCTTGGCTCGATAAACGCCGTCAGATGTTGAGACTGTCACAACAGGGCCAGGCTTTATGTCCATTACCTTCTCTTTGTCTCTTATGACCCCACCCAACTTCTGGAACTGCCCCTGGGAAACAAGAAGATCAGGTCATGTGTTAATGAAAAACCTCCATTGCAATCATTTGTTAACCTGTTATTAGGGGCTGTTAAATATAAAATATAGATTGATGAGTAATGGCTGCTAAAAGCATCTTAATTTGCCTTATCACTTAAAGAATGCAATTCCAAAACGAAGAAAACAAATAAAATCAAAATACCCTGCTGCTGAAATTGTAAAACAATTTGTACTTTTAGATAATAGTACCAAAAAAAGATGATAATATTTCTTCAGGGAGTGCAATTTGACAGTGTGGACCATTACAAAGGGACTGGGCTTATTGAAGGGTCAATGACCCACCTTTTTTGCAACCCTAATGGTTCAGTCTACCTCTGCTATATTTTTGCCCAAAGTATACGTCCAAGCCCACACTGCCATCCTGGTCCTGATGAAGCTCTCTGCGTTTGTAGAAGAAGAAATTAGGTTTCCAAATGAGAAAAGAGAGAAAGAGCAAGTGAAGAGAGAAGATGAGAGAAAACAACTCCACACCAAGTTCTCTCAGAAGAAAGTTGGGCAGCTGTAAGAATTAGCTGGAAAAAGACAGTAACGTCAGTCAGCTTATGTCCCACAGATGGTAATCCACGTCTGAGGATATCTTACCTTAACAAAGAAAGACACTAGCAGAGGGAAATATTTGAAAGGTGTTTGGTAGACAGGTGGTTGGCATATATCAATATGGTAAATCAGCTAAAAGAAGAAAATTCTAAACTTAATTTTCAGGTACTTCGAGCCAGATGCATAAAACTCATATTCATGTCTAAAAGTGTGTATAATTACAATGACAGAAAAATGCATATGAATTATTTTTCTCAGATTAGTAAAGCTGCATGTACATAAGGTACTCAATCATTGTGGGGATGAGCGCACATGCACAGACCTTATTTCCACTCCCACAGTGGGCCATAAATCAATGTAGAAACAGCCTTAAACACATCTGTATCATGATGATCAATGATTCATGTATAGCTCTCATGTTGAGACAGATTTGACAAAGAACTTCAGAAGCAAATTAAATGATCACTAACAGAGAGATGATAGCCCAAATGAAAAAAAAAAGAATCATGAAATCCAATAGTGATAAAAATTTTAAGGTTTTTTTTAAGTTTATAGATGTTCCTTTAATTGACATTTTACGCAACACTGTGTAGAAGTATCAGTGGGTATTTTATTATGCCTCCCTGCTGGCAGAAACCAAGGCAGGAGGTATTATGTTTTCGGGTGGTCTGTCTGTCTGGCACATTCTTGTTAACATGATATTTCAATAATGCCTTAAAAGGGTTTCTTTAAATTTAGCATAAACATCTACTTGGACTCAAGGATGATCTGATTAAATTTTGGTCAAGGTCCCCTGTGACCTTGTCTGTCTCATTATTGTGAACTCAATATCCCAAAGAACCTTGTATGCTTGAGGATGATTTGGTCCCCAGATTTTGTGGCGGAGTGAGTGCTCTTAACTTTCATGCTACTCTTTGGTACAAGCAGTTGCAGACACGCTGCAGCGGCAAAGAGGAAGTGAGACTCTTTACCATAAGGCTCTGAGATATCTTCATCGTCTCTCTTGTGCTTAGAAGTGGTAAATATATAGCCCAAAGCAACCTAATAAAATACAGTCTCCGGCTTTTGTTTGATAACTAATGTAGGCAAAAAAAAAAGTTGCACATTTGCGATCTGTGGTTAGTGCTGTTAAGCTTATTTACTATGATACATGAATGCCGCTGTCACACTCAGTATGTTTGGATAATGTTAGAAAAATTCTAATTAAAATTGTTGTGTCTAATACTGGACTTTTAACATACAAGTAAAACTGTTAGTCTTTTTTGTACTAAGCTGTACTAAATTGAATTTCTCAAAATTACCTCGATAATGTGATGAGATGAGGGACATACAAGTTGAAAAGGTAGTATTTCATATTTGATTTAAATAAAAAAGTCTCACACCAGCCAACCCTCTTCTCTGATAAATAAAGCATCGTCCCACAACCTGTTGTAAATACAGCAACATATTTTAGCCACCTAAAAATGCCTCATTTTAAGTGTACTATATGTGTATATGAATGTTATCCCCTCTTTAGCTTCCACAACAGCTGATGGCGGCAGCGGTAGAGCAGCAGCTCTGCCGTTCAGTGGAGTAAAATGACAGTTTTCTTCAGTGGAATCTGGTGTTTTTGATATAACTACTTCAAATCCCTGTCAGTCTGCTGTCTTGCAATGTAAAGTGGGGAAAATACTTTATTTTAATCAATGAAGGCAGAGTTTGCTCAGCCTCATTTGATAAATGTATGTGACGCAGCGGTTTTCTGCCCTGAAGTTATTATAAATAAACAGTTGTGATTGTAATTGGGTCTATATCATAGACTCTATAAATAGTATAGGTTTAAATAACAAGTAGCTGAAAGAGGACATATCTCCACCTGTTGGGCAGAGTGGGACATACTTCTGTCAATAAATGGATTCTTTCCTGGTGCCTGTATACTAGGACAAGGACAGTAGTCCAATTAAACGATCTAATTGAGCTATAACCATAGCTCCACTAAACTGTGCATGAAAACATACTGACTGAACGTCCTGCTGAGCCCCATTCAAACGTTAAAACTCTATATGGAAAAGAAAAAAACCTGAGTAGTCGAATGTTTGTACTGAACTGCAGACTTTGATTTGCCTGGCATTATTCTGAGTCAGATACAGCCCTACTGATGTGTATCTGTTTAATCTGTTTTATCAATTTTCCCTCTGAAGCTATTCAAAAGTAAACTTGGCATTTGTATCACAATTCAATGCAGGTTTCAGCCAGCCAGTGACTTGATCAAGAGTGTCTGAGTGTGGTCATGAGACTGTTTAGGGCCCTAAACAGACCTGAGCTGCCCTTAGTTTGTGTTGGAACTGAGAGAAAAAGAAGATATAAAGAAATGTGCCACTCTGAGATAATACTAAGGACAAGAGGCTTTTAAATAGCCATTGCACATAAATGCACGAAATAATAATTTACCTCTCTTAAAAGCTTTTTTTCACAATTGACCGCTGCCCCCCCAGAAAAAAAGAAAAAAGGCAGCTGAACAATCTGTCGGGTCAATTGAAAATGGCACATCACTGAAATAACAAAGCAGTGTTTTGTGCTTGACCTGGCAGCCATGGATGAGTCTGTTCTCCTCCACTACCTTCTCTCAGTGCACACAGAGTCCACTAATGTGAATTTACTGCTGAAAGACATTCCTGCTGTGAGCTATTATTAGATTAAAACAATGAGCATAAAATATGTTCAATTATCCACATCTTGGTATTTTTTAGCCCAATTCTCACTAGTTCTTTGGTATTTGTAATTTTGGCTGGAGCAGGTTTCTTTAATGAAGACACAGCTGTCTGCCATGAACCCTGGAACAGACATCAAGGTCAATTAATCTTTTATTGAATTATTTACTTAAATAGCACACCGACCAATTTACATTGATGCATTAAATATGTATGTATGCATTAAAAATGCATCTGAAAGGGTCATGCCTTTTATCACATTAAGACACTATGTGCACTTTCACATTTATAAAGGAAAGAAAGACCTTACAATATTCAAAATCTTTGAAAAACTCAGGATTGGGAAAGTTTAAGAATGAACTTTGTAAAACTCCATAATTCAATTTTATTCCAGTCATGCATGGAGTCATGAAGGCAATTTAAGAGAAAGCTATAGCTTTTAACAACTTGTATTTTATTTTTGTAGTATTGTCTATCAGTTTTATCAGTTATTATATTGGCCTCACCAAATAGGCTGAGATTTAGGAACACTTGGACTTCACTAACTGCTTACTGTTAAGCAGTGTTCTTAAGATATCGCGTGCACAAAAATGAGACAGATGGAGTCACAGTGACCTTGACCTTTGACCTATGACCACAAAAATCTAAAAAAGTTTATAGGTTAGACCAAGTGGATGTCTTTGCCAAATTTAAAGAAAGGTGTTACGGTAACTGTGACTGAAGCAGGAGGTGCATCAGTATTTACAACTGTTTGGGTAATAATTTACCACTAGCCTTTGTTTTCCAAATAGATTTGGCTAATCTGGAATACAGAAAAGATGTATGTACAGAAATTTGTGCCTGCCAAAATGTTAAAACGTTAAAACCTTTGAAACACATAGCAGAGTTCCCACACATTTTCATGGACAAAATTTGAAAACTTTTCCATGACACATGATAACAATTTTTTTTCTTACTTTACTCGCCAGGTGTTTTTTGGACAAACATAATTTCAGCTAGCTGCATACATAACAGGAGAGACGGAATGCAGGGAGAAAATGGAGAAATGTATGTGATGTTAAACAAAACATCACACATCGACACACATTAGAGCTAAGTGATGCTGTCAGCTGCAGAAATAATTTAGCCGTTGTGTAACATAACTTGAAAGGTTATTCACAGACAGTTACAATAACACTTTCATTCCACACAATAAAATTCCATGATTTTTCCAAAACTTTCAGAGATTTTCTTCTAATTTCATGACTTTTCCAGGTTTCCCATGACCATGGGAACCTTGACATAAGGACACGCCTTTGCCTCAAATGACATCACACTGAGTGTTTCATTTCCTCAGTAGATCACATGTTTGACTCATGTTCAGTATCTCTATTGTACCTGTACAGCCTTGAGTGCACGGTCGGCATACAGAACTCCAGCAGTTATGTCCACCACCGCTTCATCTCCCTCTGCCAGGGTGACATGGGGGATGTGTTGGCTGAAATTGTCACTGTTAAGGATCATGATAGGAACCTTGTTCCTCTGAAGAGTGTTCTTAAACAGCTGGTAACTCTGGCTGTTCTCTGGTCCCATCACCAGGAGCCCTGTTTGTCTGAGAGGAGAGATAAATGGAGATGAAGGTGGCATCTTGTTAAGAAATGGTCAAGACACATGAAACCTTTATAAATCACCCACTATGTTACAATGGGAGTGCTAATATAAAAGGACAGCTGAAATCCAGAGGACATACTGGTAAGTGTGTTACAACAGTCAAACAGGGAAGGGACTACAAAAAGTGAACTTCACACTGGTTGGATGCTAAGTGTAAGCACAGACAAAATATTGGTAAAATCCTCACAGCTTAAACTAGAACTGTTGCCTTGCAGACTAGTCAAGTTGAACATACGGTTTACAACCCTGTCTGCGAAAACATGGGTACTTCACAAACATCTTTCCACCAGCTGCACAGAATATCTATACAATCAGCACAGATGGGGTCAAAGTGACCTTGACCTTTAAATTCTGACCACGATTTCTTATCAGTTCATTGTTGAGACCAAGTGGACATTTGTGAACAGACAACCCAAGAATATAGTGCCTCCAGCTACAGTTATTGTTGGTGTGGAGGTTTAAAAATGGTATGCATGCACAGCTACAGTATGGTAGGTCAGAGTTGAACAAAGAAATCAGTCTGCAAAACCTGATTTAAATTTACAACAAATAGATGGATTGTAATTTAAATATGTACGCCTGTTTTCTCTTCCAAAGCAATTTGGCAACATTTTATGTGACCGTTTAACCACTTTGAACTAACCATGTCAAGAGCACAGTCCACACGTAGAAAACTCAGAGACAAAGGTAAAACCCTGGTAATAAAAATCCAGAAATTGCCTAAAAGAACTGTGTCTTTAGGGCCAGGCCACATGGACCTGCTAGTTGGTCCCTGGGCAAAAAAAATGTGCTCTGGGCCCACACTCAAAACACTGAGTTAGATTAGTAATCATTTTACAAATATTTAGGTTATTGAGGTCATTCTGGGCCTTTGGAACATCATGTATGACAAAACAATTTCAACTCAAAGGTCACTTACTGGCTTGAAAGTTTTCATCACATCTCAGGGTTATCAGTGAATCTAACTAGCTCATGTGTCATGCAATTATTAATATATAACTGTAAAAATACACTGCATCTACATGTCTTATAACTTAGGTCAAAAAGTGACACTAATATAAAGTATGACATGGTTTTCATTAGGCTTGGGCAGTATGTAGTATTTTATACCTACCTGAAATTTCAGTGGCATTATGCTATATGATGATGTAAGTTTGTTGCGCTAACAACTCCCTTGACAGCAAGAGTAATACTTACTTTCAGCTTTTCAGACAAATAGATACCTAATAGTAACCCACAAAATGTTAAGTAGTGCTAGTAATATAGTTAGTAAGTCCACTGTTCTAACAATCACCAGCTCCGTTTTGGTCAAAGTAAATCTTTAATTCACCAAGTTAGATGTAAAAAAAAAAAAAAAACATGCCCTTATTCCCGACAGTCTCTCTTTGCCTGCTGGCCACTGGCAGTTTACAGTCCAGTAACTCTTCCCTCTGCCACTGGGTGTCGCTGTGTCTTTCAGTTCAGCTGTTCCACCAGTAGAGCCCAGAGACTGAGCTCTGGTGGTGTGTGCTGTGCACTGTGGTTTTAATAGAAAGAGGAGTGCCTGTATTTATGGTATTTGAAAACTCAAGATTTCTTAATACTCTGGTATGCAGTAATACTGTGATACCTAGTTTTTATCAGGTTGAAAGCTCTAAGAAAAAGTAGTGAGTCAACCTTGAGTTTAGTATATTGCCTCACTGAAAGTGGAACTAAATTTTTGTCAACAACCTGCCTGCACCCTATCTCTAAGGCTGAGCCCAGCCATCCTGTGGAGGAAACTTGTTTCGGCTACTTTTATCCACGATCTCATTCTTTCAATCACTACCCAGAGCTCATGACCATAGTTGAGGGATGGAACATAGATGGACTGGTAAAAGTGAGAGCTTCACCTTCTGGCTCAACTCCTACATCACCACAACGGTCTGGTGGAGTGCCCTCATTACTGCAGATGCTGCACCAAACCGCTTGTCTATCTCACGCTCCGTTCTACCCTCACTGGTGAACAAGACCCGAGATACTTGAACTCCTTCTCTTGGGGCAACAACTGTCCCCCCACCAAGAGGGGATGGTCCACCGTTTTCCAGCAGAGAACCAAGGCCTCAGATTTGGAAGTGCTGACTCTCACCCCAGCCGCTTCACACTCGGCCGCAAACTGCCCAATTGCATGCTGAGGGTCGCAGTGTAATGATGCTAACAGAACCAGATCGTCTGCAAAAAGCAGAGATGCAATTCTGAGGTCCCCAAACCAGACCCCTTCCTCCCCCCGGCTGCGCCTTGAGATCATGTCCACGAAAATCACAAACAGGATCAGAGACGAGGGGTAGAGGCGTTTGTCTTCACGCCGAGTATGTGGACACAGCTCTCACTTTGGCTATAGAGGGACTGAATGGCTTGCAGGAGCAACTCTGGTACCAGATACTCCCGCAGCACCCCCCACAGGACTCCCCGAGGGACACGGTCATAAGCCTTCTTCAAATCCAGGAAACACATACAGACCAGATAGGCAAACTCCCATGCCCCCTCCAGCAGCCTTGCAAGGGTAAAGAGCTGGTCTGTTGTTCCATGACCAGGATGGAATCCACATTGTTTCTACTGAATTCAAGGTTCGACGATCAGTCGGAGCCTCCTTTCCAGGTGTTTGGAACAAAGTGCAAATGAGCTTTGGAACAAATGAGCTTTGACTCATTTTAACCCTTAGGGACTATTTGGCACATTTTACACGCTTTTCATGCTTAATCATTTTGGCTGTATTCATGCTATGGCACACATTTCGGCAAGATTGTGTATTTTTGTTAAATCTTGGAATATCCATCTCAGCTCCTACAATAAGTCTAAAATACACAGTGGAAACAAAATTGTGATGTTCATACTGTCAAGTGCAAAAAATGCTCCATTGAAACCCATTCAGACTGCCATCAAAGCATAAAAACATGCATTGTATTACTTCTGGGTGTCATTCTGGGTTTTCGGTAATTTTTTACCACATCTTGCATGTGGAGAAAATACATGCTATTTCCACGAGTTGCACTGTCACAATCAATATTGCTGCCAATCATTGATATATCCTATACCGAAATAATGAATTTAAAAAAAAAACATCTAACATCTAAAAAAATAGTGGCATGATGAAAAAAAAACTGGCATTTAAAGGGTTTAAATTCTGAAAATCAATGAATATTTGATATTTATGATTAGGACTGATGTTGGTTAGAAATTAACATGAAAGTATATAAAAGAATATAAAAGAATATAATATTAATGTAAATAGTAATAAATAACATTTTTTAAAGCTTGATTTTGAAAAGTGCATTTTGTGTGCAGAGCTATACGTGTGTGTATCAAAGTTGGCCCTAAGGGTCAAGGTACGTCATCATCACCATGTTTGTTTTCCTAAATCTAACCACAGTAACTTTACTTGCCTCAACCTAACCTCTGTAACGTTTTGTTAATTATGTAACATTATGTTGATTACTTAACTTTATGCTAAGGACATAACATCATCCGTGGAGCTGTAATTCGTAGCATATCATACAAACCGTTGTATAAGGATACGTTGGTTAATTACTTCTCTGTAATGCACAAATATAAGTAACTGACAGGATTATCACATTTTACTGGAATTTTATCTTATATGATTTCATGTGACATATTGATTGAATGACTACCATGCAGATGCAGCAAAGGGCCAAGGCTGCTGCAGCGAGAATACAACCTCTGTATATGCGGCGCTGCTCAATCTACTGAGCCACCAGGCTCCCCAATTACAAGTGTATTTACTAGAGAAGCCAAACTTGTGCTTTCACAGCACCAGCACCATCAATCCTTGACATGTTTGTGCAGACAAGTTTCGGCAGTGCCATTTCTAAATAACAGCAAGAATATTCTGACAAATTTAAACTTCTCCACCCAGAAACTTGTGACCTGATGCCATCAAAGGCAACTCCAACTCCTGTGTATAAGCCCAGCTGGTCTGTGCTGTGTCATATCAAAGCACACTGAAAGGGACGAGAGAGAAAATAATCTAAATACATCAATCTAAGGTCAGTGCACCACTCACTGCTGTTTAGGGGAGACTTAGATTGGACACTTTGTAATTTTTCTTTGGAAACTGACCTAGTATTTAGGTTTCATGCATAAATTCATGTCTATCCAGTAGTGTTGACTAAGGGTGCTTTCACACCAGTATCGTCCTGGGGACTTAATTCATTTTCACACTGATCTTTTGAAAGGGGACAAAACCACAGTGTTACGCAGTTACAACAGCTGCTTGTTTGGGGAAGTATTGTCCCAAACGAGCAATGACCAGGAAGAACAAAAGCATGAGGAAGAAGAAAACCTGGCTCATTGATTGGCCCGGACCGAAAATGGAAATCCATCCCGTTCAGCTGACTTGTTCACCACAAAAACAATGGAGCAGCACAAAATGTATGCAGTCTTGGGGGTTGTGTTTTTACTTTGGTGTTCAAACCTAAATGTTTCTTCACAAGAAGCTGCCCAGTATGAGCAGTAGGGTAGCGAGCTATCCAGCATATTGCTCTGTGCATGAGACAAATGCAGTAGTACCGAAAACAACAGAGGAGGTCAAGAGACTATGACGTCCTGCTGTGGTTACACAGACGCTGAGCGAGGTATTGCAAGGATTTAAAAGTTTTCAGATCATATATATGTCCCTAAATCATAAGCAAGAGAGAATAAATCACATTCATCATAAATAAGAACTACATTTTTACTAAAAACAGAGTTTCGTAGCCAAGGTAATTTTAATAATTATGTAATTATGTCTTTGACTACCTGTTAATCACTTTCAAAAGAAACTGGTTATCAAGCATATGGAGTGGTTAAAAGTACATAAATACAGGAATGCATATTTTTGTTTTAATCAGGCTTTTATTGATCCACACAAGAAATTCAATTCCTTTTTTAAGACTTGATCCAGTAATTCTTTATCCATTTGTATAATTACTGTGTGTTAATATTTATTTGTGCATGCACAAATATGTATGTATGTATGTATGTATGTATGCATGTATGTATTTATCTATGTATGTGTGTGGTAGCCTATATAATAGCTTTTAATTGCTTTGATACACTTTGTCTTCACAGGAGCATGTGGGCCCAACCACGCCCCTGCAGTTGGTGGCAGCATATCAGTGACAACTGGAATGACAGAGAAGAACATCCTTCATGCACCTATGTAACATCTTGCAGCCCAGTTTGACACGCCAGAATACATGTCACCGATGCCCTGTTCCGGTTGAGCTACGAGTGGGAATGTGTCTGTGGAGGCTGGCAACCAATTTAAAGTTGAGATCCATCTCTCACCTGTTGGCATCTCCACTGCTTGTATTAATCGGGTCATGCAACACCATTACATCAAAACCCCATCTGATGCTGAGCTACGGATGGTCATCCAGGGCTTCAGGGTCAAATGAAGATTCCCCCAGGTTGCAATAGATGGGCATATTGGCATCCTGGCTCCAGCTGATCACCCTGCCGATTATTACAATAGGAAAGGCTAGACCGAGACATTTAAGGTGTGGCTGTGCTGCTACTTATTCTAGGTGATGCTGCTTACCCACTCCTATCTTAGCTGCTGAAGCAATTTCCAGAGGGCAGAGATGCAACACAGGCTCAAACCATGTTCAATCACAGACTCAGTCAGTCCCTGACAAGGTTCGGGTCCAAAATCAAGTAGCAGGAAACCCACGGCTGCCCAGTCCACCAAGAACTGGAAACCGCAGCACCGTCGGTGAACGTCCAGCAACCGCAAATAGCATAAACAGAATGGTTATCGATGAGACGGGGGGCGGCGGGGGCTCGGCTGGAGGGCTCAAGGCACAGGTGGAGACAGGTTTAAACAGCGAAGCATGGAAGGCAGGATGTACGTTAAGAGCAGGAGGCAATTTGAGCTTCATGACACATTTATTAATCAACTTCCCGATGTCATAGGGTCCGATATACCTGGGTGAGAGCTTCCTACATTCTATCCGGAGAGGAAGGTCATGAGCTGAGAGCCAGACGTCGGTTCCAGGCAGAAGTCCGTTTGAGCACCCCTTGGGCCTCATGCCAGACCCTACGGGTGCGCCGAAGTTGATCCTGAACGGATGGTACTGTGAAATCGTCCTCATGCATGGGAAACAGAGGAGGTTGGAAACCCAAAGACACCATGAATAGAGACATAAAGGTGCAGAGCTGAGTTATGTGGGTATTCCACCCAGGGGAGATGAGTTGACCAGGAGGCAGGGTGATGCGAAGTGACACACCAGAGAGCTGACCCAAGGTCTTGGCTGGCCCACTCCGTCTGGCCATTTGTCTGAAGATGATACCCCGAAGACAGGCTAGCCAATGCCCCCAACACCTGACAAAACGCCTTCCAGACTCGAGAGAAGAACTGGGGACCTCGGTCTGGCACAATATCCAGAGGGATACTGTGGAGCCGGAAAACATGAAGAACGATGAGATTGGCAGTCTCTAGGGTGGAAGGAGTTTAGGCAGAGGGACCAAGTGAACAGCTTGAGAAAAACGATCGACTATAGTGAGGATGACTGTGTTACCTTGGGATGGGGGTAGCCCCGTGATGAAGTCCATCGCGACTTGAGACCAGGGTCGGTGAGGAATAGCAAGGGGGCGAAGGAGGCTGGCTGGAGCCTGATGAGAGGTCTTGCCTCAGGCACAGACAGAGCAGGCAGAGACAAACTCTTTAGTGTCAGCGGAAATGGTGGGCTACCAGAAACTCTGCTGGAGCAAGAATAGAGTTCAGTGAAAACCCTGATGGCAGGCGACCTTGGAGGAGTGACCCCACTAGAGCACAGGAGATTGAGCAGCCGCAGGGATGAACATCAGGTTAAGTGGACATTGGTCAGGAGTCGGTTGGTCGCATTGGGCCTCCTGAACCACTTGCTCTATCTCCCACCTGGCTGCTCTGACTACACAGGAGGAAGGGAGGATGGTCTCTTCGGTTGCATCTTCAACTGGTGGAGAAAGCTGCATGGATAGGGTGTTGGGTTTCATGTTCCTTGAACTGGGGCATTAGGTAAGGGTAAACTGGAAACGTGCCTGGCGAGCATTAAATCGATGTGCAGTCTGAAGGTAGGAAAGTTTCTTTTGGTCAATCCAAACAACGAACGGGTGAGCAGCACCCTCAGCCAGTGCCTCCATTCATGGAGTCTGAGGACCACAGCTAGCAGCTCCTGGTTGCTGACATCATAGTTCCTCTCAGCAGGAGAGAAGGGGTGCAGCTTGTGGTCCTTGGGCGAGTGTTGGGAGAGCTCTGCTCCTAGTCCCATGTCAGAAGCATCCACCTCCACCATGAACTGAAGGGAAGGATCTGGGTGAGACAGGACAGGTATAGAGGTAAACAAGCACTTCAACTTTTCAAAAACAGCATTAGCTGCCTGGGACCACACAAAAGGCACTTTGGGTGAGGTTAACTGGGCAAGGGATGCACCTACGCAACTGTAGTTGTGTAATGGGCGTGAGGAGGACCCAAATGCAGAACAGTACGCTTCACTGGCGCTTGGTAATAACCTTTATTAATACCAACACAAATGGCAGACTGGACACAGAATGAAAGTTCGTTCTTCGAGCTGTGAGCCCAAACAATGTCTCTGGAGATCACCAGTAGCGAAGACACGAAGCTCGTACCCACTGTAGCCGGTGGCGAGGAAACCCCGTAGCTCCGTGAGCCGACAACACGTGTGTGAGCGTTGTCGGGGATCGAACGGAGGGGTGGTCGAGGGCAGGCAGGGGTTCGGTTACCGGGAGGTCCGTCCACGGAAACAGCAGCACCAGCAGGGATCAGGCGGAAGAATCGTCGAGTCTGAGCAGAGAGGTCTTTACCGGGGAATCCGTCAGATTTCAGGAACGCCGAAACTGAGTTCGTGGTCGGGGACAGAAGGCAGGTGGGATCACAGGGAGGCAGGCGAGGAGAGATGGTCAGGGACAGGCAGAGTCGGCATCGGAGAATCTGGACGGAGAGTGCTGGAAAGACGTGCATGCTGCAGAGGACAATCTGGCAGTGAGTGTGTGGGCTGGAGTGTCTTAAATAGCAGGTAGATTGCTGATGAGCTGCAGCTGTGGGAAGAGCAGGCTGCAGCAGAAGGCGGGGCTTGCGTGGAGTGGAAATTTACTGGCAGTGAGGGGGAGGAGGATGCAGGAACCATAACAAGTTGCGAATGAATTATCTGTAAAAGTCTGCAAAACCCAAAAACCTCTGAAGCTGCTTCCTGGAGGCAAGGACGGGCCACTAAGCCACAGCCTGGACCTTGGCCAGATCCGCCTTTAGTTGACCCTTCTCAACTATGAACTCCAGAAAACTCACAGTGGGTACATGAAACTCATATTTCTCTGCTTTAATGTACAGTCTGTTCTCCAACATTGCAGCGTCATTGCAGCACAGTCTCACATGCTGTGTGTGTTCCTCTAAGTTCCTGGAAAAGATCAGATTGTCATCCAGGTACACAAATAAATAATCGGTTCAACATGTCTCTAAGGACATCATTGATGAGAGCTTGGAAAATGGCTAGAGCGTTGGTTAAGCCAAATGGCATGACTAAATACTCAAAATAACCAAGAGGAGTGTAAAGCAGTTTTCCATTTGTCTCCCTCCTCCACAGTAGACTGGTGCAGAGGACCGAATGCAGAGTTGATCAGAGGGAGAGGGTACATATTTTTCACTGTAATATCATTGAGACCCCAGTAATCAATACAGTGGCGGTGTGTCTTGTCCTTCTTTCCAACAAAGAAAAATCCCGCCCCCACGGGAAAGGAGGACTGACGGATAAGACCTGCCGACAAAGAATCTGTGATATATTGCTCCTTCTCAGGTCTGGAAATGGTACATAGTTTACTGGAAGGAAGGGGAGCGCCAGGGAGTAGTTCTATAGAACAATCGTAGGGACGGTGAGGTGACAACGAGAGAGCTCTGTCTTTACTAAAAACCTCCTGGAGGTTGTGATAGTCAAGAGGAACAGATATCTGGTCTATGGGCTGAGGATGTGAGCAGATACACCAGGGGGTAGCTGAGTGTAAGCAGTGAGAATGACAAAAAGTACTTCAATTAGTGATAGTAGTCATGGACCAATCAATATGTTGTGCAGCTTTAACCATGGAAGACTGAGTACCATTGGAGAGGTGGGTGAGGGGATTACAAACAGTGAGATCACTTCATGATGGTTACCAGAGAGCTGGAGGGACAAAGGTCTGGTGCGATGAGTTACACGAGCGAACTTCCCATCTAGGGCAAAAACCTCCTTCGGTTCAGGTAATTCCTCTGCAGGCAAATAAGCTTCAGTTCAGTTCAGTTCAGTTCACTATCTATAAAACTGTCATCTGCACCTGAGTCAATGAGTACTGAAAGGAGCAAAGAGTTCTAAGAGTACCTGAGCAAACCAGGAAGTTGAATTTGGCTGGAGGGTGTGGAAGACGAGGTGGATCGGCTCATCAGTGCCCCTCCAGAGGCTGATGAGCCTGTTCTTTTGGCAGTTGGGGGCAGGCTGCGAGAAAGTGGACGGGCTGACCACAGTAGATGCAGAGCTTCTGGCGGAGTCTGTGTTGTCGTTCTGATTGAGACAACTTCATTCTTCCCAGCTGCATGGGCTCCTCCGTGCAGTGGGAGGTCAGAAAACCAGGTGATCGGAGTGTAGTCATGGGAGAAAGCCGGAGCCTGTGGGTAGGTGGGAGCTAGAGGAAAAGTCATGTCCCGTCTCCCTGCTCTCTCCCTACATCTCTCCCTTAGTCTGTTATCTAAGTGGATAGCTAGGGAAATTAACCTATCTAGTGACTGTGTTTCGTCACATGCAGCTAGTTTGTCCTTTACATTATCAGCAAGCCCCTTAACAAAAACACTCTGAAGTGCTGTCTCGCCCAACCACTCTTTGATGTGACAATGCGGAAATCAATGGCATATTGGGCTACAGGTGCAGATCCCTGACAGAGTGACAGCAGCTGACTTTTGGCCTCCTTACCTTGCACCGGGTGATCGAACACTTTCCGTATCTCGCTAACAAACGTGTGGTAAGATTGAGTGAGAGAAGGTTGGTGAGTGGAGACGGCTAACGCCCAGGCCGAAGCCCTTTCAGAACATAGACTCATTACATAGGCAATCTTAGACTTATCAGTAGAATAAGTGAGGGACTGCTGAACGAACACTAGTGAACACTGGTGCAAAAATTGACTGCATGTCCCTAACTCACCTAGATAACTGGATGGAGTGGGAATGTAGGGCTCTCAGGGGTGATTAAAGTACGAGACCAAGGGTGCTGCAGGTGGAGCTGGTGGAGCTGGAGAAGACGAGGGATCACTGGAAGGAACCAAGCAGGTGATTTGATTGACGACCTGATCCATACAACCGCCGAGCTGGGAGACGCTGGTGGCGAGGTTCTGGAGAGTGTCCATGATCTTGTGGATTACTTGATGGTGTTGTCCAACTCAGGCGCCTTCAGAGGAGAGTGCATGCCGGAGTCTGTGTGTCTCAGGGTCCATACTTGGCCATATCACTCTGTGAAGGTTGTTTGTATAGAGGACCCAAAATGCGGAGGCGAAGACGAAAAAAAAAAAGGTATAACAAAGTTTATTGCTGGGGATCAAAAAGAGGGAACAAATCAAAGGCTGGTGGTGTCGGCGGAGTCTGGCTGGCTGCCGGTGTGGCAGACCGAGGCACTCAGACAGGTGAGTAGTCAGGCTGGTGAGTCAGCGTGGCATTGGTGAAGCTCATGACTGCAACGAAGTGATCTGGCACTGAAGCAGAGTCCCAACCAGGCAAAAAAGGGCTGGAGTGATTGTCAGATGAGATTCAGGTGTGCCTTATCAGGGGAAGCCAGCAACACCTACAGCTGCACCCATACACAGGAGGGAACATGCAAAGGGGAAAAAGAAGGGGGAGAAACACCCAAAACAATACCATACAATAACCATGACATATCAATCACTTCACAGTCAAACTGCTGCAATCTACAAACCCCAATTCCAATGAAGTTGGGATGTTGTGTAAAACAGAATATAATGATTTGCAAATCATTTTCAACCTATATTCAATTGAATACATTACAAAAACAAGATATTTAATGTTGAAACTGATAAACTTTATTTTTTGCAAATATTTACTCATTTTGAATTTGATGCCTGCAACACATTCCAAAAAAGCTGGGATATGGGCATGTTTACCACTGTGTTAAGTCACCTTTCCTTTTAACAACTCTCAATAAGCGTTTAGGAACTGAGGACACTAATTGTTGAAGCTTTGTATGTGGAATTCATTCCCATTCTTGCTTGATGTACAACTTCAGTTGCTCAACAGTCTGGAGTCTCTGTTGTTGTATTTTGCGCTTCGTAATGCGCCACACATTTTCAACGGGAGACAGGTCTGGACTGCAGGCAGGCCAGTCTAGTACCAATGCTCTTACGATGAAGCCACGCTATTGTAACAGGTGCAGAATGTGGCTTATATCTTGCTAAAATAAGCAGGGACGTCCCTGAAAAAGACATTGCTTGGATGGCAGCATATGTTGCTTCAAAACCTGTATGTACCTTTCAGCATTAATGGTGCCTTCACATATGGTAAAGTGATGGTATGGTTAGTGCCCATGCTGTGGGCACGAACACACCCCCATACCATCACAAATGCTGGCTTTTAAACTTTGTGCTGATAACAGTCTGGGTGGTCCATTTCCTCTTTTGCCTGGAGGATGCGATGTCCATGATTTCCAAAGACAATCTGAAATGCGGACTCAACTGACCACAGCACACTTTTCCACTTTGCATCAGTCCATCTTGGATGAGCTCAGGCGCAGAGAAGCTGGCAGCGTTTCTGGGTGTTGTTGATATATGGCTTTTGCTTTGCATGGTACAGTTTTAACTTGCACTTGTAGATGTTACGATGAATTGTGTTAACTGACAATGGTTTTCCGAAGTGTTCCTGAGCCCTCATGGTAATATCCTTTACAGAATGATGTTGTTTTTTAATGCAGAGATGCCTGAGGGATTGAAGGTCACGGGCATTCAACGTTGGTTTTCGGCCTTGCCGCTTATGTGCAGAGATTTCTCCAGATTCTCTGAAACTTTTGATGATATTATATGGACTGTAGATGATGAAATCCCTAAATTCCCTGCAACTGTACGTTGAGAAACGTTGAGAAACATTATTCTTAAACTGTTGGATTATTTGCTCATGCAATTGTTCACTGCAAGTGGTGAACCTCGCCCCATCCTTGCTTGTAAACAGCTGAGCCTTTGGGGGATGCTCCTTTTATACCCAGTCATGACACTCACCTGTTTCCAATAACCTGTTCACCTTTTGAATGTCTCAAACAGGTGAGCATTCTTTTGAGCATTCCTCAACTTCCCCAGTCTTTGGCTGCCCCTGTCCCAGCTTCTTTGGAACATGTTGCGGGCATCAAATTCAAAATGAGTTAATATTTGCAAAAAAACAATACAGTTCATAAGTTTTAACATCAAATATCTTGCCTTTGTAGTATATACAATTGAATATAGGTTGAAAAGGATTTGCAAATCATTGTATTATGTTTTACACAATGTCCCAACTTCATTGGAACTTCATTACCAGCAATTACAATAAAAGCAAAAACAAGAGGTAGCTGGGATCTACAGAAGTACAATTACAAAATAAAAATGCTCTGCATTGCCATGAACCCAATATATGTGCATTTTTTCATCTGCCTGCAAAAATGGCAGAAGAGGTAGCTGTAACAAACAAAAAAAATGCTTTACATTTTGAAACCCAGCAGTTATGTACATTTCTTCAAAGTACAGCACAATTGCAATGTAAAGTACAATTTAATGTGATAATTTAATGTGATGTGCATTTATTAAATATCAAAGAACTGTATGTTTACATCATGAAGCAAGAAGAACTTGTGCGTGGAGCCATGGTTTCTGCCTCTTCTGCTGCTTATAACTTTCCAAAAAACTGTCTAAATGATCAGTCTGACTTTTCCTTTTTCTACCTTGGGCACCAGGAATTGCCCACTGGAGGGTGTTCTGTTCTTGCTGTGGCCTGGGGCTCCCTGAGCTGGTTGTGCTCTCATCTTCTTCAGGGTGAACTTCCCTGTAGCTTCCATCCCCTGTTAACATAAAGTATGTTACTGTATACATGTCATTGCTATGTTATACTCATACAAATGTGTTGTATGCGCCTATGTGAGTAATAACCAATAACTATTTAAAACGTTATGAAAAATTATAGTGTTATATATAGTGTTAAGTTATAGTGTCATTTAATGTCTGATAACATCAAACACACAACACAGACTCACATGCAGATAACGCACACACAACACACAAATCACACTTACCACTTTTGTCTGATTCCTGACTATCGGAGCACTCGAATAGTTCAGCTGGCTCTGCTAGTGTCAACATCCGAGGAACCTCCTCTTGGAAAGACTCAACAATGTGTTTTGGGCTGCCTGTTGGTCTTGTGCCGAGAATATCATCCAGGTCATCGTACCATACAAACTTTTTCTTCTCTTTCCTCGAGCTATTACTTTTCCATGGCAAGTAACAGACCATAATATATTGCTGTTGCAGTTTTTTTTAGCTTGATGCGACACTGAGCCACAGACCGATTAAATCCCCTTGCCGCCATCTTCCCGCTAAACAATTTAAAAACCTCATTGTTCTTGTGTGTAGCCCCAAGCAACCACAATATACATATAGTCCTCTGACAATATATCAATAAGCGCCTGCACCTCCTCACTACTCCACGTCTGCCCAAGAGACATTTTCCAACATTTTTTTGTGTACCCATGCTTCTTTGGATTCACACTGTTGGCTTTATTTATTTTTTTCTACCCAAAATGCACTGCGCTCTATGTCATTGTCTCTAGGTCATTTCCTCTCTTTGGTTTGCTGGATAGTCTGTTTGCATTTCCCACTGTAAAGGAACCGCACCGGGGTTCACTTGCAAGCGAACCGAAACCCACGTTTTCAGGCAGACCTGAGTTTTCTTGTTTGGCCTGCACCAGAGTTTGGATAAGCTTTCACATCTGCCCAAAGGAAACAAACTCATTTAAAGCAGACCAAACAGCTCTGGTGTGAAAGTGCCCTAAAAGTGACAAGTGAGTGGCAATCCACACCAACTGCAACTGCTGAGGTGCTTAGAGGACAGTGGCCAACCAAACTGCATTCACTAGGCTGGCTAATAGCTTCGCTCAAGTGTCTAAAGGGGTCACATACTGACCTGTGATGTCATGCATATTTAAGAAATAAAGGCATATCTGTTCTTACAGACAATAAGGGACATGACTTTAAGAACTTCTGAAGATGTTATTGGTGTGGATTGACCATGACGTCCTATACAGGCATTTCTGTTTCTCAAAACAATTCAAGTAAATATGCTCATCCATTACTAAGTCTTGTTGCCTTGTCTTGATGTTATGGTATGATTTGAAAGAATAATATGATTTGAAGGAATTTTACCACATTTCATATGCAAGAAAGTGTCACCCTAATTAAAAATATAGTTAATACTATTAATGTAGGCTATCAGTATGGACAAATGGTGGAGATGAATGTGTATAGCTCAGGGTCTAGCTGTTTGGCGATACCTGGAAGTTACTTGACATCCCCTAGAAGATATTTTCTGTGTTCACACTATATGTATCATTTTGTCACATGCCTGTCCACACAACATCTATTGTACCTCTGTCCGTCCATGGCTGTGATCCCTTGTTAGTTCCTCTTCCTGAGGTTGCTACCGATAGAGGGTGTCATATGCTGAACAGATTGTGGAGCTTTTTTGATATTGGACTATGCAAATAAAATTGGCTTAAGTGCAGAGATATGGGAACACAGTGACATTGCTAAAACAAAGTCTAATGGGGCAAGAAACAGGAGCAGTTGGATGATCCGACAGTAAACAAAACAACATCTATCCAGGTTATCTTAAAATCTGTAGGTCAGAAAAGGTGGTGAATGCACTTGAAATATCTGAAATAATCCTTCATTGCACAGGAATGTTTGTGAGTGTAAAACTACACAGTATAGTTAGTGTTTGAGGCAAGACATGAGTCTGAAAACTGTGATGGATCAGACATGAGGGTAATAACTTACTCTCAGTTTTCTCCTCGTAATCAGTTTAGCTATCATGGTTGTTAGAAGGCACCCAGACAAAAAATTGCACTATGTTGCATAGCAGGTAGTTGTGTGGTAACAAATTTGCCATGAGAATATCAAATACAGTTAAGGAAGTCCAGTTTGATTAAAAAAAAAAAAAAATTGAAAGGATCTACATATTGACATTAGGCTTGGGTAGTGACTGAGCTCTGGTGGTGCGTGCTGTGCACTACATAAAATAAGTTTAATAGAATAAAACTTATTTTAAGATAAGTATTTATGATGGTTTTGAAAAACATACTTCTTAACACCCTGATATGCCATAATGCTTTGATACCGCCCAAGCCTAATTGACACTTGACCTGACATCATACAAGCATCTGACAGTAATACAGCAGCACACAGAGTGAAGTTATTGATGCACACACATTCATAATTCAGTAATCTGCCTTATAGATGGGTGACTCACCCTTTGCCAGCAGTGTTTTCTAAATGCTGCTCCAACATCTGTCAGCAGCCATAAGGCACAGACAACCCCAGCTAAAGGCCTCAGTCATTCATCAGAAAATTTTATGATTATGTCTCCCCGTGTGCTTGTGTGTTTAGGAGTGTGTGACAGAGGAAGGAAAAGCCATGGGGGTGTAGGATCGTAAATATGATACCTCATCTAGTCCAACCTGTCAAACGTGGTGATTGGTGGCTCCAGTTCAGCTGCTGGTTGTGCACACATGTTTCCATGTATGTTGAGAAAATAATAATTCACTAGGGCCCTTGTGCGATGGCTCCATCTGTCCCAGAGGCAACAGCAGAAGTGGGAGGCAGCCTTGCCTGGACATTTCTCATTGTAATGCAGACTCTTTTTGCCAGCCCAAGGGCACAGGTGGCCTCAGATTTGTGCCCATCAGTCATGATGTGGAGGGGTGCACAAGGGATGGGGAGGTGTGCTGTGTTTCCAAGGAACATAATGTGGGCGTGGCTTGGTACCCTGAACTATTACTCTGAGACATGAATAATGAATCAGTGTGTTATTCCAAGAACAAATAGGACTGCTCAGAGGGAGTATGACCAGGAAAGGTAAAGTCCTGCAGCAGGGCTGCTTGTCGTTTGATGCCACTGTTCTATTTATAAACACACAAATTCCTCCCCGCTCTGCGTACGAAAATCAGAAGTTCAGTGAGATGAAAAAAGCCCCTGTTCCCATTCAAAGGCATGGGAGCTGTCAAGGGGTGATTCAGTGATGCCGGAGATAATGAGAAAGTCAGGCATTTATGGCTCCCATAAATTAAGTTGCTGCTCTTGTGTGTACATAGCACCTCGAATGTGACAAATCCCTGTGTTCTGGCAAAGCTTTTGTTATGTTCGATTTAATGGCTTTTCTCTCTGTGTGTTTCTGCTGACTGCTTACCTGTACAGTTTGACACCTGCCTCCCTCTCTAGCTGGGCCCACAGCTGGTAGCACTCCTCCATCATGTGGGTGTAGAAGTCCTGCTCATAGGCCTTGCGAATGATGCGGGTCTGGCCATGGGAGCTTCCTCGGGTGTGGGGCAGGACAAACTGAACATATAAACACAACATAACTTGGTTTAAATTAAATAACTTTAAATTAGGAACAACATAAACCAGATGTCCAAAAGTATGTGGACATCTAAATATATTAGCAACAACATGTGATTCCAAAACCATGGCCATTAATTTTCTGTTGCATCAGCCTTCACAGCCATCACAGCCATCACAGGATGCAAATAAGTTGTATTGCTTATTATTAAATCATATTTATAAAGTCCACTGGAAGTGTTCCAGGAAAAGAGCATCTTCCTCTACGTTTCCATCACAAGTCGTCATGTGTTGCTGTTTTGCAGTGGACTACTGCAACTAAATATTAAGCTCAAGGTATCTCTCTGCATCTGCTCTTCATGTTCTGAGATGCCACTACTGTGATGTCAACACATCACAGCCCATGCTGAGATTACGCTGCATGTTGTTATGTTTCAGCAACAACAGCACATGGCAACCGACAATGGCATATCAACAAATGCTCATACTGGCACAGATGGTTAGGATTATGGGAAAGTGGCACATGGCAAAGTGTAGAAACACCCCATCACATTCAGATGGGAAGCGAACACATTTCAGCACAAAAGACCAGGGTTTGTTGGACCCATCCACTGCCCCTCCCATCCACCCTATAGGTGCCCTTGCTTTTCATTCTGATGCAACAGGTTCTGTCTGGTCACATTCTCAAGCGACCAAGTGGCCAAATGCCAGCATATAATAACACCATATAATAACACCGTGATCAATCTGTCCATTGGCGTTCTCACCTGAGGCCATCCAGCGCTGTTTCATGTGGATGCGAAACGTAGCTTTTAGCGTTGCAAGCTCATGTCATTAGCACTACCAAAGCGGCACTATGTAACAAGTTGTCTCTCTCTAAAGGTACAGCCCATGTGAATGGGCTTTTTCTCTCACAACCTTTAGTCAGCATCTGTTTTTTTTTTTTTTGTTTGATTCTTTAAACAGAAAACTTTTAACTTTTGTAGCTTACTGATAAAGTGATTTAAAAAAAATATAAAGATAATTTGTTGCTGTATTTTATTTATGTTTATTATTGTACTACATCAAGCAATCTGATTACTAACTAAGACAATATTAAGACGGCTGGTATTGTTTTCACCTTGTGAGTTTGTGTTTGTGTGTGTGGCTATATGTCATCATAATGGTATTAGGTCCTGGAGACACCTATTGTAGTGGGAACAACCACAGAATCAGTTTTCAGTAGTCTGTCAGGTGTTCATATGTCGACAGATTTTGTTACCATAGTATTATAACCATGCAAGATGCAGTCTGAAAAAATTTACAAGTTATGGGTGTGGGTCTGAGCAAGGGGGCCTGAATAAGAGGGGTAAACCCTTGCACTCCACTTTATACCCCTTGCCTATATTCACTTAAAGTTGTGTATTACCTTATCATAACTGGAGTAGTCCCATCTCAAGATGGTTTCCATTTTTTATTTTGTTTCTTGTTTGTTTTAGCATAAGGAAAACAACAGCATTTTTTCTCCTGCCTCAGACTATAGAGTACAAGTGACAGAAACAGACAAGATGATCTTGTTGGTTGAATACATAAAAGCAAAGTCAATAACAACTTAAATGCATCAGTAAATACAATTTTTAAATCTATTTTCACTGAATTTGGCTTGATGATGAACTTCCCTAGGTAAAAGAGGTCTGAGGTGCCTGTGTGTCATCCAATACTTGATAAAAATCATTTCCAGCATGAAGCCCACTACCAACTACCTTTATTGTGTTCCAACCAAGATTCTAAAAAAGGTTTTTGGGGGAAACTAGTTTGAGTATTTCTCAGTATTATTAACAGCTTACTTCTTACTGGGAATGTCCCATTTGGGCTCAGACATGCTGTGGTCTAACCTTTCTAAAAGAAAAAAGGGTATTGAGCCAGTAACACCAAAAATCTTAAGACCAATTTCAAAGCTGACATTTCTGTGTAAAGTATTGGAGAAAGTGGTCCCTCAACAGATGCTTTCATTTCTTAACAGCAGTAACATTTTTTAGAAGTTTCAGTCAGGTTTTCAGGCACAACACATCACAGATTATGCAGTGCTGAGTGTAACCAATCATCTCCTTGTACAGCCGCTGGTGATGACTCCTTAGTTTTGGTTCTTTTGAAACTCAGCGCTGTCTTTGACACAGAGGACCAGGCAATACTTATTGATCACTGGCGTCATTGGTTGGAGTCTGTGGTACAGTTCTTAACTGGCTTCAATTTTATATCACTGATAGGGCCTTCTCTGTAATTTTGAACCCTTCTTCCTCTATCCTCACATAGCTCTTATGTGGAGTCCCTCTAGGCTCAGTGCTTGGTTCTCTTTTATTTTCCATTAATTTCTTTTACTAGGAAAATTTATTCAGAACCACATCTCATTAAACTGCATGGTCGATGACACCCAGCTGTACCTTCTACTCCAACCCAATGACCAGACTGCACCAACTGTCCTTGCTAAATGTCTGAATGATAAAAAGATGGACGCCTCATACGTTTCTACAATTAAATAAAAATAAAACAGGGATCATAGTGTTCTGCTTCCTAAACTCCTTCAGCATCACTGCCCAGTCCCTCAACCAGTAATCCAATCACATCAGACCCTTTGCACAACACCTCTGAAAAATATTTGGCAATACTCTGAAAATGTATGGAAAGTTATGGAAAGGTTAATGCAGTTGTTAAATTAAGCTACAGTACACCAGGGTGTGCTTTAACATCACTTGAGCACGACAATGATACAGTTAGGTCTGCAAGCATCACTTTAGTGCTCAGATTAAGTTAAAGCACACCCTCTCATGAAATATTGCAATTATACAACTATCACCAACATAATAAAAACGTATAATCAAAATGTATTCATGTTGTGGGGCAATTAGCTCTCAAAACAAAAAGCTTTTTGCGACTGTTATCTCTGTTTCCATGGGAATACACAGCGTTTGACTATTTACTGGAAAACAGCCAGTCACATCAGTAGAATCACATATGAAATGAAACCTTGTTTTCTACTCCAGCAAGTAGGTCCTCATTAGTAGAAGCAAGTAGAACCTCATTAATGACCTGCAGACGTATTTTCTATGCACTTTTGAGTCCGCTGGCAAATTTGTGCTTCAAAATTAATTAAAAAAAGAATAGAAGCATAATTATTTCCAAAATTCACAACATGTTTTTATCTAACAAAATATTCGGCTTCATTCTTCTTCTTGATGGCATTACAACGGTCCTGTAGCTCTCTTCACAACAACAGACACAGGTCGGTTCTTTGAAACGGGCGTTTTTAATGAGCTGATGTCTTCTCACACTTCGTTTCCTTGACACTGTGAGAACTGTGATAAATTACATACAAACAGTATGTGTCATAAAATACAATGCATCACGTTGTATAAACATATGCAAATAAAACTTAACGAAAACGTGAAATAATTAACAACAACAAAAAATACCTCATTGGCTGCTGGTCGTGAAAAAAATTTGACAGTCACACTTAAACAACGTGAGCTGTGCGTTCACAACTTCCTCCTCTGTCCTTTAGTTAATACTGTCGTAGCCACTTAGCAGCACAAAACAAAAAACTTTAGTTCCGCCATGGGAACAACAAAAACATACACAATAAATTCATTAACCTGTAATATATTTATCAGCTCAGTATAATACTTTAACACCTTTTAACCTGTTTTTAATCTTCAATAAATAAATAAATAATTTATTTATTAACTAAACCAATGAATTGACTAAAGAATTATGCCTACTGCATTTCTACAACAGCACTTCCCACCAAAATCACTTCTTAACCTGTAATGTGTGATTTTCTTGTAAACAAAACTAGGAATGAATGAAATACTTAGGATGTGCATGAATGTGATTTCATGTACATGACTTAGTTAGCTTCAAGTAGTGTGACCACTTTGTGAATAGGTCTCTCAATGTGTACTGATCAGGTGTGTGGTTTGCCTTTATCAAATGTAGTGTCAGTGATCAGTAGTTTCAGTTTTCGCACCATACCATCTCGACTGGGGTAGGTTTCCACAACTCTGGCAAGTTTCCACTCACTTCTTGGTAAGTTGTCATCTTGTACAGTGACAATGTCATCCACTTGTGAGTTTCTTGAGGGTCTTTGCCATTTTTGCCGCTGTTGGAGGTTTAGCAGATATTCACGTTTCCATCTTTGCCAGAATTCATTGGCTAGGAACTGCACACTTCTCCACCTTTTATTCAGATAGAGATCTTCCTTGCAAAACTGGCCAGGAGGGGGAAGTATGATCGATGATTTCATGGTTAAGATATGGTTAGGGGTTAGAGGCTCTGGGCCAGTAGGATCGTGGAGATGTTCAACACTTAAGGGCCTGCTGTTGATTATAGCCATTGTTTCACAGAGAAATGTTCTTAGGGTTGTGGTATCAGGCCTGCTTGTAGACTTGTTGAGCATGACAATCAAGATGCTGCGAATTGTTCGGATCTGACGTTCCCATACTCCACCCATATGACTCGCAGAAGGGACGTTCATCACAAATTCACAACCCATTGCTCCTTGCCGTTCCTGATCCATTCCCTTGAGCAACTCAACAAACTCTCTCCTTGCTCCCATGAAATTTGTTCCCTGATCGCATCTCAGTTGGCGGACAGGTCCTCTGATGGCTATGAACGTTCGAAGCACATTCATGAACGCATCTGTTGTCAAGTCGTCCAGTGTTTCTATATGCACTGCTCTACAGCATAAGCATGTAAACAGCAATCCATATCGTTTTAATTCCTTTCTTCCTTCTTTTACGAGAAAGGGGCCAAAACAGTCAATACCGCAGTATGTAAAGGGAGGGGATGTTTCTGTTCTCTCCTCTGGAAGGTCTGCCATTTTCTGAACCTCAGTAGTTCGTCTGTATTTCCTACACTTTACACACCTGTAAATGTGTGAGGATACCACATTTCCACATCCTATGATCCATATACCATGCGCTCGTAACTCGTTCATGGTCATGCCTCTTCCTTGGTGATGTACACACTCATGATGATGTTTGATTAGCAGGGCTGACACATGAGATTTCTTGGGAAGTATAGCAGGGTGTTTTACATCATAGTGCAGGGCTGACTGGGATAGCCTTCCTCCCACCCTGAGAACATTGTCACTGTCCAAGAAGGGATTTAAGCGATGTAGCTTGGTGTACTTGTTCAAAGTGCCTTCCTTTTGGAGCTTGATTCTCCAGATGTCTTCAGCAAAAGCTTCTTCTTGCACTAGCTTAATAATGAAGAGTTCCGCTCCTCTTCTTTCTTCAAGGTTAGTTGCTTCATTGGTTTTTGGCTGAAGTCCTTTGAACTCTCTTACAAACCTCTTGAGCCTCGCCACAGCTCTTACTGCTCTGGACCAGTCAGAGAACTTGGTGAAGCGGTTTACAATTGAATTCACTTCTTTCGTCTTAACTGTGTGTACGTGGGTCTTGCGAAGCTCAGGATCTGTGGTTTCTACTGCTCCCACCATCTCCTCTTCACATGGAAAAATTTTCTGCCAAAGAAAGTCTGGACCTTTCAGCCAGTTGGAGTCCTTTAGCTGAGCTGCACTCACTCCTCTTGAGGCAGAGTCGGCTGGGTTGTTGTCAGAGCTGACATATTGCCATTGTTTGGGGCTTGTACTGGATCTGATGCGTTGGATTCGGTTGGCCACAAACGTGTGGAACCTCTTTGCATCGTTATTCACGTAGCCAAGAACCACCTTTGAGTCAGTCCAGTAATAGTCTTGCATGTTCTCAATCTCAAGCTCTCTGCGGATAACATCCGACAGAAGTCACAGCTGATGAAAGCTCAAGTCTTGGGATAGTCATTATTTTGGTAGGGGCTACTCTTGCTTTCCCAATGACAAGTGAGCAGCTGATCTGTCCTGTTTCACTTATCACTCGAAGGTATGAACAAGCACTGTATCCAGTGCAACTGGCATCTGAAAAGTTGTGAAGTTCATACTGTGTAATCTCATCAAAGCTTGCAGGGAGGTAACTTCTTGGGATCTTTAGGGCTGCCAATTGAGGCAGATCTCTTAGCCACGACTCCCACTTTGGAAGAATTGCTCGGGGAGATCTTCATCCCAGCCTACTTTATCTCCGCATAGTTCCTGAAGGATCTGTTTGCCAACTAGGATGAAGGGGGCTACAAACCCTAATGGATCGTAGACAGAAGCGACGGTGGAGAGAACTCCTCTTCTCGTCAGTGGGTTGTCCTTGACGATGACCCTGAATTGGAATTCATCTGCTTCGACACACCACTGGACTCCAAGGGCTCGCTCGATATGCTCCCCCAGTGCCATGTCTAGATCCTTGGTTTGGGCACGTTCTTCTGGTGGTATTGTGGCAGTGACATCCTTATCATTGGACACGAACTTGTGTAGTCGCAGTTTTCCTGTACTGCACAAGGCTCTTGACTCTTTCACCAGATGTATGGCTTTGGCAGGTTACTTTAAGCTTGTTAAGCCATCATCGACGTAAAAGCTTCTCTGGATGAACTTAATGGATTCTTCGCTGAACTTTCCATGGCCCTGTGCTGCCAGATGCTTCAGTGCAAAGTTGGAGCAGCCTGGTGAAGAAGCTGCCCCAAAGAGATGTACACGCATGCGGTACACGGAGGGTTTGGAGTCCATATCACCTTTGTCCCACCAAAGGAACCTTAGATAGTCTTGATGCTCCTTTGTAACATGAAATTGATGAAACATCCTTTCAACATCACATATTATGGCTACTGGTCCCTTTCTGAATCGACACAGCACACCCACTAATGTGTTAGTCAGGTCTGGTCCTGTCAAAAGATGATCATTCAGAGAGGTTTCTTGAAAGCGTGCTGAACAATCGAAAACCACACGGATCTTCCCGGGTTTGTGGGGGTGGTAGACTCCGTGGTGCGGTATGTACCATGCTGGCTGGTTATTGAGTTCAGGCTATGGAACTTTCTCGGCATCTCCTCTTTCTATTATATCGTTCATGAAATGGACATAATCCTTGTAGTATCCTCATTTCTCCAGAATCATCGCTCTAATGAGGCAAGCCTGTGAACCGCACATGGTTTATTATCTGGGAGACTGGGTTTTTCTGTCTTGAAGCTCGTAGTGGCTGTCTTCCTTTTGTCTTATTCCCTCCTTCACCTTTGACAAGAAGAGAAGGTCTTCCTGGGAGACTGGATTGTCATCTGCCATGTGATCCACAAAGTCAGACTCAAGAATTTTGATTATATCTGTTGGATTGATCTCTTTGACTCGATTTCTACACACAAAGTGCACTTCTGTCTTAAGCTCATCTGATGGCTGTACAGTAGGGGTAACTTGTCGCACTATGATTCTGTGACTGGTTCCTATTGCATCACCATAGTCAGTTGCTGGATTTGAGCAACCCACAATGCTCCAGCCAAGATCTGTTCGCTGAGCATATGGATAATTTTCTTTGCTGGACAGGATCTCTCTTGAAAGAAGGGCTTGCTGACAGTTATAGCCAATTAAGAGGCCTAATTCACAGTCCAATGGTGGCGGTATCTTGTCTGCCAGTTTTTCCAGATGAGGCCATTTTTGAGCTGTCTCTGAGGTTGGAATGTGCGTTCTGTCAGCAGGAATGAACTCTCGTGTAAAGAGTGGTGGCAATGAAATCCTCTTCTGTAAGTTGTATCCTCTCACTTGTAGGTTTGTCAGTTTCTGACAGGGGATAACTGTTGACCTTGTTGACATTGTAGATAGCCGCAAACTGACATTTTCCTTGTTTGTGTTTAGATCCTGGGCCACTTCATCTAGGATGAAAGTTGTGTCACTCTGAGTGTCTAAGAGTGCATAGACCAGGACTTCATGATCTGGCTCCTTTGTGGATGAAACCCAGACTGGAACTATGGAGGATGTTTGCGTGCTTCTGCCCTTTTGTATGACTCTATTAGTTGTTGCTGTTGCATCTATTTCTTTGGAGTCTGTTTCGTTCTTTGAGTGGTCGTTTCCCTTAGGTGTCGACCTTTGACGTTCTTTGAAGTTATCATCGTGCAAACATGTTGGGTGTCTCTTCTGACACTGTTCGCATGTATCTTTGTTATCACACTTTCTTGAGTGATGACCTGTCTTTAAACATCCGAAGCAAAGCTTCTCTGCTTGCACAAACTTGACACGATCTTGAACTGTCTTTTCAATGAACTTTCTGCACTTAGCAAGGGCATGACCTGTTCTTTTGCAGAAGACACATGATGGGGTGTTGTTCTGTGTTGTATTTGTAGACAACGTCTTTGCTTGAATGGCTTGACCTTTGGTGTGTTTCAGTTTCTCACCCTGTATGCTCTTGAGTGCTTGTATGGAGGATTCCATACTCCTTCACAGCTCTGGAGGAAGTCTGCAAGTTCTCTTAGCTCACATCCATCTTTAGAGCTTATTTTTGGCTATCCATGCAGCTTATCTCTGAAGGACTTCCCAATAATGAATGGGTCTCCTAAGCGTTTTTCTAGCAGCTGCCAAGCTGAGTCATATGCTGCTTCAGTACCTACTAGAAAGAATCCTTCAACAGCTTTCCTTGCAGCACCGCCTAGGTACTTTCTTAGGTAATACAGTTTTTCATTCTTTGGAATATTTTTTCTGTTTATCAATGTCTTGAAAGACAGTCGCCAGTCTTTGAACTTCAAAGGATCTCCATCAGATATTGCAGGCTCTGGTATTGGAAGGCAATTAGCACTTATAGCTTCTGCTAGCACATTAACCAAATCAGAGTTGTTCTGCACTTGACACATGGATGATGAAGTTGGTGGAGCTTGAGGCACCAACTGAAAGCCTTGGGAAATGGGAGCTTGGTTTGCGACTGATTGAGACTGGGGTATGAATGGGGGACTTGAAGCATGGAGGATTTGAGTTGTGGCTGCTAGGGATGGAGAAATGAATGGGGGACTTGAAGGGTCAAGATTTTGTGCTGTGGCAGGCAGAGACTGAGGAATGAATTGGGAATTTGAGGGATGGAGGTCGTGAGGTTCTTTAGTTTGTACAACATCATGCAGCAAGTCAATTGCATCAGAGTTTTCTTCAGCTTTGTGATAGACCTTTGCTCGAGCTCTTGCAGTGTTTAACTTCTTAAGTTCTTCAAGGCGCTCGAGCTTTCTGTGCTTACTTTGCATTACTTTCTGTCTGGCTAGGTTCTCAGCCTCCAGCTGTTGTAGTTCTGTTGCCTCCTTTTCTTGTTCCTCCAATACTGCTAATGCTTCCTGAGCTGCAGCAGCTTCAGCCACGGCCTCACTTTTCTTGAATGAGTGAATGCTTGAGAGAGCAGAGCCACATTTTGATTGATGTGATGGTGGCCTTGATAATGAACCTGTTGAGTCCAGAATCGATCCAACATCAGGCCAAGGTTCTTCCTCTTCGTCTGCTGTGTGCCCTTTGAGTTGCTTTTCTGCCCTTTGAACCATGAAATCTGAAAGTGCTATGCAGGCATCAACTCTGCGTCGCAGGTCTGGCTCAGGCATTTGTATACGACGTAACTCTTCATATGCAGCTTTTACACTCGAGCAAGTGCATTGCATATTCTCAATGGTCTCCTTTAATTCATCCTCAGAGGCCTCATCAGTCAATATTTCCTTTCCTATTCTTGCTTGAGACTTCCATCTTTCATGAACGATTCTGTACATTCTTCGACTTTTCCTCTTGAAATTCCTTTCCCTTTTCAGTCAGGGTTCGAGCTCTTTCACTTCTTCGTAACTCCTCCCCTTCTTCTGCAGCTTGAATGTCAGCGGCTTGGGGTTGGGCTGTTTGTTCAGTGTTTACATGCCGGGTCTTAGTGTTTGTGTCGGACATTTTAAGTGAATTGAATAACCAAATGCGTATATTCAGCTTGAATTGGATTACATTAAGGCCATGTGTAATGCCAGTTACGATATTTTCTTCAACAAGTAGCCAATAAGATTGTAATTAACTGACTGTGTAGGAGATCAAGTTTTACATGTGAACTTCAATATATCATGAAAATGAAGGCATAGTGTTCAAACTTATGTAAGCTAAAAATTACCTCAGTGTTTTGAAGCAAATGAGAAACTAGCGTTACTTTAACACAAATATGCAAATATGAACTTTAAATGCTGACCAAATGCGCTAAGAAATATGTTAAATCACCTTATCTTGATGAAATAAAGGTTTTTAGTGACTCTTTAAATTTCACTTATGTTACCCTTTAAACTTGGTTTTCTTCCAGAAATACAAAATTCTTTACAGATCTTAATTTTAACTGATAATAAATGCCTTTTCTTTACCATTAACCTTCAAAATCCTAAAATTTCACACATCTTAGTTTCAACCCAAAACGTTTCTTTCACCTTTAAACCTTAACTTATTCATTTGCTTATGATTAAATTACTGTTTAGACCTTATGACATGTAGCTACGAACATCTGCACATAAGATTTATCCCAAACGTGTAGGCTTAGCACAGCATGATCAGTAAATAGACCTGAGTCCTTTGCTGCAACTTCCAGGTTTGAGCCACTTCTCATACCACTTTAAGACTTTGGTAGAGCACTTCCTGGCCTCGTCCTGTGGGGTTGCGTCTTCAACACAGTCTATGATCACCGTTGCTTGGAGTTGCTATGCCGACAATGCGCCATGGGCTTGGTCATCTGACATGCTGGATGCTCGTTGCGTCGTCACCCGCTGTACGGTCCGGTCGTCTCTCCTACCCGCGCTGAGCAGGTGAGTTCTCACTGTAGCTCTCTTCACAACAACAGACACAGGTCGGTTCTTTGAAACGGGCGTTTTTAATGAGCTGATGTCTTCTCATACTTCGTTTCCTTGACGCCGTGAGAACTGTGATAAATTACATACAAACAGTATATGTCATAAAATACAATGCATCGCATTGTATAAACATATGCAAATAAAACTTAACGAAAATGTGAAAGACTAATTAACAACAACAAAAAATACCTCATTGGCTACTGGTCGTGAAAAGAGGTCCGTTGGCTTCAAATTTGACAGTCACACTTAAACAACGTGAGCTGTGCGTTCACAACTTCCTCCTCTGTCCTTTAGTTAATACTGTCGTAGCCACTTAACAGCACAAAACAAGAAACTTTAGTTCCACCATGGGAACAACAAAAACATACACAATAAATTCATTAACCTGTAACTTATTTATCAGCTCAGTATAATACTTTAACACCTTTTAACCTGTTTTTAACCTTCAATAAATAAATAAATTATTTATTTATTAACTAAACCAATGAATTGACTAAAGAATTATGCCTACTGCATTTCTACAACAGCACTTACGGGTCCCAATAGCCTATATTTCCCATCATGCCCAGATCTGGATTGAGTAGTTTTTAGTTTGCAGTGAAATTTGGTGTTTTATGTTCATATATGCAAATGTGACTTTTTGTCAGTGTTAATAATGTGTTTGTTCAGAACATGGTGGTTTATGCTGGTTATTGTCATCCTTGTGTTAGTTTATAGTTTACACCATTAGTGAGTTGGCTGGTACTTTTCATTTGCATTGTATTTTTCCTTGTGAGTTTTGTATTCTTTGACAAAGTGAAATTAATGTTTATTTATATTGCTCTAAAATGCCCCTTGTCCCCTGCCTTAAGTGGTACGATAATTGTATGATTTCTTCAAGAGCCGAGATTAAGAAAAAGCAGAGTAATATTTTCAGTGATGAGGAAGGTGTGCTGTCATGCAGATTTTAGAACATTCTAAATGTGTTGTTGATAGGGGTAGAATGGGTCATGAAATCCATGGTTTTCGGGTCATGGATTTCGGAATGGTTCGGAATACTTTGCTTTAATACACTTTTTTTTTTTAAACACCAGAAATAACATACATCAGCATAAGATATATAGCCTAATAATCCACCATTTACAGTACTTAAAAAAAATGTCATATAATATTATTGTCAAGGATACGTCTTATGGTCATACAAAACTGAAAGAAGGAGGCAGTTTGGCATTAGGCACATCGTTGTGACAGTCTTTGGTAGGGGTGGGATTCTCTGGTCACCTCACGATTCGATTCAATTATGATTCAGATGGCTACGTTTTGATGATAAAATGATTATC
Source organism: Plectropomus leopardus (assembly GCF_008729295.1). NCBI lineage: Eukaryota > Metazoa > Chordata > Actinopteri > Perciformes > Serranidae > Plectropomus > Plectropomus leopardus. The sequence goes on from NC_056467.1 coordinate 36,157,401, forward strand.
AATGCATCTTGATAATCTTGATGCATCTTTTTTTGTGATCAGTGGGTTTATTCTATTATTTTTTAAGCATGTTTTTTTTCTATACATGATTTTGTTCTCACTGTGTGACTACTAAAACAGTAGGGGTGGGGGAAAAATCGTTCAAATAAGAATCTTGATTCTCGTTTTTAACGATTCAGAATCGATTCAAAAATCCTAAACATCGATTATAGATAGTCTATTCTTAACCCTCTAAAATTTTTATCATTTAGAAAATTTTGAGACCGTTTGTCGGATCGCCTTACTTTTTTTTCCAGTGAAAACTATCAGCTGTGCTGTTCAGAGGGATGACTCTGATGTATTGTAGCTCTTTTAGAAGCCTCAGAATCCAGCCTGGGAATTTGGGTGTTTTTACGGAACCTTGTCCAATAAATACATAATGACAGTTCAGATATTGGATGTCTTCCATCCATATTTTAATGATAAAAGTACATTAGCACCCATGCTAAACGCCATATTGGTTTCCCATAGTTCCTTTGGAGAGAGGTCAGAGGTTTGTTTCGGTCTTGTCCTCCAACTGGAAGACGATCCGACGCTTTGTATCCGCTTACGCATGCCACAGGTCATCTGGAGCAAACTGCACTGTGATTGGCCTAATTCTACTGTATCTATCACTCTGTGTTATTGGTAGCACCTTGTGCATGAGAATAAACTCTGGTAGCCCCTATAGTAATAATAATAAGACAAGGGTAAAGCAGGGGAGTCTAACAAGCAGCAGGGCCTCATATGGACATAAACTCTGTGTTCACTGCAGGTAGAGCAGACAGGAGAATTAGGCCCTCTGCATCATCACAGAGAGGAGCTGCTTTGCAGAATGGCACAGATAATGGAATACACAAACGACTGCAAAAAAACGATGGGACTTTTTTTTGGAAAACTGTGCCCATTTTTTTTTTATTATAATAATTACAATGTTTTTTTTCACTTTCTGATTTCCAGCTTTCTACAACGAAAAAGGTTGTACATAATAAAACTTAGATCAGTGGTCCCCAACCTTTTTGTAACTGCGGACCAGTCAGCGCTTGACAATTTTACCGCGGACCGGGGGGGCGTAGATTGTTATAAAATAACATGAGTATAACATCAAAGTCTCTGGTAACATCCTCTCTGCCCATTAAATAAATAAATAATAATAAAAAAAAAACAAGTGGAAAAATAAATAAATGACAAGAACCAGCAATTCCACATTTCTTTCTCGATCTAAATATACCTACACACCATTTTCATTATTAGTAAACACTCCATGAATGTTATTTTTCAACAGCTGAAATAAAGTTACCAGTTTGAACCGTCAGATATGGCTCCTGCATGTTTGTGTGCCCGAGACTCACAAGCTCTCCTCCTCTCTTCTCTCCTCTCCCTCACCTCCGTTGGCAACCACTGCCCTAATGCTCTCTGATTCTTGTTGCTATGGTAACATTTACATGCCTTCAAAATAAGATGCAGATACACCATAAAAACGAATATAAAATGCATGAAAATTTTAACTCACCATAACGCTAAATCAATGGGAGCCCTGAGCTTGTTTCTCTGCAACGAGACGGTCCCATCTGGGGGTAATGGGAGACAAAGACACCGGAAGTGTGTTGCTTATGTCCAGTCTACTCCGTTGTTTTGTTTTGGAGGCTGTCACTGCAGAAAACCCCGCTTCACACAGATAGGATGTCGGAAATGGCAACAGGGTTTTCAGTGCTGTGGTGGCAATCTCGGGGTATTCTGCCATGACTTTAATACAGAACACCAGCAGAGTTGTTGTCTCGAACACACTTTTAAGGCCGCCGTCATTTGTGATCTCCAGCAGTTGATCTTCTTTTTGCACAGACATGCTGGATTCACCTGGTTTGTTGACAAATGGGTCGCGGATCCATTCCTTGGCAGTTTGTGGGTCCTTTGAGGTTGGGATGTAGCGCTCGAACTCTTTTAAAAGCAAAGAAAGGTGATCGTGCACCAGATTGGTGAATGAAGGTGCAGGCTCAGTCTCACCCAAAATCCCCGCTAATGTTTGAAACATGTCTTGGAAGTCGTAGGCTGTTCTTCTCTCTCTTCACTGTGCCTTTTCCCCTTCACAAAGAAACTTTCCAAAGATGTCTGTTTCTTACTCATTTTGCTAGCTGGGTTAAATTTTGGCGCTCAAGTGACCGAGATGTAACTGAGAGAATCCGGTCATTTTTCAAAATAAAAGATTTTTCAAAATAAAAGATTGTTCAGACTAATAATAAATAATAAATAAAACGGAAATAACTAATTATTTCTTGTGCGGCCCGGTACCAATTGATCCACGGACCGGTACCGGTCCGCGGCCCGGGGGTTGGGGACCACTGACCTACATGATTTTAGACACACTTTGCTTTCATAACATAATATGCCACTGGCAAAACAGAGTAGATCCTGAAATTACACCTCCTATATTTTGAATCGGGAATCAATTTTGAATCGGAAATCCTTTTGAATCGAGAATCGATTTCTGAATGGTGAGATACTGAAAGATTCACACCCCTATAAAACAGTGTATTTGTAATGATCCATAATTAAATAAAACACTAAACAGATGAATTTACTTCCATTATCTTTTATTAATAAACAAATGGAGGAGATGTGTCAAGTCAAGCATTTATTATTGTTTACTCAATGGTTCTCTGGTTGGCAGCACCAAGCACAGCTGGCTGTCCTTTTCGTTCAGGGGGAAACGTGTTATATGGTTTCTCATATTTGTTGTGTCCCCAAAATATTTTAGCTTAGTACAACACAATTTGCATTACAACTGGGTGATTTTACCTAAAATAAATATCACAATTAATTGAACATTTTGCCTTGATTATAATTAATTAACGATTATTTTGTTTCCCCCCCTTTTTTCCCCACATATGATACATTATTATTTATTAAACTATCCAGTATTACATAGAAATTAAAAGCTCCATCTTAAACAAACTTCAGGTAAATTTAAGTACATTGTGCTGATAATAGGCAAACCTCTCCTAACTGCAGAACTGACTTGAACTTGTGCTCTGTGCTATTATCATTAGCATTTACTTGTGAAACATTTTTTTGAGTAGGCCTACTTCTTCTATAGCTGCCAACAGCCTGCCAACAGCCTGCCAACAGACTGCCAACATTCTCAGGCCCCCAAATTACTACATCTGCCCCTAGTCATAATGAGAGCTCAGCATGAGCGGCTGGATGAGACACAAAGCTGGTGTTTCTAAATAATTCAATTCATCCAAAGTATGACTGAACCTAAGACAAACACAAAGTAGTCTGTAGAAGTCTAAAGAAGTCACTTTCCACTGAATATTTGGTTGTTTGTTCATTCATACACGTTGGTGTGACGAGAAGCTCTGCTCTGTCTGTCTGTCGGGCGATCAGCTGTTTGATATGACATAATGAAATGCCGTGAAAGCCCATAGGACTAGACCGCCAAACACTCTCACACTTCTGCTGTTGCAGTGTTTTGGTGTGAAATTTCCCTCAGTGTCTTGAGAGGATGAGACAGAGTCCAATGGAGTGTGAGACACACGGCAGATGTGCTTCCATATGCTCGCTTCTAATCCAGAGGGTGCTGGTGTAGGTACCAGATGTGTTAGTGTCATCAGTTCGGCTCGGGGTCTTGAGTCTGCTATGAAGTCACACAAACACGATTGGCTGTAGGGGAGACTGGGGTTGGTTGGCACACTTTTCATTTTTTGCGGTATTTCTCTGGGAAAAAATACTGTATGTTACAATGGTCTAGTCAACAGTAAGTGGAAGTTTAAGATAGAAGGTAAGAGGCAGATTTATTAGTCATTTTTTAAACCAAGTTTAAAAAACGAAATTACTTTTGTCCTTGATCCTACTACATCTTTGGAGTGTAAGGATGAGTTGATTAAAATCAGCACCTACTATGAAAATTCTATCCAGTTCCTTGGGCATGTTGCTGCTGGTGGCATCATTCAATTCCTGCAGTGCATTTTTTGATTTTGCATCAGAGTCTTGTGTCCAAATGGCTCCCACAAGGTCAGTCCATCCAGTGCAACAGCTTGACCCGGGATGCCAGGGGTTTAACTGTCTCTGTGACTGTGCAGAGCAGTCTCTGATCTTCTGTTGCTGAGTGAGCCTCAGTCATATCTCATCTACTCCACTCTCCTGTGACCGGACATGAGCCAAAAGTAGGCTTGGTAGAGGAGAAGCTCTTTGTCCAAGTCATGTCAGCGTCGCCCTGATGATCGTATTCGTTTCTCCCCTTTGGTCTGACTCGTTGCTTGGCATATGCCCCCAGTGGGGATCCTCTTGCGTTCCAAAACCCACATAACCTCTGCCACTCTTCCTCAGCTCACTTAGCTCTAACCACACACTCAGAACCAGAGCAGACAGCCTAAAGGCACATACATGCCTCTTCAGGATGAAGTTGATTTGTGTTTGACAACAGAATTGGAAGAAATGTATCTCTATCATTATAACTGTGGTACTTAGACCAGTGTTGGCAGACCAGCAGTTAAATGAGGTCATGTTTAAGGACACACGAACTATATCACAACCCACACAAAGTCAAGAAAATAACCAAGGAATAAGTGCTCCCCGCTCAGCAAAACAGAGCTACCAGTGACCAGGGTTGTGTCCTCAGCGGATGTGTCGCTGAGCGGGGAGCACTTATTTTAAACGTGAAGGGGGGGTGGGAGGTGTACCGTGGGCTTCGGCTGACTATGCTTCACTCAGACAGTCACCCGAAGCCCACGGTACACCTCCCACCCCCCCTTCACGTTTAAAATAAGTGCAGTGCAACGTGAAGTTAGTGACACCAGCAGCCATAGTCAAATGTATCCCTGGGGCCAGAGCGGGCGACGTCGAGTCAAATTTAAAGCTGCTGGCAAGGCTAAGCATAAATACAGTAAGATTATTATTCACGTCGGCGGCAATGACACCCGCCAATCGGAGGTCACTAAAATTAATTTAGAGTCGGTGTGTGAGTACGCAAAGATGATGTTGGACATCGTAATCTCCTCTGGACCCCTCCCCAATGTGACATGTTTAGCCGCATGTCATCACTCAAGTGCTGGTTGTCGAAGTGGTGTCCAGCAAATGATGTGGGCTGATGTGTGTTAATAATTGGCACTCTTTTCGGGGTAAAACCTGGTCTTATCCGGAGGGATGGCATCCATTCCACTTTGGATGGAGCTGCTCTCCTCTCTAGGAATCTGGCAGAGTTTATTAGAAGCCCAAAGCCATGACATCCCACAGTTGGGACCAGGGTGCAGAGTCGCAGTATTACACACTTCTCTGAGCTTCTAGAACAGTCACACACCCATATTGTAAATGTTATAAAAACGGTGCCTGTCCCCTGACCACTTCATTTGTTTAAATCTAAAATAAATAAAAGGGTAGTTGTACAAAAAAATTCCATAATAATTGGATAACCATATTGATTTATTCTGCCTCACAGAGACCTGGCTTTGTCCTGATGAGTACGTTAGCCTGAATGAATCCACTCCTCCTGGTCATATAAATAGTCATGTTGCGTGCGACACTGGCCAAGGAGGGGGAGTCACTGCTATTTTTGATTCAAGCTTAGCAATTCACACTAAGGCTAAGCTAAACTATAGTTCATTTGAAAGCCTTTTTTTTTGTCTTTCTCACCCATCCTGGAAAACAGCCAATTCTAATTGTTATAGCGTACCGTGCCCCCGGCCCATACTCTGAATTTCTATCTGAATTCTCTGAGCTTATATCAAGTTTACTGCTTAAATCAGACAAAGTAATTATCGTAGGGGATTTTAACATTCTGTCATGGTTCCTGCATTCTCCTCCTCCCCCTCCCTGCCAGTAACTTTCCACTCACCTTCCTCTGACCTGCTCTACCTCCTAGCCACGCCCACTGCTGCAGCCTGCTCTCCCACAGCTGCAGCTCATCACCAATCACCCCGGTATTTAAGACACTCCTGTTCACACACTCATTGCCAGATCGTCCTCTGCAGTATGCATGTCTTTCCAGCACTCTCCAAACAGATCCTTCGTTGCCGACTCTGCCTGTCCCCGACCTGCTCTCCTCGCCTGACTCCTCGTGAACCTACCTGCCTTCTGTCCCCGACCACGTGCTCAGTTTCGGCATTCCGGAAATATGACGGATTCCCTGGTAAAGACCTTTCTGCTCTGCTTCGACGATTCTCCTGCCTGATCCCTGTTGGTGCTGTTGTTTCCGTGGACGGACCTCCCAGTAACCGAACCCCTGCCTGCCCTCGACCACTCCTCCGCTGGATCCCCGACAGCGCTCACACACGTGTTGTCGGCTCGCGGAGCTACGGGGTTTCCTCGTCACCAGCCACAGTGGGTACAAGCTTCGTGTCTTTGCTTCGTGTGATTCCCAGAGACATTGCTTGGGCTCACAGCCCGAAGAACGAACTCTCAGTCTGTATCCTGTTTTCCATTCGTGTTGGTTTTAATAAAAGTTTACCAACTGCCAGTGAAGTGTACTGTACTGCATCTGGGTCCTCAATATACCCGTTACACATTCACATGGATATTAATAATGAAAGCCTTAGTTCTGCTCTCTCCACGCTTTTGGATTCAATGGCTTCAGTCAGTGTGTACATAAACCCACCCATCGCTACAACCACACCCTAGATCTTGTCCTAGCATACGGCATGAATATTGAAGATTTATTAATCTTCCCAGAGAATCACGCTCTGTCAGACCATTATTTAATAACTTTCAATTTTTTATGACTCGACTACAAGCCCTCAGTAAGAGTTACTATTCTAGATGTCTATCCAGTTCAGCAGTGGCTGAATTTAAGAAACTAATTCTGCTTTGACATCATTACCATGTCTTACAGTAACTGAGAACACGACTACTCACTTAAGTCATTCTCAAATTGACTGTCTCATTGATAATGCTACTGGCTCACTGTGATCAGCTCTCGACACTGTTGCACCCTTCAAGAAGAAAATAATGAAACAAAGAAAACTAGCTCCATGGATTAACCTCCAGATCCACAAATTGAAACAAACATCACGAAAATTTGAAAGACACTGGCGTTCAACCAACCTGGAAGAGTCCCGTTTAGTCTGGCAGGATAGTCTTAAAATGTATAAGAAGGCCCTCCGCCATGCCAGAGCAAACTATTACTCGTCATTAATTGACGAAAATAAAAACAATTTCTTTTCAACACTGTAGCCAGGCTGACTCAGTCACAGCTCCATAGAGCCTTGTATTCCTTATAATAAAATTATAACTATTCGAGATAGAATCCATCAGCTCTTGCCCTTAACTGACCTGACCCCAGACTCAGGTAGCTTGGAAATGGCGGCAAGGCTTGGAATTTATTTGGACCGTTTCTCCCCCATTGACCTTCGCCGACTCTCTACTCTGATTTCTGCATCTAAGCCATCAACATGCCTGCTAGACCCCATCCCAACTAGGCTACTTAAGGAAGTTTTGCCCTTATTAGACAACTCTTTATTAGATATAATCAATGCATCTTTATTAACGGGCTATGTACCACAGTCCTTTAAAGTAGCTGTCATTAAACCTTTTCTTAAGAGGCCCACTCTTGATCCTGAGATTTTAGCTAACTATAGACCGATATCTAATCTCCCCTTTATTTCTAAAATCCTTGAGAAAGTGGTTGCTCATCAACTCTGTGACTTTCTCCAAGATAATAGTTCATTCAAGGACTTTCAGTCAGGCTTTAGACTTCATCATAGTACAGAGACGGCACTAGTAAAAATTAATAAGGACTTATTGATTGCTTCTGATTCAGGTCTGGTCTCTGTTTTAATCCTTTTAGATCTCAGTGCCGCTTTTGACACCACTGACCATCAAATCTTGCTGCACAGAATGGAACAGTTAATTGGCCTTAAAGGAACAGCACTAACTTGGTTTAGATCTTACTTATCAGATCGTTCCCAATTTGTTCACATCAATGATCAATCTCCGCACATACTAAGGTCTGCTTCAGAGTGCCACAAGATTCTGTGCTTGGACCAACTTTTTACTTTATATATGCTTCCTCTAGGCAACATTATTAGAAAACACACTATAAATTTTTGTTGTTATACTGACGATACTTGTTCTTGGCCCAAAACACCTCAGAAACTCCCTTTCTAACAATGTAATTTCTCTAGATGGCAATACCTTGGCCTCCAGCACAACTGTAAGGAACCTCTTAGTTTTATTTGATCAAGATTTATCTTTTGCCTTTTGCCATATAAAACAAACTTCAAGGACTGCTTTCTTTCACTTGCGTAACATCGTGAAAATTAGACATATCCTCTCCCAAACAGATGCTGAAAAATTAGTACATGCATTTGTCACCTCTCGGCTGGATTACTGTAATTCCCTATTTTTCGGTTGCCCCAACAAATGACTTAGGTCTCTCCAAATGGTGCAGAACGCTGCTGCATGTGTTCTAACGGGAACCAAATGGGACCATATTTCTCCTGTTTTAGCTTCGCTGCACTGGCTTCCTGGAAAATCCAGGATTGAATTTAAAATCCTCCTACTTACTTACAAAGCTCTAAATGGTCAGGCTCCATCCTACCTGTCACAGCTCATAGTTCCTTACCAACCCTCAAGATCACTGCGCTCTGAAAATGCAAGATTACTTGTAGTTCCCAAAGTTTCCAAATGCAGGAAAGGAACCAGAGCCTTCAGCTACCATGCTCCTCTCTTATGGAACCATCTTCCAGTTTCGGTTAGGGAGGCAGACACTGTTTCCACTTTTAAGGGTAGACTTAAGACCTTCCTCTTTGATAGAGTTTATAAGGGGCTGGCTCAGGTTGCCCAGACCAGCCCATAGTTAGGCTGACATAGGTTTAACCTGCTGGGGGGCTTTCTGTAGGGGTCAGAGAGCAGTGGGACTAACACTGCTCTCTGACCTTTATATTTAAGCCATAATAGCTGATTAGTGACCCTAGTTTCGTAAGTGTGTATATTCCTGGAGCACAAATTTCTTGTGCTCAGTTGAAAATCTCCGTCCGTGTGACAGGGAGGAGGGGGAGGTGAGCTGGCGGGGTGGTTTTGGGTCCATTCAGACCTGCCACTCTGGCTCTGCTTCCTCTCTTTTTCTTTCTTTTCTATTACTGTTCTCTGGAATTCATATTTAAGTTGTAATTGCTGATCAGTGACTCTAGGATCCTCACTGAGTGCTTATCCTTTTTACTGCTCACCACCTTGGGTCTGTTGAACTGCACTACGCTAATCTCACTGCCTACCGGAGCATTCCTGCTCCCTTGTCTCCTAGCTTTCCCGGATCCTGGCCGCAACCCCGGCTGTGCCTGATCGTGGTGATATCTGTGCTGGTGCTGCCTTTGGTTGTGCTCTTGCTGTGGCTGCACTGACACACTACCCCCCGCTTGCCCTGATCGTGGTCTTGGTCCTTGTTGCGCCGATGCCGTTATCATGCCTTTGGACACCTCCCTATCAATATATGCTTGAGACTCTTATCAGTACCCACAATATCATCACAGAATGCATTTGATAATTTCACACCTATTGTTATTGTAATTTGACATGTGTCTGTTTCCACTATTGCTGTGCCTCTCTCCCCCTCCCCCCTCTTTCTTTCTCTTTCCTTTCTGCCACAGTTGTATTTCATTTGTTATTTACGACATCTATTGCACGTCTGTCCGTCCGTCCGTCCATATATAATTTATTATTATATTATATGTATGTATCTGTCAATCTATCTATCTTTCTATCCATCAATCTACCAACAACTCAGCTCAATTCGCACAAATCTCCCTCTACTTCCTTGCCACAACACAACACCTCAAACGCCTGCATTTCCCGCAGTCCTTTAAAACTCTCTGTCTGGGTTTGGTACATGGTTCTATTATAAATCAGTTTGGTCCCGATCACGTGCCGTTTCAAAATCCGTCTCGAGCTACGTGCTAAAGCTGGAAGTGACGAAACGTTTCGAACCAGTTTAATCTTGGATGTCGAATTTGCCATCTCTACCTGTGGCGGTATGATACACCATTGGGAGGTATCTATTTGTTACGCTGCTGGACGAAACCTTTTGATTCACTTCCGGATGGCTAGACAGCACAGACTTCTTTCAATAACATGGGAAGAAGGCAATGAAAAAAAAGCATTAACCTAAAATTTCCAAGAAATTTGAAAAAAAAAAGAAAGATTTTGAAAAAGTGCTTAAAAACCATTATTCTGTAGCAAAATTTAAATCATGTAATTATTATAATTATACACATGGTTTTCCCTGGCAATTTTTATTTTTCCCTAGACATTTCCCTTAGCCTTTATAATTTTTTATTCTAGATCTCATAATTTCTTAAAATTTGTGAAAAATTTCATTTCAAGTTGCACATTGCCTTTTTCCTCATGATTTTCAAAGAAATCGCACTAATATGCTTAGGATTTAAAGGTTTGAATATTTGTGAAAGACTTCAGGGTTAATAATTAGCACATATGCAAGGCTAGGAATGTGTGGGAGAAACAAGGCAGTCAATGGGCCCCCACCCTAAACTGGTTAATCTGACTGTCCACATCAGTAACGAAAGAAGTCAGTGCTTCTGGTAAAGATTGCTGTGTACACTGTAGTGTATGCTTCCACACACTGTATCATCATGCTTTGTACATTTATGTTTATTTTAGTTTATTAAATTGCAGTAATGCTTTACATACACCCAGTTTCACATAGATTTAATTAAAATAACAAAAACACCCTTGTTAAGTGGAGGCAAGGATAGCTGCCAGGCAACATATGAATGCCAAATAAGTCCAGCTGCTGCCAGATGCTCAGTGCAGCACAGCAGCCAGCTCTGACTTTCACAGGTCGGAAATGTTACATGTTACTAATGTTACTATGTTACTAATATGTTACTAATAGCCTAACCTGACATAGAAGTTTGTCATTTACTTTGTGCATTTTCATGGTAAATCAACCTAATGCCGCACACACTCAATCTGAATACTTCACCCTGTCCCACAGTCTCTTAACTGTTACCGGTCGTTAATAACAAATGTTTTGGAACAAAGTTCAATGTGTGACACACCTGCTCCAGCAGAAGAGTCCTCTGTTTCTTTTTGGCCAGCTGGTAGGCTGTAAAGGAGCCCTGAACCCCGGCCCCGATCACTATGCAGTCATACTCCCCATTAGTCGACATTCTGACCAAGTTTACCACTGAGGTTCCGCATGCAGATCAAGTTGTTTTCACTCTGTGGAAACAGACACGCCCACTTCTAGAAGAGGAGGAACGTACTAAGATATGCTTTTTGTGCCCTGAGTATTACCTGCTAGGGGCTGAGGCTTTTTTTTTTGTCACACAGCAAGCTGCTTCCGTGAATTCCTTCGCTTGGTGTAAGATTATACGTGATTATGGTCTGGATGAGGGCACCCTGCTGGGGCGCTGGGTCTGCACCAGTTTCAGAAAACAAGGAATTTGTACCGAAGGGCACGTCAGGATTTACGTGCCTGACAGTCCTGACATAGGGCAACGAGCACTGTTTCAATATAGTCACGAACGAAATAACATGATTTATTTGCCTTGATCCAAATAAGACAATAGACATTAATAATAATAACAATAATAATAAAGAAAAGAAATATAAATTAAAATATAAAATAAATGAAAAAGCAAAATTAAATATATAACTGTCTATAATATATTTATTAAAAAGTTGATACTTATTGGAAAATATTCAAAATGTTTGTCACACAATATTGAACCATTACATCATACTCAATACTAAAGCACAGTAGCCTATGAATTAAAAAAATAGTAAATTCAAGTCAAGTCAAGTCAATTTTATTTGTAGAGCCCATTATCACAAAACATGGTTTGCCTCAGAAGGCTTTACAATATACGACATCCCTCTGCCCTTAGACCCTCACATCAGCCAAGGAAAAACTCCCGAAAAAGAACCCCTGTAACAGGGGAAAAAAAGGAAGAAACCTTAGGAAGAGTGGCAGAGGATGATGAGGGATCCCTCTTCCAGGACGGACAGATGTGCAATAGATGTCGTAAATAACAAATGAAATACAATTGTGGCCAAAAAGGAAAGAGGGGGGGGGGGGGGGGGGGGTGGGGGGGGGGGGGGGGGGGGGGGGGGGGGGGGGGGGGGGGGGGGGGGGGGGGGGGGCACAGCAATAATGTAAACAGATGCATGTCATAATACAATAACGACTGGTGCGAAATTATCAAATGCACTCTGTGATGATATTGTGGGTCATTGTGGGTCTATGATGACATTGATAAGAGTCTCATGCATATATTGATACAGAGGTGTCCAAAGGCATGATCACAGCATCGGCGCAACCAGGACCAAGAGCACGATCAGGGCAAGCGGGGGGTACAGTATAGACACAGTACAGTACAGTATAGAATAGAAGAAAGGACAAACGTTAAAAGTATTGTTTTGTAAGCTGTGACAACTTTAGCATATATTTACTTGTCCAGAACTGAAAAACAAAAATAAGACAACATTTCAGGAAAGTCAGCTGAATTAATTAGCTTACTTCAGTTCACTGTCCAAGAAAAATAATAGGTCTAGTTGTGTATGACATGCAAGACTCTGATGACAAAGGGTAACTTAAAAGTACTACAACTATTTACAACTAAAAAACAAGACAGAAAAGAAATAATTAATAACTAACTAAAATTAATAACTAATAACTAGTACATTCTCTCTGCATCAAAATAGCCTAGCCTTAACCCTTATTTAGCACTCAGTGACTTTTTTTCTGTTGCCTCTGACTCTTGAGCTGCTGAAATGTGTGAGTGAAGGTGAGCAATTATCACACTTGTTTTTTCTCTTGTTCTAGTGTGTGTTGATGGTGGTCTTAGTAAATATACTTTTACTTTTTAGAAGGTTGGAAGTTTATCATGTGTCCTATAAATCAGAGAAGGTACTTTCAAACCTCCAGTTGTTTGGCAACACTTTGAAAAGTTTGAATAAACATTTTTACTGTGACAAAATATTAGGTTACGATATTATCCTAATCTTTCTGTGCAGCTGTAACTGGGGTTGCAGAGAAGTGTACTCTGGACTGAGTCTATAATGTTCATGGTTATGTAAGTGTCACAAGTGCACTTCGGTCTGTTTAGAAAACAGAGTGTAGAGCAGTGCTGGAAATGACCTGATGTAACTGGAGTAGGGCCGGGGCGACGCATTGACATAAGTGACTATGAGATTAATCAGTCTAATCTAACCCTGGCTGTTATCATTAATCTTCAAATATAAGCATGTTTTACTTTAAAAAACAATATAATAATGAAACTACATACAATGCGCTGACACCCGAGCATTTTGAACTTCCATTGTCAGTACTCTGTTTATTCTAGTGCACTAGTCTAGAGCACGTTCTAGGACAACATCTCCAATGACATCACTGAATTCACTGAGTCGGTGGTGATTTTCATTTGTAAAGTATCTGTATACAAATGTACAGTTAAATTATTCCACATGGATTACCAGAACCATCCATAAACACACACACACTGCTGCTTTCAGGTCATTCTCATTATTCACACGTCAATCCCATAGTCTAAGACTGTCCAAAAAAATATCAGCAAATGTGAACCACCTTCTCCCAAATCCAAAAACTATAAGTGTTAAAACTCAAATTTGTGACCTGGATAGCTTCAGCTCCTGGTACTTTGCTCTAAGCAGAGTGAGGGACATCAAAACAGGCAGAGAAAGTCTTCAAACACTTTACCAGAAGGCAATTTTAATAATGCTGCTAGTAGGGCTGGGTATCGGTACAAAATACCTTTGAGGTATCGACCATAAACCCAGTACAAAGTAGTGACAAAACCTCTCCAGTCAAACAATACCTTCATCCCAACTCTTGTGTACCTAGATGTATTTGTGTGAGTGGTGGAGGCATTTTACACAGCTGAATGATTCCTTTCACATAATGGGTACAAAATGAAGCAAAAAAGGCATCAAATGAAGTACTCTACTGGTATTTGTATCACTTTAAGGGTACTGGTATCGTAATTTCTCAAACAATACCCAGCTAGCAGTTGATGGATTTGAGGGAAGCCCTGTCCTTACATTTAAAGGCTTTTTGTTGTATTTTGTTATTGTATTGTAGTAGGTAGGGCTGGGTATCCAAAGTAATTCCAGTATTAAGTAGTACTGATCCTTTTTGTGCCCATTTCTAGAAAAATGAATATTTGTACAATGTCACTCACAGTCAGTCACTGCAAGCATTCTTCATTTTAATGTGACCTGGTTTGCTCACTACTGCAGCAGCTACAACCCATGCAGTCTGTGCTTTGGTGAAGTTGAGTAGAATGTTTTTGATGGAGTTGGCAGTTCAGCATGCTGAGATGCCACCAAAACATTCGTAAAGGCTATACACTCCATGCCTGTGGCATTTGTGGGATTACAACTGAGTGCTCAAACAAATACTGGGTATCAGATGAAGTAGAAAAAAAGGTATTCAATGAAGTACTCCACTGGCATCAGTATCAACTAAAGGGTACTGGTACTGGTATCATTTTTAAAAAACTATTCCCTGCCAGCAGGTTTGGAGCACGTTTCAGGACAACACTATCAGCGTCACCAATGACGTCAATGAATTCACTGAGTCTGTGGTGGATTGTGAAACAACAAAAACAACGGTACCCAAAAATACAGTAAAATTATTCAGCAATCCAAAACCATGGATTACCAAAACGATCCAAAAACACACACACTGCTGCTGTCAGTTCAGGGCTGTGGTCTGGAAACATGGAAAAATTCTGTATAAAGCAGCAGCCTACAATGTAAGAGCAACAGTAAAGGATGCAAAAAGGGACAAAGGGAAGAAGGTGGAACTACAATTCTATGAGGGCATTCCCAGAAACATCTAAGATCTATGAAAGATTACACCCCCTTCCCTGCTAAGCACTGGTGCATCTTTCTGTATAACTGCCTCGATCTCAAATACATCTTGTAATTTTAGAGACTATAACTAATCTTCTGGTTCTGGAAAAAGGATGATGTCCATATTTTTAACCCCACCTGCTTTGTTTGGGCGTGTTGTCTCTACAGGCAAAACAACCATCAATGAGCAAGACACCACAACCAGAATCCCTGAAGAACTGTGGGTGGTGATTTGGAGTTCTGAAGGCTAAAAAAGAGCTTACTTAATGTGCTCTGTGTAGTACATGTGTTTTAATGTACATTAATTAATCAACAGCTATTTACATGATGTTAGAAAAAGTTGAATTATTGTGTTAGTCCGACTAAAACTGGACTTTTAAACTGCATGAAAACATGTTAGTTTGCCTGAAATCATACTAAGTCAAATTTCTTGAAGTCAGACAAACAGAGCTGAATAATGTGGTTGGGTGTCTATTTACTCTTCTATCAATATTCCCTTAACTGGACCTGAACTGGCCTAGTCATTCTGCAAATATTCCACAGTCCCTGAGCTGGGCTGTGACCCAGAAGGTGAACAGCATAATATAGTAGAAGAAAGCCAAGAAAACAACAGAAGAAGAAGGAGAGAAGGAAACAAAACAAGACAAAGGAACCAAGTAAAAGGTAGAACCATGTTTTCACTGTTCGACAAGTAACACGTTTGCCACTTGCTAACTTGTTTGGTATGTGATGTAATAGGTCAAACGGAAGAAGGTCCAATAGCAACTAGCTGAAAGGGGGCATATCTCCACCTGCTGTGGGAGGAGTTAGACATACTTTCGTCAAGAGATGGATTCTCTCCCGGTGCTTCTGTACTGGGACAAGGACAGTAGTCCAATTACGTGGTCTAATCAAGCTATAACTGTAGCTTCACTAAACTGTGTATGCAAACATACTGATTGCTGCAAAGAACTACTCTCCTTTTGACCTTTCTGCTTTGGACTGAGGTACCTTTGTAACTTTATCTGTAACAATGCTACATAAGTTTAAGTGCAAAATCACAGTTAAATTTCTATAAAACATATTCAGATGATATCATGCAGATGATAATATGGGCTATAGTTTCTTTATAAAGGGCAAACTATTCCAAAAAAATACAGACAGGCAAAAAGATCTACAAACTACACTCACAATCGGGCAAACACACACTCACACACACACACACACACACGCACACACACACACACACACACACACACACACACACACACACTTGTTTTTGCTGCATCCTGCGAAAGACCAAGAAGAAGGTGACATATGCACTAGAGGTGTAACGATCCATCGATCTACATCGATATCTTGATTAAATGAGCAACAACCATATGACATTGATGCAAAGTGTAAACAGCAATCCATATCTTCCTCTTTCAGATGTGCTTTTATTTTGAAAGCCTGTGTCACCTGTGTCCACTGCCCACTAAGCTAATTTATGCAATGTAAAATGCCATAGGCTTATGTTAATAATGTTAGCATGTTGTATACGTGGGGGAAACGTGCAAAAGATAGTTGTTTTGTCCATGATACTTAACAGTCATTATTGATAATAATAACTGTCAGATAATAAATTGGCTAATAAATTGGCTAATATTGATCGCTGGCCCATAAATCAAATCGAATCAAAATCGTATCAAGGCAGACTTTGTGATATCAGCAAATATTGTGCGTGCTCTAGACTAGTGCACTAGAATAAACAGAGTACTGACAATGGGAGTTCAAAATGCTCGGGTGTCACGTGCCACATGGAGGCTTCGAAGAGTTTCCGGAAGTGTCTGGTGGGCCATTTGAATACATTGTACGCGAGACAAAACTTAGATTCTCGCTAAATAGCGGTCAATAACCACATTGATTTACAATATACATGAAGCACATTGTATGTAGTTTCATTATTATATTGTTTTTTTAAAGTAAAACATGCTTATTTGAAGATTAATGATAACAGCCAGGGTTAGATTAGACTGATTAATCTCATAGTCACTTATGTCAATGTGTCGCCCCAGCCCTACTCAAGTTACATCAGGTCATTTCCAGCACTGCTCGAAACTCTGTTTTCTAGACAGACCGAAGTGCACTTGTGACACTTACATAACCATGAACATTATAGATTCAGTCCAGAGTACACTTCTCTGCAACCTCAGTTACAGCTGCACAGAAAGATTAGGATAATATCGTAACCTAATATTTTGTCACAGTAAAAATGTTTATTCAAACTTTTCAAAGTGTTGCCAAACAACTGGAGGTTTGAAAGTACCTTCTCTGATTTATAAGAAACATGATAAACTTCCAGCCTTCTAAAAAGTAAAAGTATATTTACTAAGACCACCATCAACACACACTAGAACAAGAGAAAAAACAAGTGTGATAATTGCTCACACTCACTCATATCCTGTGTCCACACAGGAAGGAATGTGGCATGGACAACAAAGACAGTTTTTTTCACAACATAGTTTAATGAGCTAACTGACTGGAACAGTGTTCTCAGTAATAATTGATTTTTTGGTAAGCGCTTGTTTGTGTAGAGTTGGGTTGCATTGAGGAATGCTCTCTAGTCACATTGTGGAAAGTGTAGAATCCAGTGTTTTTGAGCTGCTAGTATTTAGGACTAAGAATCTTGATATGTGTTGCTTGAATCATGGTATGCTTGTATTGTGACCTTTTTTATTTGTCTCTTGTGAGTCCCTCAACAATGGAAGCATGTCATTAAATAACTGGTTCTCTTCCAGACCAGACACTATAAATCCTCTCTGACCTCAATCTCATAGCCATATCTATTCAGTCAAAGCAGTTACTCTACAGAGGCACCTAACCTTTGTTTTACATTGTTATTAGGCCTAATAAAATGGCAGTTACATGACAATGTCAAATACTGCTGATAGACACTGTTGTTTGTGAGGGCAGCTTCTTCTCATTAAGCTAAATGTATAAAATTAGTCAGGATGAAAAGTTGAATGGCAAAGTGATTTATATATATATATAGGGAGAGAGCGAGAGAGATAGAGATACATAAACTCTATATTTACACCATGATATAGAATTTTTATTTTGGCCAATATCAATAATTATTTACAAAAAAGCTCAAATCATTATTTCTTAAAAGTGTAAAGGCTGGTTTTTGAAGCTAAGGGGAAGTTGCTGAAATCATAGCTCAAACTGTAATTCAGTGCTAGAACATGAAAACATTTTCCAAACAGCAGAACATTTTATTAATCTGAAGTAGATTCAAAATTCCTATTATATAGTATATAGGTATGTAACATAATATATAATATTCAGGTCATCCAGTTTTCTGTGTCAAGCAAATTTGTTCTCTTGCATAAATCAGCATGTTAAGCTTCCTTACTGCTCTCTTTGATCGCTAAACACATCATATTAATTAATGTACATTTTATTTTGCATTGAATAGTCTGTCCCTCTGTTTTCTGTATCCAGAGTTGAGCGTGCTGTTTGTGACTTTTCAGGATACACCCTAAAGTGTGGAATATTGGTGCTAAAAAGAAGTTGATACGACAACCTACCAGACGTTGTCCAGTTGTCAATTAGTGTCCTTCTGGAGTCTTTGCAGGCTGTGTCCTGACCAGAGGAGCACACTCTTATGAGTGTAAAATTTAGGTCATCAATATTCATTACACTGGTTTGTTAAAGAGCCTGTAAGTTTGACCAGTAAAGGAGCGTGCTGGTTTGGCTACATATAATTGTACATAATTTACATATGGATATATATTGGTTGGATCACAGATTTGGTGGTGATGTCATTGGCTTTCTGCATGAGGTAAAACAACTTTTTATTTTTTGCAAATTTAACCAAAACTGATTTATCCCGGGCACAGGAGCTTTTTCTGACAGGGGTTGAGAGATTCAAGCATTCATTCATTGATTTTTCTCTCCCCTCATACTGTGGACAGCTGGAGCTTCGGTCTGAACACTTCTCATTTACAATCGATCAGTGCTGAGATAGCTCATCCCCATCGACCTCTGCAAAAAAGAATACAGAGGTAAGGCAGAGTCTCCTTTGAAACCACAACTTGACCTTAAGTGTTACTCATATGCTGTACAGTTGATGTGCAGTTTGTATTTGAAATTAAACATTTTTTCTTATTTGTATACAAGATTAAAAACCATCACATCATTCATTCAGTTATTTAAATGTGAGTTTTATTATGAATGAACATGTACATGAACATTTCCTTTTCTGTTTAAGTGAATATGAATCAAAGATGGGAATAGTCCAACCTGACCTCACGGTATTAAGTGAAATTACCACAATGTGTGAATGTTGTTCATTACACAATGGTGGCATGTGGTTATAAATTGTGTGGTGGTGGCACAGTGGGGTTTAGCCACCTAAAGTACTTGTTTAGGTTTAAAGGTTGTAGTTTCTATCAAAGTAATTTTTTGTTAGGCATGGAACACGTGTGCTTCATAAAGTGATGTAAGAACATAAAGAAAATAAATATTTGAAGTTAAAAGAACTAAAATGAATGTTATTTCATCATATACTTGTTGAAATAAATATATACTTGTGATTTTTCAAAGCACTGTAATGATAAATATCTAGAAAACATACATGGAAATATATATATCCTTTATTTAATCAGTTAAAAGATTTAAAATCTTTTTTCCAAGAGTGACCTGGCCAAGAGGGCAGCTTAAAACCAATGTTAGAAAAATAAACACAAGCAGACAAATACACAAAACAATCAAACACATAAATATGTGCATCAGTATATTTTTTGGATTTTAGGATATCTTTATGATTTTTTATGGCACTCAGCACCCTATGCGGGCCATAAGTAGAGTATCACTGCTTTAAACTGTATGATTACTATATACTGTATTTCTCAATGTTCTGATGATCCCAATAAAATTAGATACTCAGAAAGCCCAGATGATCAAGTACAGAGTCTGAGCCCTCTGACATCTCTTGCATTGCACACACTAAAAACCGTTTTGTGTACCTGCATAGAAAATCGAGGTATACAGGAACTCTCAATGACCTTAATGGGGCCAAAATTCTATCTACAACATGTAGAGCACAGTGTTACTGAACCGCCTGACTGCACATTATTGCTGCTTTTAATGAAAGAGTCTGTAAGCACACCTGGAGCAGGTTATGTTAGATGAATTACCGGTAAAAAGTGGGCTTGGTGGGAGACAGCCTGTGCTCCTTTCATAGGAGTCTGAGGACAGCAGGCCAAGCAGATGGATGGTGAGGCAGGACAGACCTGAAGCGGGTCACCTGGTCAAACAACCCGCTGTTCCACTGTGTCACACACACATGAGGTGTGAACTTCCCTACAGCCTCTGTCCTGCTACATCACACCACAGAACATTGACCTCACACACCACATGCCGTGGGGGCATGCCGTGTTTTACTTTTTGGGTGATGAAAGGATATATGGCAGGGGAGTTGTTCTCTTAAAAATACTAAAACTGCATCAGTATTGCACAAACATTTTGTTGTGAGGTGTTTCTATTTTTTTCTGATGCTCGCTTCGAAAGTGCTGCAGTCGACGAGGGCCAGCAGATTCATGACGTTGTAATTTGGAATTATTTATACAAAACGTCCTTTTTCACTTCAAAAATCTAAACACTGTCAGCTAGCTGGAGGGACATCGCCAGGAAGCAAGAAGTTTGTCATCTCTATTAAATATTACAATATAAAAAATATGTTTTCTGATTTAAAAAGTAACGTGACAAACGTGGGAGGATAGCAAGTAGGCTACTCACTATTTTTTAAGTGTTTATGTGTCCAGTCTGATCTCGAGCGCACAGCTGATAGCTACGTAGCTTCTTTACATGAAGCAACAGAATTGTATATTTATTGGATTCAGTGTGGACACAGAGCTCTGTTGTCTGTAACACCAGAGCTGGATATACTCTACATGGTTTGAATAAGCCAATTCCGAATTTTTCCTCTCATGTGACACAGATCAGATATGTATCATGAACGTGTGAGCAGGAAAAAAAGCAAATGAAATTGCATATTCTCAGTTCGGTTTCAGGCCTTATTCACTATGAAAATAAATCAGATATGATTCAGATATCAGCAAATGAGTCTGTAGTCAAAGCAGACAGGTGGAATAATCCCTAGCATTGTGAGATGTACATAATTCAAAATTAAAATTCAGTATCAGTATGTACTCGCCCTCATGCCGATTGAAATTCAGGTGAAGTTTTATAATCGACAAAACGACTAAAAGAGGTTCACGAGGAAAGAGGTGTTGCACTCATCTCCCAAACAATAGAAGCAAATGATGACCCAGATTCAAATGTTAAAAAAATACATAATAAAACCACAAAATGTCTCCATACTGCTTGTCCGAAGAAACCCATGTGTCCTGAAGCCCCAACGTGCCAAGTTGTTTTGGAAAACATCGCTGGCGTCATGTTTTTAGTCTTGTTTTAGCCTGTATCTGCATGGCAGTGTCTAGTTGCCACCCAGAAGCCTGATGAAAAACCAAAAAGCTTGCATGCACTTTGTTCATAATATATTAATAATTTTGGTCAGTTATGGTGCAATATGGTTTTCATGGTCCTGGTTTGTAGAAATAAGACAAGCCTTAGAGAGAGATAGAATGAGACATCAGCGTTCTGTTTATGATCTGTGAGTCCTACTGAGCCACTAAAATCACCATATGCTGGTGGGGAAAGTTTATTCCCTCAGTGCACACGGCGGAGGCTTGCCGCTGAGGCCCGAGGAGTCCCCGTCTCTCAGCTTTGTGTAATATGATGAACGGTGTGCCTCCTTGCTTTCTAAAACAACCCTAAGCTCTGCAGCGGGGGAGAAAATGCAGCGTCAGGGCATTTCAACTAAGCACTGCCACTGTCCCTGACATCAGGGAACCTGGAGGCAGTCAGGAAAAATTGTTTCTCCACTAGAAAATACCACTCTATGTTAGAATGACTTTGACAAAAACAAGGGCACTTGTTTATTTTTTTTTGTCAAACCATTATGGTTTTACAATATTTTGAATCGTAAGTTATGTTTTCATTCTTCATGTTAATCAGACATTGTGATGTTAAATTAGAGAGTTGCCAAACAATTAGATTCGGTTTTCAATTCAGTATAGTTAAACCTCTACCCAATTACCACATTGAGCAGCTCTGCATGATACGCCCCTGGACGGCATCAGCTGAGAATATGGCCAGACAGAACAGGTCATGGTGTTATTATACTCCACAGATGGGTGGATGTCACTTGCTGTGGCAGCCTGATTTGTGGATGGGTGGCGTCATTTGAGAACACGTGAGAGAAAATGGAACCTGTTGCATGCGGATGATACACCACAGAAAGGCGTCAGGTTGAAACGCTGTCAATAATGATGGGTGGTGAATGGGTCAAACAAACCCCGGACTTTTGTGCGGGAGTCCGGTGTATACTTCCCGTCTGAATGTGATGTGTTTTTTTCTCTACATCTTATCATGTGGCTCCTTGCCCTGATCCTAACCAACTCTGCCAGCATGTGCTTCTGTTGACATCCTGTCGTTGGTTGCCATTTGCTGTTGTTGTCTAAACATAACCACATGCAGTGTAAGCCGGCCATGTGCTTATACTGACACAGTAGAGGAATCCTGGAATATAAATAGCAGATGCGGGACACCTAGAGCCTAATATGTACACACAATAGTCCACTGCATAGTGGCCATATGTGACGAAGGAAGGGGTAGGAGTATGTGTTGGTTAAGACACAAAACCACTTGGTTATGGTAAGGATTTGATTAAAAAAAACTACTGATTTTCAAGGCACTATCTTTGTTTTTAACACAGAGATGGGTCACTAAAAAACAAATTTGTTATGTTGCTTGTTGGTCTCAAACAGTGGTCTGCAGCGCCCTTCAGCTTGGCAGGCATCTTGCTTCGGTGTGTACCCTGGACAGCAGCACTATCCATGGTGCTGAAACAACAGCCAAGCAAAGTCTGGCCTGTTGGCTGCTATTTGAGGGGGGTGTGAAAGGCTAATCGGAATCAGAATTTTACGGTAGCATTTTTTATTAATCCATTCATCCATCCAGTTTCTTCCACTTATCCGGAGTTGGGTCGCGGGGGCAGCAGCCTAAGCAGGGAAGCCCAGACTTCCCTCTCCCCAGCCACTTCGCCCTTCCCGGGTGATCCCAAGGCGTTCCCAGGCCAGCTGTGAGACATAGTGCCCTGAACACCTCACCAGGGAGGTGTCCGGGAGGCATCCTAATTAGATGCCCAAGCCACCTCATCTGGCTCTTCTCAATACGGAGGAGCAGCGGCTCTACTCCGAGCTCCTCCCGGATGACCGAGCTTCTCACCCTATCTCTAAGGGAGAGCCTTGAGAGTAAATGGAGAGCTTTGCTTTTCGGCTCAGCTCCCTCTTTACCATGACAGATCGGTGCAGAGTACGCATTACTGCAGACGCTGCACCGATCCGCCTGTCAATCTCCCGCTCCATCCTTCCCTCACTCGTGAACAAGACCCCGAATAGACTGCATAGGCGAGTGTTAGGAGCCTAGAAGTTAAGGGCCAAAGGCCATGATGGTATAAAATGAAACCATCAGTTTCCTTAACCTTGGAGTTATCTTTGACCCTGACCCTCTTGTTCCTGCCCCATGTCAACTACATAGAAATACATAAATAAAAAAAAAATACCTATATAAGTTATAAGTTAATAGCAAACATAGCAATCAACTAAATGTAGCAGGGTACAATATTTTCTGTTTAAATAGTCAAGTCAAGTCAAGTCAGTTCAATTTTATAGAGCCCATTATCACAAAATAGGGTTTGTGTCAGGAACCAGACAGACAAACTTGGACCCACAGAGCAGACCAAACACAAATGGGTGCGAGTAAGTAGGTTTATTCCAAAACAGTGTCGGTACACAAAAAGGCAGTCAGAACAGGTGACGGTACAAAAACACGAGGCGACAGGGAAACCCAATAAACAGTGCAAAGTCAAAACAACACAGAGTAGAGAATCAGGCTATGGTACAAAATCGCAAGGCAAAAAGGGGTAACAAAGGACTAACTGGACAAACACGAGGAAACACACAAGGAAGGGGGAGACAATGAACAATCACACACACACACACACACACACACACGGAGTCAAGAAAACTCAAATAAAACACGAACAGTAAATAGGGGAAAACCAGATACCAAAATAAAACAGGAAGTGACATACAACACAGACAAGGACCTGACAGTTTGCCTCAGAGGGCTTTACAGTATACGACATCCCACTGCC
The DNA here is from genome assembly GCF_008729295.1 of Plectropomus leopardus. Classification (NCBI taxonomy): domain Eukaryota; kingdom Metazoa; phylum Chordata; class Actinopteri; order Perciformes; family Serranidae; genus Plectropomus; species Plectropomus leopardus. The sequence goes on from NC_056467.1 coordinate 36,181,492, forward strand.
CTTAGACTCTCACATCACCCAAGGAAAAATTCCCGAAAAAAAGAACCCCTGTAATGGGGAAAAAAAAAGGAAGAAACCTCAGGAAGGACAGTAGAGGATGATGAGGGATCCCTCTTCCAGGACGGACAGATGTGCAATAGATGTCGTAAATAACAAATGAAATACAATCATGGCAAAAAGGAAAGAGAAAGAGAGAGGGGAGGAGAGGGGGAGAGAGGCAGAGCAATAATAGAAACAGATGCATGTCATATTACAATAACGATAGGTTTGAAATTATTAAATGCACTCTATTATGATGTTGAGGGTAATGATAAGAGTCTCATGCGTAGACTGATAGGGAGGTGTCCAAAGGCAAGATCATGGCATTGGCGCAACCGGGACCAGACGAGACAATCAGGGCGAGCAGGGGGTACAGTATCAGTGCAGCCACAGCACGAGCACAACCAGAGGCAGGCTCACAGTGCCAGCACAGCTATCACCACGATCAAGTGAAACCAAGGTTACGGCCAGGATCCAGGAAAACTAGGCAACAGGGGAGCAGGAATGCTCCGGAGAGGCAACAGGCTTAGCGTAGTGCAGTACAGCAGACCCAGGCTCCGTAATTGAGAGCCCCAGGTAGTGACGGTACCACATGGCTATCACAGATGCAAGGCTAAGCTAAACTACTGAGGCTAAGCTAAGCTTGCAAACGACTGTCACAGCTTGCAAACAACTGTCACTAAGCACTTAGTGCTAAGCTTAGCACTAAGGGTAATGCAGTAAACAGACGTGCATGATTTTCAGATGGCGGGAGTAAAAGAAGGAAAAGGAGCTCAGCGTATCATAGGAAGTCCCCCGGCAGGTTTAACTTATGTCAGCCTAACTTGGGCTGTTCCAGGCAACCTGAGCCAGCCCTAATTATAAGCTTTATCAAAGAGGAAAGTCTTAAGTCTAAGTGGAAACGGTGTCTGCCTCCCTGACCGAAACTGAAAGATGGTTCCATAGGAGAGGAGCATGGTAGCTGAAGGCTCTGGTTTATTGTTGTAATTGTATATATAAATTACATAGCAGGGTAAAAAGTTCAGGCTGTTGTATTTCAGGTTGATAAATGAGACCAGCAAAGCCCAAATCAAATGTTTTAATGATCATTTGTGAAGAATTTGAATAATAACTCAATTATTATTATTCACTCAATAATAACCCAAATTTGTATCAGAGATGGTCTTTTTAAATGTAACATCTGTAGTTGCTGTATATGTGTTTTTCTGAACTTTGAGAAACAGAAATTTGTGAACTGATCAGGACTGTGACTTTTGACTTTTGATATGCAGTAACAACACACAAACCAGGAAAACGAACAATATGGGCAGGGTGCATGAAATCAATAATAGCATATGAATACATACCACAGCTGTATTTGTTTACACACAGAGTCAAGTTTATCATGTCCACCAAACTTAAACTAATGCAGTCTGATACAACAGTCCTGCAACAAATCCACCTTCATCAAGGCTATACTGTTTAATTTGTGTTGAAACTGTTTAGAGAGGTATTGATTCAGCTGCTTGATCATTTTGAAGACTGCAGTTTGTAGTGCTATGTAACTTTATTGCATTATATAGAGAGGTGTTTCTGTTGTTGAGCCACACCCTCACAGATATAGAATAGGTGGACAAAATACAGTAATAGAAACAGTGATTGATGAGCACTGCAAACTGACTGGAGTCACATCCCTTGTTTGTGTTAGCATACTTGGCCAATAAAGCTGACTGATCTGGAGACAACCCCAGCGGTCATTGGGCACAAGGTGCAGTACACCCTGGACAGGTCGCCAGACTCTCGCAGGGCTGACACATGTAGACAGACAGACAGACAACCTTTCACGCTCACGGTCACACCTAAGGGCAATTTAGAGTCACTAATTAACGTGACCTGCATGTCTTTGGAATGTGGGAGGAAGCCGGAGAAGAGAGAACCCATGTAGGCATGGGAAGAACATGCAAACTCTGCACAGAAGGGCCCCCGCCTACGGATCAAACCTCGTTCTAACACTGTATCAAACCGGAGACCATCTTGCTGTGAGGCAACAGTGCTATCCACTTGTTTTCAAAATATGTCTACCCTGAGTCTGCTGCTGTGTTTATTTTGTTGACAAAATGATGATCAAAATTATGTCAACAACCCCTTTTTCAATGACGAAAATGCGTTGTGCATACAAGCTAGAAATAGATCTTTACGATAAAAGCTATGGCAAAATCCATCTTTTATTTTTGTTGATGAGATGAAAATGTAATTTGTGGACTACTGGACATTCAGAATAAGAGGAAAGGAGAACACTCACACCGGAGGAGGATCAGCTGTTGGTGAGAGTTGTTAGCTGTACTTCAGCAGTAAATAATCAGTCCTGTGTCTGACTGTGGATGATGGCGCTCTTGATGGATTTGTGGAGTTAGTTAGTTGCAGCTCCATTTGTCAGCAGTTAATTCCATTTGCTAGGTGGTGAACTGCAGCCTTCACATCTGTCCCCCTGCAGGACTCTACAGATCCAAACTGTCTAGAGAAGATTTATGGTTTGATGATTTTTGACAGGCAGGTAGGCGACTCGGTCATCTGGGAGAGGAGCTGTGCTGTATGTAAACAGCCTGAACTCTGTGCAGTTTTCTCTGATGCCTGGAAGTTTAGTTTTAATCAGTGAGTCTGTGAGAGTACCTGAGTTTATACCTCTAGACTAACATGTTGTAGTATTAGAAAGAATTCAGGCTGAAATTAAATTATTTTTCTGCCTCTTCAGAGTGAGATCAATACCTCAGAGTTTGTATTGAACCTGCGTACAAATCCCAGTCATCTATAATTAGTTGTCTGTGGTGTCAAGGTGTTTGAGATCATATTTGGAGAGATTTCGATCCTTTATGTGATAATCAGTACGCATGTGCTCATAAATAATCCCTTAAACCTTTCTAAATGTTTGCAGAAATTACTTGTAGTTGGGCAAGAAAAAAAAAGTCTGAGTGAATTTTGATACCTGTCACCTTGATTCTACTTTCTGGGACCTGCATAGCCTTAATGGATTAGTTTAAAAAAGAAAAAAAAACATCTTGACTAAAAGTTGACTAAAATTTCTTAATTTTTCAATGACTAAAGCCTTTTGGGTTTTCATCGACCTAAACTAGATAAACTGTGAGGAATAAGAATGACTAAAATTTGACAAACTAACAAGCATTTTCATCTCATCTCTAAGACTAAGACTACGATGTGTTCATGTGGGATCTGGTGGATGGGAGATGGCAAACCAGATATCATTTAAATGAACGAGTGCAGTGCATTAAAATCAGGAGAGGCCCACAGAGAATATCTGCAATGGCATCAGATTATGGCATTGCTGTCCAGAGTTTAAAAAATTGAAATTTTTGCCTTCTTCCAGAATGGAATTTTCTTTCTTTTTTTCATTGATGTTTTAGCAAGGGCACCTGAACCAAACAGTTTTAACACATAATCAAGACCCATGTTCACTGTCCCATCTTTTCTAAACAAAAAGCACAACTCCAGTAAAGACAGAAAATACAACAGAAAAACAAGACAAAAAATACAAACAAACTAAAATAACAACAGAAGTACCTTCACAGTACCAGTTACTTCAGAATCTACCAAAATATCAAAGCAAACTCCATTACCACATTACTTAGGCAATCCCTACATTCCTTTAGGGCCAAAAAGCGGCCCCAGATTTGATAGAAAATATCTTCTCTCCCCATCAGTTCAATTTCCTTCAACAGCATGGACTGGATGATTTCCAGTGTCTCAGTATCTGGTAACAAACCCAAGATACATAGAGCTAGAGATTTATCAAATGTATGTCAAACATTTTTTTTCAGGGACATCAACCCAAACTAATTTTTTTTCACAGAAAAATAACATGTAAGAGTACCAACTTCTTTCTCAGATCTCCAGCAGGTGTCACTATTTCTATTTCTATTTTGCTATTTAGTCTGGCGAACGGAAAGGAACTTTCACCTGCACAAGGAGAAAACATGGCCAGTCCAGACAAAAAAGCTAATAATTTTGGTGCAACAACACCCAGAACTGTCTGATCAAAAATTGAAATCCTTCCGAGATGTTATAAGAAAATGGACATATGGCAGGCAATCAGTGCTGAGCTGGGTGGAATAATAAGTGGCTATTTATTATTCATTCATTTTAAGTTTGCAATAGGATGTGAAGTGAAAGCTTCCTTTTCTGGTTGTATAAATTGCTACAGTAAGTACATAAAATAATAGACACCAAATATTTAAATTTAATACATTCTTTTTTTTTGTAAAAACATCAGTATAGCAGCATATCATCATGCGTGTTTTATTGTGCAGTCCTGCCATTATGTTGCAGTTTCTTCTTTTTTTCCCCATGCTGTCCAGGAAGTGTTGCCAGTCTGCTGTCGCGTGTCGCTTGGATTCCATGTGAACACAGCAAAAATCTAAAATAGCTGCCAAAATGACCACTGGTCTGCTATAATTCATGGTTGCAACATATCTGGCCCTGGACTGCTGGCTATGTAAACCCATTCCTTGGAAATGTAAGATTCCTTCTACCACATGTTCTGACTTACTAAAAGGCATACTAGACACCAAGTGTTTGAATAAAAATCCAACGCATAATAAGTTGCTCAGAGGCTGAATCACAGCCATTTTTCATCATTGAATGAAAGCAGCGAAATACTGTCACTGATATAGACATGTTCTGGATTATACTTGAATTCTATCATGGATTTAGTGTTTGGAGCTGTTTGACATATGTTAATGACACACTCACTGACAGCCAGCTTTCTCTGCCATTTGGCTGCCTGAATAGATTATTTGGCAGGAAATCCAACCTCGTGACATAAACCTCATTTGAGAAAAGGTCATGCAAAAAAGACAGCACTCCCCGAGACTCAAGTACTACTCCACTGCTATTTACCTGGCATTTACTGCTGCCAATGTATTCTGAGTCATGTTTAAATATCAAGCACCTCTTGTAAATATTCATGACGATTGCCCATACCAACAGGACAAGAGTATGCTCAGGAAAATCTAATGAATAACTGAAGCCTCATGAATAATGAACAGCTCTTTCCTCGCTGCTTCAGTTTCAGGTGGAGACTCTGCAGACAGCTGGTAGCGTCGTGCTCTTTGTTGTCGTGATAATGCATAGTTCCAGTGGCCTGAAGAATAGTCTCTCCACTTTGCCTCTGCTGTGTTAATGACTCTGTTTGACTGCTCTCTCCTGTACATGAATTGCTGGAGGATTAGCTGCCTCATTCTCCCCTTTGTGGCCCCTATTGCTGCCAACTTTAATGGCTGCTCTTTGCTTGTCAGATAGATGTGGGTTCACTGAGGGGGAACAGGATTACGTTTGCTTCAGGAGGGTGTTTATGGATAAAAGCTCAGATCGCTCACTCCAATCTGTGTGTACAATAGATGCTGTCATCAAGATACATGTCTTTGGTTTTATAGTCCTAACTACCTGCTTATTCTTTTACATGCAGGTTATCAACAATATCTGAACTTGCCGAATACATTTAATGTGTCTTTTTATTGTAGTAGGAAAACATGCCACATTGTAAACCATTCTGTTTAGTTTTCTGGAAAAATAAAACAATTGTAAGAAATATCTCACCCATTCATTCTCACAAGATACTGTAGCGGTTATTAATAACTACGTTAGAATTTGGATTTTGCACTTGTAAAAGTAAAAGGGGCACCAAAATTTAATCTTAAATTGTGACAGTGTTAAGACATGTCATTACTTTAATCAATCTCACAATCTGTACCATTTATTCTGTATACATTTATCTTGTTTCTCTCATGAAATAATATCCACAGACAACGACTTAGTGATAAATGAGAATAATTTATTTAGGCTAATAAAATGAGGAGTAAATAGAGGAAATAGTATGACATATAAAGGACAGTGAACACATGAAAGGGAACCTAAGTGATGTATGTTCAGGTGATGTAAATGATTAATTATGGATGATAGTGAGTGGAAATACGTGACTGTCTAAAGCGTGGATGCGCACTGAACGGTGAATTAGAATTTAGAAATTTGGCATTAAAGCTTCGCTATACGCTTCAACTCTGATCACTAGAAAATGTTATTCTGCCTACTTTTGTCGACTTGATTAGACTTCTCCAGGGAGGTCCAGGTCCTCGCGTCACTCCAAGGGAGAGCTGCAGCGACACTTCCAGACAAGGTGACCCGCTGAAAGGCGGCGGCGGCCGGGCAGGTGGAGTCGGTGTGTGGCGGTCTTTAACTGGCCTCGGTGTTCGCCTCGGCGAACTGGTAAAAGTCTTTAAACAAAATCTTTAAGGGCAGGCAACAGATGCTGATAGTTTGTGCAGCATGTGTTGCTTCTAGATCCGTGGCAGAGTTGATGGCGAATTGCGGAGTGTCCTTCTCAATTAAAACTCGCAGAAATAATCAAAAGTAGTCCCATTGGTCTGAGGGAGTCACTTTAAATGATTAATTTAAGTTTACTTAAAACGAATGACAAAAGTGTCTTTACTGACCAAAAACTGGTATAAAGAAAAGCGTCATAGAGATTTTAAAAAAAAATGGCTTCAAAAGTTAAAGTCTAGCAAAGCTCTGGTGAGCTGTTGCGGCTCCGCTTATAAAATTGAAGAAAAAGAAAAAGTTGCGAGCGCGGATGTACGAGACGCGCCGCGGTAAAAAGGAGTGAAAAGAAGCCTGAGGAGGCTTGAAGAAAAACTTGACAAGAGAGAAGGAGAAGAGAACTTGAGAAGAGAAAGCTGTGATGAGCTCACTCAGTTTTTATCTTTCAATTTGGGGTTGCGGATGGGAGACCGAGTTAGGGAACTTTTGCACCGAGGGATTGCACATCTGGAATTAGTTTCTAAAAGACCTAATGTAATTCAGGAGACATTTATGTCTCTGTACTTTATGACGAATTACGCAATCTAACCCGTGGTGTATAAATTCACGTATCTCATCACCACTATAGTCTCATCACAGTAATTTCAAATACATGTTAGGAGACCTAAAGGGAATTTATAACGTAACACATGATTCTGAAGATCCTTTGCTCAATTCTGTTAAATGACCACACATAACATTGTACCATGGATCCTAACAAACTTGGTGATTACTTAGATATAGGATTACTTTTTAATATTATACAATGAATGCAAAATAAGATGTAACTTTAAAGTTGGTTACGAGATTAATGATAATTAAGGTCACTTAGATGGCAATAGGGCTTCATCACAAAAAGGGAATAAAACATGCTTTACCTAAATCATTCATATTAAATGATAAAAGAATGGGAGTTGGTCCTACTTCTTCATCAAAGTACATAGACAAACTCTTACCTACAAAGAGAAGGATTAGAGAATTAAGTTAAACTTTAACTCGCAACCTTGGTCCAAGCGATTCTGTCAGATGTTAGTCTCAACACACGGACGTATAATGACTTTACAACATGTTCTGCCTTTTGTCATCTCAGCAGGGGGGGCAATGAATGATTGTGCCTGAGTGACCCCAGGAGGTCATTCAGATGTCTTACATCCTGTGGTATGCTGGATGTGGCCTCAAGAATTCCTATCTCCCACGCATCTTGTGATGGAAAGGGCCAAGTACTTGTACAAGTACTGACACTTTCTGTGGCTTAAAAGCAGAATGTGTTTGCAGATGCCTACATGGAGTATCAGTTAAGCTAATTAATAACCCTCTGTTGGATGTTTTGGGTTGTAAAACAGTGTCTCTTGACGTGTCCCCCACTTGCCCAGGGGATGTTGAGCTCTGGAGTTCCTCAGACGAAAAAATGTAATGACCACGCCAAGGCAGTCCACTACAATACTTTGGACTATAATCTCTTTTGGGGGAGGGTGAGACAGCAGATGGCATTTTGTGCCTCTTTCGGATCGCGAATATTTAGCATATAGAGTGATCAATTCAATTGAATTTCAATTCAGTTCAATTTTATTTATTTCCAGGAAGGACAGACTTGCAATAGATGTCGTAAATAACTATTAAATTACAGTAATGACAAAGAGGAAAGAGAGAGAGAAAGAGAAGGGGGAAGAGAGAGGGAGACAGGGGAAAGAAACACAGCAATAATGGTAAAACAATAGTATGTCATATAATAAAAGTCATATAGGTAAAATTACTAAATGTGCTCTATGATAGCATTTGATGTTACATGCAAATATCGTAGGTGCTGATAAGAGTCCCATGAGTATATTAATAGTGGAGACATGACGCATAATTATGGCAGTAGAAGGTCGCGTCGAGCAAGATCACCAATCCATCTGCACAACCAAGGCCCACAACACAGGCGCAGCCTCAGACAGGACCACAGCAACAGCACAACCAAGACCATGATCAAGGAGAGTTGGAGGTACAGCATTAGTGCATCCACAGCACAATCACGGCCAAAGGCATTGTCACAGCCATCACCACAATCCAGGCTCAGCCAAGATTGCTGCCAAGATCCGGGAAAACTATGAAACAAGGGAGCACGAATGCTCCAGCGAGGCAACAGAATTAGTGTAATGCAGTAAAAAGACAAGCATGTTTGCAGATGGAGGGAGCTAGATAAGGAAAAAGGAGCTTGGTGTCCCCAGGCAGACTAAACCTACGTCGGCAAGATCTGATCCTTTGTTTTAGGTCAGCTGTCACACAGGTGCTTTTAATTTCATGCACAGCAATGCAGAGTACACTGTTCCTAAACACTCCTACTCAGCTGTCTCTGGCTCAATCCCAAACCACTCCCTACCCACTCCCACTTCACTACCGAATGTCACTCCAAATCAAGTCACACTCACAGCTGTGGAGGGCACTTCTACTGAAGGAGGAGGGTATAAAATGAGGGAGTGATTATTGGATGCCCTGTGTACTCCACCGGAAGAAGGAAGGAGCAGTAACCATGGAGACATATGGACACGCTGTGAAGTATATTTCACATATTTTCATTCATTTTTATGTAGTTTATGCATGCATGCAGGCATTTGTGGGTTTACTACAAGTCAAGCAACCATAGGGACAAAGTGATATTCTCCTCTTTTTTTGTTTTATCTTTTACCACCTTAACACATTCTGTGATTTTGATTGGGACTATAAAGTCAGCGTGAGGCAAAACAAAAGTGAAAGTGCTTAATCTGAAATACTTGACAAAGTAGAGAGGTGGAACTCACATTTGTATGTTGTTTCCTCCATTCTCCTGATTCACGTGTGCTTCCTGCTATGCGCATCCTAAGCCTGCACTTTTGGAGACTCGCTATTTAAGGGATTAACAGTCGACTTCCACTCCACCTTAGTTGGTTTGGGACAGAGGGGGAGTGGATAGGGTGGGGGGGATAGGGGCCGGTTTGGGATTTGAGCCTCTGTCTCCCCTCTGTAAAGCTCTGTGTGTGTGAGAATAGCAGCTGAGCCCTGCCCATCACAAAACACCACACGCCTTAAACAGAAATGCAGCATGCCACTGTCATGCAAGTTATGAATACTTGTTTCATTTCAGCTCAGTGTGAGTCTTGTATTTTGCCTTCGGTGTTTCTCTGCCCTGCTCAGAGGAGAGAGGAGGAGAGGAGACCAGGACAGAGCTTACAAGAGCCAAACTCACCTCTGCAAATACAATTAAAGCTTCACATGCAAAAAGCCAACATGGCTGATGAGTGATAGACGCGTAAAAGATGTGCAGATAATTAAAAAAAACACACACAGGCTGCACCCAAGCAGCTAACAAAAGGGACAGAGTCATTCACCTGAGACAGCGTCAAGACTTAAAAGATTAAAGGGAGGCTTTGTGATTCTATACTTTGTGATATAAAACTGACTGGCTTGTTGTCGACAGCATGCGCCAACAAGCCAGGCAGACCAGAGGGGAGAAATGACACTGAAAGTGCCAGATGAAAAGAGGGAGAAGATCACAGTGAGACTGGCGTGACTTGGACTGGGAGCTGTTCCTCTACCAAGCCTTCTTCTGTCTAATGTCTGATGCAGGAGAGTGAAGTGGATGAGATGTGATTTTGGCTCACTCAGCAGTGGGGGATCTGGGACTGCTCTGCGCACATCTTCACAGAGTCATGATTAACCCCTAACATCCCAGATCAAGCTGTTGCACTGGATGGGCAGACATTGTTGGGAGTGATAAGGACTCTGATGCAAGTTCAAAGAGTGCACTGCAGGAACTGAACGATGCCATCAGCAGCGACATCACCAGGCAACCGGATGGAATCTTCATAGTAGCTGCTGATTCTAATGAACTCAACTTTCAACTCAAAGATGTAGCATGATCAAGGATAAATGAAATTTTGTTTTTTAACCTTTGTTTAAAAAATGACCAATAAATCTACCTTACCTGACCTTACCTTACCTTACCTTATCTTTAAAACAATAAAATAAATAAATTTAAAAAACAGTAACACTAGTCTCGCCGTCCACAGCTTTGGCCCAGACTGAAATAACTGCAGGATGAATTATCATTGACTTGTACAGACTCAGATTTGTTTCAACTAAGATTCATGGTCCTCAGAAGAAAAATCCCACTGCCTTTGGGATCCCTTAAATTTTTCCCCAGCATCACAAGCAGGTTAAAATCTTTGCAGATCTTGGGAAATATCTCAGCATGTAGAAGTTGTATTGACAAAAATTGTGGTACAGATATTAATGGCTCCTAGACGATTTCTCCAGCTGACTTTGGTGATCCTCTGACTTTCCTTCCAGCACCTCCATGACATTGACATTTGTGGTTCTAAGTGAAATGACATGGCTTATGGATGTCATGTACAGTATTTAGATATGCCTTTTATTGAAACAGGATGCGATCAGCAAGCAGATACAGAGGGCAACTGCCACCTGTACCTGCTTTCCCTCCCAGGGCAAGCAGGGTGGTGTTGTGTCATTTGCAGTTGTTTCATTAACAAAAAAACAAAAAAACCTTTGGATGAACACACTGAACAGAATCACGTCTTGAAACGAGTAGTTCATTTGTTAGTTCAGTTGAGGGACTCAGTGACCCAGCGACTGCGAGGGAATGGTGCGTTTTCGGTGATGTGTTACTGAACGTACTACACTGTAAGCATGAGCCCTGACTGAAAGGGAGTTACTGAGTCACTCTAGCTCGCCACTCACCCTCTTTGAAGTCTTTTTCTTTGAAGTATTTTTCTTGAGATTATTATAAGTAAAGACAAATGCTTTATTGTTGGAGTGATTTATCGTCCCCCAGATCGTAACACTTTCAGGATCAAATTGGATGAATTATTATTCTCCTTAAATGGAAATAATATTGATTGTTTTATTTTGGGGATTTCAACATTGATACAATGCTGCTTGAAAGTATGTGAACCCCTTGAGCAGTTTAGATGTTTCTGTTGTTTTACCATGATTTTAATTTATAATCACCAGTTTTTATATATGAAATGTCAGATTCATGTTTATCAATTGCATGTACTTGTTTAGTGGGACTTGTTTAAGTAGTCCAAACACTACATGAAAAATAGAATGAGTGCATGAGCAAAAGTAGGTGAACCCCCAACTGCATTGGTAAAGTCAAGCAGGTAACAGACTCAGATGACACATTACACATCTCCAAAATATTCCAGCTCCATCCATTCACTGTAAGACAAATCATTTAGAAATAGAGGGCCTTCACCATGACAGCACCTCTGCCTAGAAGTGGACACCCATCAAAACTATCACCCAGAAGCACCAGAAAAATAATAAATTAGGTAAAGGCCAACCCACACATCACCTCTAGAGAGTTGCAGACCTCTCTGGTAGCATCTGGGACGAATGTGCATGCATCTACAATCAGACAAAAATTGAATAGCCATGGCAATAATGGGAGGGTTGCTAGAAGGAAGCCTCTGCTCTCAAAAAAAACCTCAAAGCTGCTTGTCTCAACTTTGCCAGAGAGCACTTGGACAAACCAGAGGCCTCCTGAAAGTCCAAAATAAAATTATTTGGTCATAATCAAAACCGCCATGTCGGGAGAAAAGTCAACACTGCATATCAAGAAAAGAACCTCCTCCCAGCAGTGAAGCATGGTGGTGGAAATGTTAAGTTCTGGGGTTTCTTTTCTGCCTCTGGACATGGGCGACTCCATATTATCCAGGGAACCATGAATTCTCAGGACTATCAACAAATTCAAATTCAAATTCTTGACCAGAATCTCCTGCCATCAGTCAGGGAGTTGAAGCTGGGAAGCGAATGGATTATGCAACAAGACAATTACCCAAAGCATTCCAACAAAACTACAAAGGAATAGCTTCAGAGAAAGAGAATTCATACTCTGGATTAACTGGTTATGGCAAGACCTGAAGAAGTTGGTACATCCCAGATGGCCCGTCCAGCCTCTCTCAGCTGGCTGAGTTCTGCAAGGACGAGTGGGCAAAAATCCCCATAAACAGATGTGAGAGACTGGTTAGTGGTTACAGAAGACATTTGGTTGAAGTAATGGCTGCAAAAGGAGGAGGCACAAGCTACTAATTAAAAGGGTTCACATACTTTTGCACATATTTAATCTTCAGTTTTTGTGAAATGAATAACTTTTGTTTAATTAAGTATTGAAAATATATCTCTTTTTGTGTGTGTGCTAATTATTTGGAAGGTGTACTTTCCAAATTGGGATTCGAATGTATGCTTCATAAGGTTGTTTTATTGTTTTTTACAAAAGCAGTGACCATGTCTGGAGGGTTCACAAACTTTCAAGCAGCACTGTATATCTAAAGATGATGCTGCCAAAAACGTTTCATTAACATTTTACATTCCTCTTCTTTCTTTCCCACCATTAATACTTTTACCAGAGTTACACAATCCAGTAAGTTGATTATTGATAACATCCTCACAAACATTCAAAACGCTTGTATTGAGAGGTGGTGCTTTTTCTGATCATTTCCCAATTGTACTATTTATGAATATTTCTAGGAACCAAATCAGGTCTCATCATAAAACAAAAATAAAAATCCTGAATGGAAGAAATTTACAGAAACTGTTTGAAAATCTTCAAGACATATAATGAGATGCTGTTTATGATTGTAGTGATCAAGAAGATGCAGACAATGCTGTGATTGATAAAAAAAACTGATTTTATTTGGTGCATCATCCCTGAAAAGACTGTTGCAGGCAATGCCATCGATCATAAATCCTGGATTACAAAGGAAATTTTAAAATCTATTATACATAAAAATAAACTTTGTAAATGATATATTGATGACCCTAACAATACAAATAAACACAAATATATTACCTATAAAAATGAACTTACACACATTATTTGAAAGAGCAAAAGTAGCCATTATACGGAATTGATAAAAGAAGCACATGGTGACTCAAAAAAAATTTGGAAGGTGCTGAACCATGTTCTCTGCAGAGGCTGCAAAAGCACTGTGTTTCCTACTTGTATGACTTTACATAGTGCTAATAGTCTAAAAAATGAGAGCAACGATGCAAGTCTTGCAAATAGCTTTAAAATCTATTTCACCTCCATTGGAGAAAATCTCTTAAAGAAAATTAGTCGGCCTCAGGGTGCTTTGTTCAAGCAATATTTACAAAGTAGTTATTTGAATTTCTTTTTCTTTAAGCCAGTAACAACAATAAAATCCTTGATATCATCATGAAAATGAAGAACCCACAAGTAAGTGGAGCAGATGAAATTTGTAGGAAGATTCTGAAAGCCATTACAAATGAAATTGTGGTGCCACTAGTTTACTGTATCAATTTATCAAACATCTGGGGTTGCAACAAGAATGGCAAACATTACAAGAATTGTACCAGTCTTTAAGTCTGGTTACAAAAATGATATGAACAGCTATCAACCAAAATCTACTCTTCCTTCACTCTCAAAAGTATTGGAGAGAGTTGTGTATAGCAGAATGTGTAGTGACCTAGGAAAAAATGTTTTGGTTCCCTCACAGTATGCCTTCAAGCAAAAAAGCATGGCAATGCTTGATCTAATTGAAAATATGCCATCAACAAAGGTAATTTTGCTATGTTGGTGTTTTTTTGGACTTGTCAAAGGCTTTTGACACTATTGATTTTGAGATTCTGTTATTTAAATTGTCTCATTATGGTATCAGAGGCAAGGCACTTGGTTTAGGAGCTACCTATGTGACAGACAGCAATATTTACTTATAAATGGCCACAAATCTTTCATCAAATCCATAAAATATGGGGTTCCCCAGGGTTCCATCTTGGGGCCGCTCTTTTTTATCCTGTATATAAATGGGTTTGCTTATTCCTCAAATGTCATATATAAAATAATGTTCGCGTACAATACCAATTTGTTTCAATTTCACAAGTGTCCCCTTGTGTTACAGACTCTAAGTAGAGAGCTTGTGAAAGTGGATACTTGGCTCAAAGTGTAATCAGCTCTCTCTTAATGTCAGCAAAAACAAATTACATATTGTACCATTCCTGCAGGAGCTCAATTGATGCTAAACATGTATGCGTTAAAATTAATGGGCAGGTTAATGTTCAATCCACTAAATTCCTGGGGATCCACATACATGAAATTATATCTTTCAAATGTCATATCACAGAGCTAACTAAAAAAATAGCAAAATATGCTGTTTTTTTAGGTTAAGACACTTTCTCCCACTCTGCACTGCTCACTTTATCCATTGGTAGCTCTATTTTGTGAAACGTGAAGTTAGTGACACCAGCGGCCATAGTCAAATGTATCCCTGGGGCCAGAGCGGGCGACGTCGAGTCAAATTTGAAGCTGCTGGCTAAGGCTAAACGTAAATACAGTAAGATTGTTATTCACGTCGGCGGCAATGACGCCTGGTTACGCCAATCAGAGGTCACTAAAATTAACGTACAGTCGGTGTGTGAGTACGCAAAGACGATGTTGGACACCGTAATCTTCTCTGGACCCCTCCCCAATGTGACCAGTGATGACATGTTTAGCTGCATGTCAGCACTCAACCGCTGGTTGTCGTGGTGGTGTCCAGCAACTGATGTGGGCTTCGTTAATAATTGGCACTCCTTTTGGGGTAAACCTGGTCTTATCCGGAGGGATGGCATCCATCCCACTTTGGATGGAGCCGCTCTACTCTCTAGGAATCTGGCCGAGTTTATTAGGGGCCCAAAGCCATGACAAACCAGAGTTGGGACCAGGGTTCAGAGTCGCAGTCTTACACGCTTCTCTGAGCTTCCTCTAGCACAATCACACACCCATAATGTAAATGTTATAAAAGCGGTGTCTGTCCCCCGACCACTTCATTTGTTTAAAGCTAAACTAAACAAAAGGGGAGTTGTACAAGAAAATCTCATAAAAATTAACTCATCTCCTGTCAAACAGCATCATAACAGGAGAATTAAATGTGGACTCTTAAACATTAGATCCCTATCAACCAAGGCTCTTTTAGTCACTGATTTAATAATGGATAACCATATTGATTTATTATGCCTCACTGAGACCTGGCTTTGTCCTGATGAGTATGTTAGCCTGAATGAATCCACTCCTCCTGGTCATATAAATAGTCACATTGTGCGAGACACTTGCCGAGGAGGGGGAGTCACTGCCATTTTTGATTCAAGTTTAGCAATTCACACTAAGGCTAAGCTAAACTATAGTTCATTTGAAAGCCTTTTTCTTAGTCTTTCTCACCCATCCTGGAAAACTCTACAGCCAATTCTATTTGTCATAGTGTACCGCGCCCCCGGCCCATACTCTGAATTTCAATAGGCTTCAGTCAGTGTGTACATAAACCCACCCACCGCTACAATCACACCCTAGATCTAGTCCTTGCATACGGCATCGATATTGAAGATTTATTAGTCTTTCCTGAGATTCCTGCTTTGTCAGACCATTATTTAATAACTTTCAATTTTTTATTACTCGACCACAAGCCTCTCAGTAAGAGCTACTATTCTAGATGTCTATCTGATTCAGCAGTGGCTACATTTAAGAAACTAATTCCTTCTGCTTTGACATCATTACCATGTCTTACAGCGACTGAGAACACTACTACTAACTTAAGTCATTCTTGATTGTCTCGTTGATAATGCTACTGGCTCACTGCAATCAGCTCTCGACACTATTGCACCCTTCAAGAAGAAAATAATGAAACAAAGAAAATTAGCTCCATGGTTTAACCTCCAGATACGCAAATTGAAACAAACCGCGAAAATTTGAAAGACACTGGCGTTCAACCAACCTGGAAGAGACCCTTTTAATCTGGCTGGACAGTCTTAAAATGTATAAGAAGGCCCTTCGTCATGCCAGGGCAAACTATTATTCATCATTAATTGAGGAAAACAAAAACAATCCCAGGTTTCTTTTCAACACTGTAGCCAGACTGACTCAGAGTCACAGCTCCATAGAGCCTTGTATTCCTTCGGCCCTAAGCAGTGACGACTTTATGAATTTCTTTAATGATAAAATTATAACTATTTGAGATAAAATCCATCACCTCTTGCCCTTAACTGACCTGACCCCAGACTCAGATAGCCTGGATATGGCAGTAAGGCCTGAAATTTATTTGGACCGTTTCTCCCCCATTGACCTTCATCGACTCTATACTTTGATTTCTGCATCTAAGCCATCAACATGCCTGCTAGACCCCATCCCAACTAAGCTCCTTAAGGAAGTTTTACCCTTATTAGACAACTTTTTATTAGATATAATCGTCTTTATTAACAGGCTATGTACCACAGTCCTTTAAAGTAGCTGTCATTAAACCTCTTCTAAAGAGCCCACTCTCGATCCTGAAATTTTAGCTAACTATAGACCGATATCTAATCTCCCCTTTATTTCTAAAATCCTTGAGAGAGTGGTTGCTCATCAACTCTCTGACTTTCTCCAAGATAATAGTTTATTCGAGGACTTTCAGTCACGTCTCAGAGTTCATCATAGTACAGAGACAGCACTTGCAAAAATTAATAACGACTTATTTATCGCTTCTGACACAGGTCTGGTCTCTGTTTTAATCCTATTAGATCTCAATGCCACATTTGACACCATTGACCATCAAATCTCACTGCACAGACTTGAAAATTTAATTGGCCTTAAGGAATGTCACTAGCCTGGTTTAAGTCAATCAATGAGGTCTGCTTTGGAGTGCCACAAGTTTCGGTGCTTGAACCAATCCTTTTTACTTTATATATGCTTCCTCTAGGCAACGTAATTAGAAAACACTCTATAAATTTCCATTGTTATGCTGACGATACGCAATTATATCTATCTATGAAACCAGATGAAACTGATCAGCTATCTAGACTTCAAACATGTCTTAAGGATGTAAAAGCCTGGATGAGCCGTAATTTCCTGATGATGAATTCAGACAAAACTGAAGTTATTGTTCTTGGCCCCAAACACCTCAGAAGCTCCTTCTCCAACAATGTAATTTCTCTAGATGGCATTACCTTGGACTCTAGCACAACTGTAAGGAACCTCTGAGTTTTATTTGACCAAGATTTATCTTTTGCCTCCCACATAAAACAAACTTCAAGCTTGGCTTTCTTTCACTTGCGTAATCGCGCAAAAATTAGACATATCCTCTCCCAAACAGATGCTGAAAAATTAGTACATTTGTCACCTCTAGGCTGGATTACTGTAACTCCCTATTATTTGGTTGCCCCAACAAATCTCTTAGGTCTCTCCAACTGGTGCAGAACGCCGCTGCTCGTGTTTTAACGGGAAGCAAGAAAAGGGATCATATTTCTCCTGTTTTAGCTTCTTTGCACTGGCTCCCTGTGAAATCCAGGATTGAATTTAAAATCATCCTCCTTACTTACAAAGCTCTAAATGGTCAGGCTCCATCCTATCTGTCACAGCTCATAGTTCCTAACCAACCCTCAAGATCACTGCGCTCTGAAAATGCAGGGTTACTTGTGGTTCCCAAAGTTTCCAAAGCAGGTTAGGAACCAGAGCCTTCAGCTACCATATCCTCTCCTATGGAACCATCTTCCAGTTTCGGTCAGGGAGGCAGACACCGTTTCAACTTTTAAGGGTAGACTTAAGACCTTCCTCTTTGATAAAGCTTATAATTAGGGCTGGCTCAGGTTGCCTGGACCAGCCCCTAGTTAGGCTGACAGAGGTTTAACCTGCTGGGGGACTTCCTCTGATACGCTGAGCTCCTTTTCCTTCTCTCAATGCCGCCATCGGAAAATTATGCATGTCTGTTAACTGCATTGCCATTTGCAAGCTTAGCTTAGCCTCAGTAGTTTAGCTTAGCCTTACATCTGTGATAGCCTTGTGGTACTCTCACTACCTGGAGCTCGCGATCACAGAGCCTGGGTCTGTTGAATTGCACTACGCTAATCCTGCTGCCTCTCAGGAGCATTCCTGCTCCCTTGTTTCCTATTTTCCTGGATCCTGGCCATAACCTTGACTGTGCTGTGCTGATGCTGTGACCCTGCCTTTGGTTGTGCTCGTGCTGTGGCTGTACTGATACTGTGCCCCTCGCTCGCCCTGATTGTGGTCTGGTCCTGGTTGAGCCGATGCTGTGATCTTGCCTTTGGACACCTCCCTTTCAACATATGCTTGAGACTGTTATCATCACCCTCAACATCATCATAGAGTGCAATTAATAATTTCACAGCTACCGTTATTGTAATGACATGCATCTGTTTCAATTATTGTCGTGCCTCTCTCCCCCCTCTCCCCCTCTCTCTTTCTCTTTCCTTTTTTTTTTTGCCATGATTGTATTTCATTTGTTATTTACGACATCTATTGCATGTCTGTCCGTCCTGTAAGAGGGATCCCTCATCATCCTCTACTGCTCTTCCTGAGGTTTCTTCCTTTTTTTTTTTCCCGTTCAGGGGTTGTTTTTCGGGAGTTTTTCCTTGGGTGATGTGAGGGTCTAAGGGCAGAGGGATGTCGTATACTGTAAAGCCCTCTGAGGCAAACCATGTTTTGTGATAATGGGCTCTATAAATAAAACTGACTTGACTTTATACAAATCCTTATTTTAGCCTCATTTGAGCTATTGTAATCCTTATTTGAGCCTCATTTGAGTTATTGTAATATCATATGGTGTAACACCTACCCAAGCCATCTGAAAACAGTCCTTGCAGAATAAAGTTATACCTGCCCTAACCTGGTCAGTAGGCAGTTCTCCATCTCGCCCTCTCCCAGTCTGCTCAAACTTGAAGAAATTTATATTTTCCACAATGCATGTACAATGTACCAGGTTCATTTATGTGAGCTTGTTGCTGTTTGCTCTCCTCTACACACATATAACACTAGAACAAAACGCCTCATAACAGGTAAAAAATGCAAACTAAAATGCACAAGCTTTAGTGTCTTGTGTAGCGGGCCACAAATATGGTACAAGCTACAGGCATTCATTAAAACATCTCATTCCATTTACATCTTCAAAAAGAAACTGAACAAAACACGATCACAAACAAAAATTCTGTTTTGTTTTACTGCTCATGTTTTGTTATGAAATGCCCCTTATATCTACCATAGGAACTTTGTTTAATCTCTGTTGCCAGCAGTCTTAATCCCTTGAGGCCTTAAAAAGTTGAGCTTGTGTTTTTCTGTTCCTTTACTCTGGAACTCTGTTTTGGATCCATGCAGATGTAGGGAATGATTTGGGATCTTTTGTCAGTTTGTTTGTTAATGGTAGTGGTTTTTTTTCTTTTTTTGCTTGTTTTGATTTGTCTTTGATGTTACATGTTTTAAGGGCCCCCTGCTAAAAGCTTTAGGTTTCTTACTCAGGGTGTCCCTACACGTCTCTTACATTGTTTTGTACTATATTTTGTACCATTATGTTACTTTCCATGACATGTGAAAATAAATGATGATGATGATGATGATGATGATGATGATGAAGTTGTGAAGTAAAAAAAAATTGCCAAGTATTTTATTGAATAATTAGGTGTTGCAAACATATATGTGCTGTTTATGGTATCATTTCAGTGAGATGCAAGATTATTGTGTGAATTTTGTTCGAGGGAAAGTTTAAATTTTGTAGATGTTAGCAATTCTGTAGGAGAACTGTTCCATTGTTTTATGTCCATAAAAGTGAAGGATGATTTGCCATGATTTGGAGGTCTGAAATTTTTGGAATTTTGCACAGGAGTTATTAAGCTTTTTAGCAAATGTTTCCATTTCCTGTCTCGTTTCTGTCCTGGAATTAACTTCATATTGTGCATACTCTCATTGTAATGGTCTACTGGCAGATGGAGACATAAATTACAGTGCTTTTCAATGTATGAAATATTTATTCATTGTGCAAAAAAAAAAGAACTGTTCACTGTGTCAATGAAACAAAAAAAAAAAACACATCGATATGTGATATCAGCAGAAACCAGCATGTTGGCCAATACTAATCTTTAATTTTAAAGCCAATTTCTGCCGATAATGATAATGCACTGATAATATCCTGCATCCCAAGTTGCATTGTCACTTTAATAATAATAAGAATAATAATATATTTTTATTTAAAGAGCGCTTTTCAGGGAAGTCAAAGACGCTTTACATAGTTTATTACATAAACCTTTATTGATTCATAGATTTGATCAGTATCCTCTCCTAATAATTTAGGGATCTTATCAGAAAGGCAACTCTTTTAATCATTAAGATCCCAATTACTCAAGAATCAATCGAAACCGACATTCAGAACCTCTAACCGACAGAATCTTCTGTTAATCCTTTCCCCACCTTTTGACTCTGTCTCACACTCCAAACCAAAGAAAATTTCACACCAAAACACTGCGGCAGCAGTAGTGTTGAACAGTACTGTAATGCAGTGAAAGACTTTGGCTCTGGAATACAGCTGAGTGTTTGACAACCGAGTTGTATGTGCTTTTATGGCATTTCATTATCGTGGATCAAACAGCTGATGGTCCGACAGCAGTGCAGTGGGAGGGACAGCCAATCAGAGCGAAGCTTCTCCTCACAGCACCATAGCGTGTGAATGAACAAACAGACAAATATTCGGTGGAAAGTAACTTTTTCAGACTACTTTGCTTTAGTTTCAGGTTTAGTCAGACTTTGAATTATGTAGAAAAACCAGGACGCATCACTTTGTGTCTCATCCAGCCGCTCGCAGCCGCTTCTCATTATTATTACCAGAGGCAGATGTTGTGATATGGGGGCCTAGGGCCACAGGTACATTGCCTTATTTTCATCATTTCTCTAACTGGGAATGTTGACAGGCTGTTGGCAGCTAAAGAGGGAGTAGGCCTACTCAAAACAATTTTTCTCAAGTAAAATGATTAAAAGCACACAGGAGAAGGTCAAGTCCTGCCGATAATGATAATGTCCTGCAGTCAGGAGAGGATGGCCTTTTATCAGCACAATGTGCTTAAATTTACTTTAAGTTTGTTTAAGATGGAGCTTTTAATTCTTATATAATGCAGGGTAGTTTCATGAATAATGATGCATCATATGTTTATTACACTCCAACACACCGTGGTCAAATGAAACTGTCAGTTAAGTGTGAGGGCAAAAACCAACCAAATAAACAAACAAAGAAAAAGGCAAAAAACATAATAGTTGTTCATTAATTGTAACAAAGGTAAAATGTTCAGATAAGTGTGATATTGATTTTAGGTGTAATCTCCCAGCCCCACTGTAAAGTCATTCCATTTATTTTACTTGATTTTGTTCTAAATGAGCTCTAGATCTTTCTTTGGAGTAAAAAAGATATTTGGATTCTTTTCCACTTTCTTTGGATTTCTGTGTTGTGTCTTTGTCAACTCTCTGGCAGCTAGCATACAATTATTATCTAGACTTCCCTAGTCTTGTAGGTTCATATATTAGTCCAGTCTGGATGGTGTGAATTGTGGCTCCACCCTTTGTCTGCATGAATTGGTCTACACCATATCCATGGTACACCTTTTGATGGGAAGCAGGCAGATATGCCGGATCCACCGCTAAATTTGAGAGGTGAGAGCGGTGTATATGTCACCATGACCACATGTCTAATATAAACACAAACAAATAAAGACGGATAAAATTGCAAACTGCTGACTGGTGCTCAGGCTTAAATAAAATCATATTGTGAACATTACTGTCCATGAAGGCAATTATTTAGCTACAGTGGCTTTTGTCCTGTAGATCGACATTGTTGTTTGTTTTGT
Source organism: Plectropomus leopardus (assembly GCF_008729295.1). Classification (NCBI taxonomy): domain Eukaryota; kingdom Metazoa; phylum Chordata; class Actinopteri; order Perciformes; family Serranidae; genus Plectropomus; species Plectropomus leopardus. Next base: position 36,203,500 of record NC_056467.1, read on the forward strand.
AAGCTGGTCTCTGCCGCTGTCTGACTGATCACACTCCATTTAAACAGCTATCCTGGCCCTTGCTGTTACATGTTGAGTGTTGTGTCAGTGCACTGAAATGGTGCTGACCAAGTAGATTTTTGAATGTTCTTCATGAGCACAAAGTAATGAAAGGAAGAAAATAGGGAGAGACTGGAGGCAAATGATGGAGAGAGCTAGAGTTTTCTGGATTATTCTGACTTCAGTCAGAGACTGACTTGTCTTAGAAACACAAGCGCTCTACCAGACACACGGCCTGTTTCAAGCTAGCTCACTGCTAACTTGTACAGTTGGTTCATTGGCTGTGTGGGATGAATAAAAACAAAACATTCTCATCCCAGCTTATCAAATATTGGTGCTTGGTCAGACGACTTTCACGTCTACATTTTAAACTCTAGGTATCCCCCTGAAATTGTCCCTGATGTTCCAGGATGCTGTGTCTTTTTAAAATACACTCCCTTTTTCACAGAAAATGTACTATTTCTGCTTGTTAGATACATTGTTATCAAAATACAACAACAAGAGCAAAAGGTTAGGTTTTGGTCATGGTTTGGCTCAACATTCACACAGAAGGTCTCTAGGGAGAAATTTTGCGGTCTGTTGGATCATCCCCTCCTGTCCACCCTCTAGGGACATTCCAGCACCTTATATTCTGTAATTCCTGGCAAGATTTCATATTGACGTAAAAGGTACCTTTTTTGCATCTGTCTGAAGCCAAAATCACTGGCCAAGTGGCAGTGTTTAAAAGGTTGGGAATCAGAATGTGTTGAAAAAAACAAACAGATTTTCTGACTGAGCTCAACTTTGATTTTAATGAAAGATTAAACACGCTATTTCTTTATACAAAAGTTCCAGAGAGAAAATGGAAATCTGCCCAAACTGGGCACCATTACTGATCACATACATTAGATCTGCATCACATGAGGGAAAAACAACAGCTACATTGGGACTTTTTTTACTGCAGTGTGAACACGGTCGCAGAAAGTCCCTGTATGCAGGTCACACTAGTCATAGTGCAGAGAGAGAGGGAACTTAGCTGACCTCTCTTCACTGAGCAGCAGCATGGCTGGACAGATCAGCAGGAAGCATGAAGTGGATGCATGCAGAGGCATACTGAACAAGCTCATTTGCTAAAATAACTTATTCCACCTTCTGTGGAACAACCTTTAAACCAGCAGGTACTCAAACCTATTCATGGCCATGTCAGACATTTTGATGCTATTTAAGTTGAAAATAAATGGGCCACACAGGAAAGAAAGTTGTTTGATGTAGAGTATTAATCAATTAACATGTGATAATCATACATTTACAATCATAGCCTGATGTCACATGCTTTGTGTTATATAACAAGACAGCGATGCCTACTGAGGCAGAACAAGAGTAAACTATGAATAAGCAATGTGCCTACTATTTATACCCAGACCATATAGTGAAAAATAAAACCTTGATTAGATGTTTTTTCCCTAATTCCCCTGTCCTGGCAGAAAAGTCTGCACTGCCAGAGCAACTTCAGGAGGAGCCACTGGGGCAATCTATCCTCGGTTCTGAAGTGAAATGCATTCAGCCTGACCATATGTCTAATAGAAGCTGCCACGACACTATTACTTATTAAGACAAATAAGCCCCTGTGCCAGAGCGAAGGTGTAGAGGAGCCTTAATGCGGTGCTGTTATTAGGAGGCCACTTGCTTTGCTCCAAAACACATCCAATAAAGTTGCTCTGCTCTGATCTAAAGGGAATGGAAATAGCTGTCACTATGCTATGTACTGCTTGTTCTAAATCTTGCTAATTACTGTCTTGCACACTTCTGGCTGCCTGAAACAGGGAATGAAAAAAGAGAAGAATACAGCAAGATTTGTGAAGCAGGTGTGCTATCAGTCTGAAGCCCTTAGTACACTCCATCATACAGAAGTGTGGGACAGAAGGAACAGCATCTGAACAATTTGGTTCTATTAAGAGAATTAGATAGAACAATCACAAGGTTGACAGTTCAGTCCCTGACTCCTTTTCGGAATATCAAAGTATGCTTGGACAAGATATTGTACTCCAAATTGCTCCCGATGGCTGTGCCATCAGTGTGTAAATGCGTGTGAATATTAAACTGAGTAGCAAACATGTTCTTATCCCAAGTCGACACATATTGCTGCTTTGTAGTGGACTTCCACATCTTCATGTTACACTCTAGGTAACCTTCTGCATCTGCTGTTGACTTTCCAGGATACAGCTACCATGATGTCAACACAAGCACATGGTGGGATATGCTGCATTAAGTTATTTATAATCAAGAAAAGCACATGGCAACCTACAAGGGAATGTCAACAAAAGCACATGCTGGCACGGTTGGTTAGGAACAAACAATTATTATTATTAATGTTAGGGCCCGAACACCGAACGGTGTGAGGACCCTCTTGAAACTGAAGGAATTATTAGGGCCCAAACACTGACCACAGGCGGTTACGAGGACCCAATTGAAATCCAAGGAATTATTATCATTAGGGCCCGAGCACTGAACGGGTGCGAGGACCTTCTTGAAATTGTTGGAATTATAATTGTTATTAGGGCCCGAATGCTGGCCACCGGCTGGGATGTCCCTAATGAAATTTAAGGAATTATTATTGGGGTGCCTGTACTGCATAGCAGTGCAAGGAACCTATTACTATTCGTCACGTTGCACCCTCAAAGTGCATTAGTACACACTAAACGCGTATACTAGTACCCCCAGGCTGTTCTACTACACCACAACTGGCCTAACTGGCCTATTAATGGCCATTAATTGGCCCTTATACCCTGTCCCCCTGTTTTTAGTGCCCCCCCCCCCCCCTTCTCCTCCTCACATACATTAGTGGCCCCTCAACAGCAGGCACCCTTTAAAATTTCTGCTGAAATTACCTAGTTAGGGCCTGCGCACTGAATGGTGCAAGGACCCTCTTGGAATGCAAGGAATTATTATTAGGGCCGGAGCACTGAAAGGTGCGAGGACCCTGTTGGAATGCAAAGAATTATTAGGGCCCCAGCACTGAACGCAAAACTTTTTCTGATTTCCTGTTATGTGGCGTACAGTTTTGATGTCTTGCCATACACAAGAAATTGTTGTAACTTTGGTGGACATCGTCCGATCTGCTTGAAACCACATAGGATTCATTAGGGTCACTAATCACAATATTCACTAATCATAATAGCGCCACCTACTGGCAACAGGAAGTAAGCCTTGAGGGACAATTATCAATGGATTTACATGATATTTACATTGTTTGTTCAACAAATTTTGTACAAAAAGATGACATGGAATGTGTCTCTCCTCCGCTGCTGCCTAGTGTCCACAAAAAGGCCTACACCAAACCATAACTTACTCCAGGGTCCAAATTCTTTGTGTATATTATCAGACTTTAATGGAAACAAATGACCTCTTTAGCTGGAGTCCCACCAGTACCCCGACATGCGTGGGGGTGCGAGGGCCCATTCATCGCTGCTCGCAGCTTTAATTAGGGCCTGTGGGGGTCCTAATGAACATTGAGAGGACTCTCAGGAAACTGAAGGAATTATTGGGGCCCAAGCACTGACCGGAGGGCAGCCACGAAGGCCCTCCTGAAACTGAAGGAATTATTAGGGCCTGAGCACCGAACGGTGCAAGGACCCTATTAAAATCCAAGGAATTATTAGGGCCCAAGCACCAAACGGTGCGAGGACCCTCTTGAAACTTAAGGAATTATTAGGGCCCGAGCAGCGAACTGTGATTTACATGACATTTACATGGTTTAAGATTATGTACATATTGTCTGGGCTCTAGCGCCACCTAGTGGCCACAGAATGTATTACAGAGGTGTAATATCTAACTGAAGGATCAAAACTCTGCCTGCTTGTTCCACATTTGATTAAAATCAAAGATCCTGGGACATCGAAAGTTATTCAGTTTCTCATCACAGCATGTGGGAGTGGCTAGTTTTTTAACTTCGATGTTTCACCATGAAACAGGAAGTTGTTGTAACTCAGCCAGTCATTGTCCAATCTGCCCCAAATTTCTCATGCTTCAAAAGAGTGCAGTGTTGAACACATCTGCATGGCTCACTTGACTTATCAGCATACCACCACCTACTGGAAACAGGAATTTACATGATTTATATTTTAAGTTGCACCCCCTTACAGGTTGACCACATTCAACTCAAACTTGGTAACAAAAGCTGCTGTAAGACCTTCATGATGCCTCCTTGTGAATGTTACATGCCAGGCTGTGGGGGAAGGGGGGCACAGTACAATTGTGTTTGTTTGTCTTTCCTCTCAGGTGCCATCAACCTGATTGGCCTGCACCTGTGTAGTGTTGGTACCTCCAGACTGGCCAATCACACCCAGGGCTCTCTTATAAAAGGACCTTGCCTGCAGCAATCGTGCTCTCTGCCTGCTGGAGCTGCTGGTTGTGGTGTTGAATGCTGCCATACAACTGGAGTTTCCTTAGTTAACTAGGTTGGTGGAGTGAGGGTGTGGATAGGCAAGATGGGGTATTCCATACATTTTTCACTCACGTAGGTCACATTGTCTAAGAACACTAGATTTTAGGGTTGGTGCCACCTCTGTATTTATTTTTGGAAAGATTCCTGTTTAGATAACAGAGTCAGGTTTTGTTTGAGTTTGTTTTCAAGACCAGATTCAGTTTAGGCTGTGTTTTATTGTATTTTTTTGAGTTTTTTTGGCACAACCCCTCATCCCACCCGCTTCCTCCACAATTGTGAAGTTTTGTTAGTAGTAGCTTCCAATAAATCATCTTCTTTGCGCCACACATACTCTGACTTCATCTTCTCTTTTGATTGTCGTGTTGATGTCTCCTTTTCACCCATCCAGCGATGCAGTATTTGCCACCAAACAGAAAGTTCCTGTAGCTTCAGTTTGCAATAACCGATTGGCTCCAAATTTTACAGGTGTGAACAGGTTACAACCCTGAACACATCAACATGTGATACTCAATGCACCACCCACTGACAACAGGAAGTATGCCATGTAACAATATCATCATTTGATTTACATGCAATTTACATGGTTTGGTCTAAAAATGATGTAGACCAGGATGACTTAGATTTTGTGTTGTCTCCAGCTACACCTAGTGGTTTTAGGAAGTACCAAACCATGTGAAATATCACACTCAATGATCCAAACTTTTTACATGCATTTCTGACTTTCACTACAATTAGGGGTCCTTGCACTGAATGGTGCAAGGACCCTCTTGAAACTGAAGGAATTATTATTATTATTATTATTCTCTCAAATGAATAGCCTTTTTGAGGGCTTTAACATATTCAAAAAGTCATGAAACTTTGCAGACTTATCAGGTCTGGTGAAAAATTTGATATTTTAATGGTCTCGTGCATGGGTGGGAGGAAATATATCAGTTTCATCCCCTACTGATTTTTAACGAAGCAGCCCCTGCAGCACGTTTCACCTAGAGCTGTGAAAGTTTGGAACTTGTCCTTTCATCAGATTGACTTTAAATGTTATGGCTACCTTCATAAGACCTTTGACAGCAAAAGTTATTCAAATCATGAGTTTTCATCACACCATGTGATCTGTATGAGGCATCTAATTTGCATGTTCTGCCATGAACCAGGAAGTAAACAGGAAGTGGTATGTAATTCTGCTGTAAATGGTCCAATATGACCCAAACTTCAATTTTCAAACAATTTTCAACGATAATGAGACCGCCACCTATTGGCACAAGAAAAGCAAAGTTTTACAGTAAGATGTCCCGCTCCTAGCAGGTTGACTCGATTGATCTCAAAGTGGTCTCAAAAAATCTTTAAGACGTTGATGATGCTTGAAAATGAATAATGAGAGTTTTCGTTGAAAGGTGTTACCGAAGTCGGGTGGACAATTTCGATGTTTTGACATAATATCAATAACTGTTCAGAAGTCAGATCTTTACAAAATTTCACAGATTTGATAAGAGTCCAGGCCTGAAGACATCTGCAGTGCAATTTTGAATCTTACTCATAGCGCCACCTATTGGTAGCAGGAAGTTACTTTTTTTACTCTTTGATTTTTCCCCTGTAGCAGGTTAACTTAATTGACCTCAAATCCAATTAGAATACTGTAAAGACCTTAACAGCCCAAGAACTACAAAAAACCTTCTTGGGCCCATACCGTAAACCCAACAGGAAGTAGGCCATTTTGAACTGAATTTGCAATTTTGGCTTATTTTTGGCTATTTTCAGGACTTGCAATTTTTCGATGTTTTCCTACAGATTTCATCCGATTGACTTCAAAATTTAAAAATCCTCTCAGAAGGCCTGGGACATCAAAAGTAATTACATGTGTGAGTTTGTCTTGCCCTGAACACATCTACACGGCAACCATTACCATTACTTTTAGCGTCCCCTACTGGCAACATGAAATGTCATGGAAATTACATGCTTTCTTTTTTGATGAATGTTCCTACAGATTGTATACGATTGACTTCAAATCTGGTGACAAAACCTTTAAGACCTTAATGATGCCTTCCTCTGAAGTATAGGTTTTCCATGAACGCTGTTGCCACGGAGACCCAGTGGTTGCTATCAAAGAGGAAGTTGTTGTAACTTCACTTTGCATCGACCGATTGGCCCCAGATTTCACAGTTTTGGTCAGGCTGCAGCCCTTGCCACATCAACAAGTCATCTTAAAACTATCTTTTTATTTTCATGATGTTCCCATCCTTTCATTGATGTGACATTTACATGGATTGGTCCATAAATGATGTAGATCAAGATTAAGTGGATTGTGTGTGTCCAAAGAAAGTAATTTACCATGTGGAATATCTCACTCAAGGGTCCAAACTCTCTGCATACTTTTTCCGACTTTCACTGAAACGGATGATTGCATCACTCAGAGTCCAGCCAGTAGTGAGGACCTTCTTGGAATGCAAGAAATTATTAATATTTTTCTCCCCAATGAATTGCATCTTTGGAGATCTAAAAACACTCAAAAACTCATGATTCTTGGCATGCACATCCGGACTGGCGAAAAATGTTGTATTTTGGTGGTTTCAGAAATGGGTATAGCAAAATGGCTCCACAGCACCCCTAACATGTACCCCCAATGGCTGGTTTCATTTACAAATACGGAATCCAGCACACGTATGTATCATGCCCAGACTCACAAAAAAGCCTCTTGGAACCACCCCCCAAACCCAACAGGAAGTCGGCCATTTTGAATTTTGTGCTGACTTTTGGCGATTTCGGGCCTTGTACTTTTGCTATCTTGTCCTGCAGGATTCATCTAATCAACTTCAGAATTGGTGTGTCCATTCTCTACTCTTTGGTGATGAAAATTTATCACAGGTCCGCGCAAAACTTTTACAGTTTACCTCTTACGTGGCATATAATTTTGATGTCTTGCAATAGAACAGAAAATTGTTGTAAATTTGGTGTACATTGTCCGATCTGCCTGAAACTTCATAGGATTAATAAGTGTCCTGCCCTAAACACATCTGTGTGACAATATTCACTAGTCATAAAAGCGCCACCTATTGGCAAAAGGAAGTATGCCTTGAGGGACATTTATCATTGGATTTACATTAAATTTAAATGTTATGGTCTACAAATAATTTATGCCAAGGTGGCATGGAATTTGTGTCCCCTAGTGGCCGCTGGAAGTACTACACCATGTGAAATAGCTCACTCCAGGGTCCAAACTCTCTACGTACATTATTCGACTTTCACAGAGATTAACATTCGCTTTAGCTGGAGTCCCACTGCTACCCCCGACATACATGGGGGTGCGAGGGCCCTTTCATCGCTTTAACCCTCCGGGGACCCCCAGAAGAATGCAAACTTTGGACCCATGGGACCCAAACGACTCCCGGGAGAAAAAATGCTGTAAAAATAACAGTGCTGCAAAGACAGCACTGTTTTCTTATTTGGAGGGCTCCTTCTCTCCTGTTTTCTCCATCTCTGTGTGCTCCTATAGAGTCTGGGCCTGAGCTTGAGGCTGGGCCTGAGCTTGAGGCTGGGCCTGAGCCTGGGCTTGACGAACCATTGAAGCTGCACCAGCTGTCTGTGGTAGGCACTTTCTCTGGGTGATTGCAGGAACCACCAGACGTTTTCCAAATTCATCAAGGAAGATCACCTCCTAAAGCTTTTAGGCTGGTTCCAGGTTCGGTTGACTTCCAGGAAAAGGACCAGGGTATTGTAGGCTGAGACATCAATGATGTTAAAAAAAAGTGCCTGTAGCCATCTGCACGTCTCGAGGCCTTTGGTCAGCTCGAGGGTCACTCGCATCCCCTGATTGGTTTCTCTGGTTTGTGTGCTTCCCCGTGCACACCTGTGTTCTCAGCGCAAAGGATGTTTTCATGTCACACAGAGTCCATATTTTTAAGCCATATCTGGCTGGTTTGCTGGGAATGTATTTGCAGAACAAGCAGCGGCCCCTGAAAGGAATCAGCTGCTCGTCCACACAGATGTCTCTCCCTGGTTTGTACAGGAGAAGTTCCAGAGATCCCACAACTGGCTGATTGCTGACAGTTTGTTGCGCTGGATTCGTGCTGGTCTTGTCAGCAGATCGTCAAATCTTAGGATGGAACTTATTAGTTTGAATCTTTTCCAGGACATTGTGGCCCAAAAAATGGAGCACCCTGTCTCCTTGTCCCACAAGCTCAGGGTGGACTCATGGTGGGCTTTGAAACACCAGACAAAATCAGCAAGCCAATATATGCCCAGACCTCCATCTCATCTACGTAAGTCTCTCCATGCAGCCTTGGTACGCTGCCTCTGGAGGTTTGTGTATCTCAGAATTAGCTGTATCATCTCATTTGTGAGGACAATGCCAAATGCTGTTTGAGGGTTGCTAATTCTTGCCACAGCAAAATGTGTTAGCCCAGGGGTCGGAATTGGAGGGTGTACATACTAAACACATACATACACTCTCCTGATGAGTTGGAGCCCAGTTTACTGCTCTGTTTCTCGAGCTCCAGGTGGCAGTGACATCCTCTTCTTCCTCCTCCTCCATGCCCTCATCTGAGGTCTCATCCACACTGCTGCTGGGAATCTCCTCTGGAAAGGCCTCTTCTTAAGGTTCTTCAGAAGTTGAGCTATCCTCCTCCTAGTCCTCCTCCTCTTCCACCTTCTCTTCTTTACTACTGAGTCCCTCTTCATCCGCAGCAGGCCTCAGAATGGCTGCAACAGCCAACTCTGTACTGTACCGTATTTTAATTTTCTAGATGACTGCTGAAAAAATGACCAGCCAGGCAAACTAGAGTTTATTTTGCAGAACAAACAGATCACACAGCTTTGCAACAACCAATAGTTTTGTTTTTGTCTCTGGGCAGTTTTGTATGTGTTTTTGTTTGTGTGTGTGCATGTGTGTGGGGGATATGGAGAGGGGGGAGGTGGTCAAAATGTATCATTTCTGTTGCTATGGGAAGGAGGCAACTTTGGAGGCTGTGTGTGTGAATGGGTGAATGTGACAATGTAATATGAAAGCGCTTTGAGTGGCCAATAAGACTAGGAAAGCGCTATACAAGTACAGTCCATTTACTATGTTAGCTTGTGAAAATAACCTGAATGCAGCAACAAAAACAACAACAACAACAAAAAGACGCTGATCCAGGTCTCAAAGGTTTAAGGTTTCATTTCATTTTTTCATGAGGATTTGTTTTTTTTATTTTGTGTTTTCAGTGTTGATTTGCTGTATTTATTTAGTTAGTCATGCTGTGTGTTTTCCCTCAAGTCTTGATAGTTTGCCTTACCCTGATTAGTTTCAGCTATCCTCTGCAGTCACATCATCTTCTTGCTCACCTGTTTGCACTTTCCAATCAGTCACCTATAGAACCTATCTCAGTTCTTCTACTCTGTGTAAGTTCATTCTGAGTGCTAAGAGGTCTTTCCTGTTTTTTGACTGCAGCTCCTGGTGTTTTGGTGTTGCTGGTTTTCTGTCGGAGTTGCCTTTTGTTGCTTACCTGTTCTTGGACTGCGGCTGTAAGTTTTTTTTTTTAGTTTGTTTGGGTTTTTTGACAGTAAATCACCAGATTATCCTGCTGTCTCATTCTACACTTGGGTCAAAAACTACTGTTTCCAAACCGTGACAGCCCCCACCTATACAAGCTATAACTCAACATGCAAAATGGGGCCTTATTAGATTCAACTAAAATAGTTCTGACAGAACTGCAAAAGATAATTAGTAATTGAAAATATAATATGTATAAGCTTCAGGAATAAGGACCCAAAGGTATGCCTATGAACAGATAAAACAGAGGAGAGAAAAATTTAAAAGATAAAAAAAGAAGAAAATCCTAAAGTAAATAAATATACAAAGATTAAATGAATAATAGTATAAATAGAAAAATTATTATGATGCTAAATAATGGACAAATATTTGTTTTCTTCGAGTAGAGTTTCACATAAAGGCCACATTAAATGAGCTGTTAGGGTCAACACATTAATAGGCATTGTAACCGCACAGCTGACATTTTTTGCGATAAAATTGCTTTGCTAAAAACTTGGCAAACCCCAATTTCTTTTTATACAGATGTTTTGATACAGTGTATTTTAGTATTTTTATCATACTGTAGTTCTATTCAATTATATTTTTCTTATATAAAATTTACTAGTTGTTTTTTCCCCCACCACACAGTTTAAACTGATTTAGTTTCTATTTTCATTATTATTAGTATTTATTTTTTTTATCTGTTTATTTTTTATATTTATTTTGTGTATTTTTTTATTGTTTGAAGTCACTTTTATTTTCAGATTTCTATAATATTTATTGACTTTGACTTTGTGAACTTATCATTTCTGGTAAAATGTATGACATACATTAAAAGTTCCTTTCCTCAGTTACTGTATGTGTGTGAATGTAAGTGGTGAAAAAGATTACGAACTGGGCCTTTAATGTGATGAGTGTTGCCTGTACATGACTTGCCTTTTCCATACAGGGGGTTGAATCTATGAATAGCTTATCAACCGTGAGGCAAAGGTGCGTAAATCATAGCAAATGGGTTGAGAAGATCCATCACTGTTTCTGTGTTAGAGACTTTCTCCTGCATTGATGTAGTGAGTCATCTCTCAGTGAGGGGAGCAGCAGCTGCAAGGCTGGACACAGTGTGGAGGGATGTGGAGCACCTTGGCTGCAAAAGCTTCACAACTCCAAGCTGAGATCAGCCACCCAGAGGTCTAGATTGTGTTTTAAGTAGCCACAGGTGCAGCAGTGAGATGACTCAAAACCAGTAGATGTGAAAGAGTGTGCTGATTGAAGGCGGCTAATGCAACTCAAACCCGTGCTCTGTGAGTCAAAGCAGGAGGCAGACACATCAGTGGCAGGAAGTGTGTAGATTTCCAGTAGGCTCACAGATGAAAAAACAAACTCCAATCATCATTCAATGGAAAAGATTTTTGACACAGCAAAGCCATACATTCAACAATTCTGCACCATTTCCAAAAAGGTACAAGTCTATGTCATTTATGCTTTATGCTTCAAGTGTTTCTTCTCTTCTCATGTAGATTTAGCATGCAGAGCAAACATGTTGATGTAAAAGACAGGTTTTAGCTCTTAGTTTTTTTATTTGGCTACTTTCTGTCTTATTTCCTTTGACAGCAAGTCTCTCAAATTTCTCAAAATACAAATAAACAAAAATAAACAAATAAAATACAGTGTGTCCATAATTTGCACACTGACCTCTTAAAAATGGCAGTCCTTATGGGGTATTTATGGACACGTTTTAATTGTTTTTATGTTGAGATTACTCATTGCTTATAACATTTAGTTCACGTGAAAGCCTTTGCACATCACATGCAGGAATACCTTCTAATTGATTAAAGCCAGCAAAGAGAGACAGAGAGGCTTTTCTCCGGGTGCTCTGATTTCCTCTAACAGTCCAAACACATGCAATCTAGGTTAACTGCTAACTGTAACTCCTGCATGCTCAATGGTTTGAATTTTTTAACAGTATGTTCCCACCTATAATGTTACAAAAGAAAATGCTGTAGGACTAATTAATTTAATTTTTGTTATTCTTAAAATCTCATGGTTTAGAAAATAATTTAAATTCTTTTATTTTGTATTATTTAGCTTTAGGTTTTGGCTGCCATTGTTTTCTTTGAGAATTACTGAGGATGTTTACATGCACATTAGTATCCTTGATTTGAGTCATCAGTTGCTTTCACACAGAGATGACGATACAGGGATACAGTACAGTCCCTTTTTATACCTCCTTTGCATTTTTACAGAGAACCAACCGTTGGTGGCATCATTCTGCTATAATGTGTTTTAATACACTGCATCATGATGTCACATAATCAAAAGAGGTGTGACAGGCATGATGAACGCACAAGCGTTCGCCTCTAGTGTGACATTTAATATGAGTGTCAGCACCACTCTCTACACAACAACAAAGGTATAACATCTCAACCACAATCATTTACTGTCTATTTTGTATGGTAGCTATTCTCACCCTCTGCTCACACAGTAAGGAGCTCCTGAATCTCATTATTTTTCCAGTTTGGGGACATTTATGGCCACCATTCTTCTTGTATGAATTAGCTGCTTATTGCTAGAGGCTGGTTTTTAGATCTCCGGCGGTGGGTCGCACATAACACATTGTCAAAATGTCACATCCGTGCCACCCATGGTCACGTCTTTCCGGCTTTGCAACTTTGTTTCAGTGCTGTTACTACCTTCATTCCAGCTCAGAGGCAAAAACTCAGACGTTCTGTCTGCCCTTTCGGACATTAAACAGAACGTAAAGGCAGCATAATGGCGCGATATTCCCGCCTTGAACAGACAGTGTAAATGCGGCTACTGTAACCCTAGTTCTATAAGCTTGCCCCCTTGCTGAAAAGAGGGTGTAGGATGTCTGGTGGAAGAAATTAATCTCCCAATGTACTGCAAGGTCTGCATGTATAAGGGTAGCCATGTTCTGATCGGCCTGCTATGTTTGTGCTTTTAAGTGTGTGAATGCGTGCTAGTGATTAGAGAAGCGAGTCCAGCAGAGGGCTCCGCATGTGCTGATAGAACTAGGGTTACAATATCATAACTGTTACGTGCCAGGCAGGGGCATAGTGCTGTGTGTGTTTTTCTCCCATTTTCTCCCTCCTCTCTTGTGTTTTTTCCAGGTGCTAATGACCTGAGTGTTTTCTACCTGTACATCCTGACTGATCTTCACCTATGCAGATGGTCAGGATGCTCATTGGTTCCCTCCACTCGAACTGGCCAATCATCTATCGGCACTGTCATTAAAGAGGTCCAGCGGAGTGCAGGTCTCTCTTTTTATCTTTTTGTTCTCTGCCTGAGTTGGCTGACTGTTTTTTGTGACAAGAACTGTTTTTGCATTTGGTGAAAGGTATGTGATGAGAGTTTGTGGACCTTAGGTAAATTGGGGTACCCTTTACGATTTTGCACGCACTCAGGGAATCTCTGTTTAGACACACTAGGTTAAGTAGTTGTTGCTTGTTGTTTGTGAAAGCTAATTTTTAGGTGAGGGAGTTAGGATCTATGAAATGATGGAGAACCAAACAAGAGAATTGCACACACGCTGACTTTTTCATGACATATTATACTACGTCTTTTGAAACAACTTTTTATGACATTGCTGTGACATACTAACATTTTTCTAAACACATTTGAAAGTAATGAAGTAGAGATAGTACAGAGTTTGACATTGATTATTCCCACAGCATTCAAGCAGTGTCTGCCCACAACACTTGGAAAAACCACTTGCAGAACTACAGTGCACCATAATACTAGAACCAATACTAGTAATAATGGCAATTTGTTAAAGTCTGCGTAAAGGAAATTCCGAGATTTTTCTCAAAACACCTTTTAAATGTTCAAAATTGATTGTTGAAAACATGGTCGAAGACTCATTTCCATATAATTAAATTATGATATTGATTAAACTTGCTATTGATTATTTTGGATGGGGATGCTTGTTTACTTATCTTACCACAGCATTTTGTGGTTTGATATTTTTCAGCAATATACATTTTCTAACTATTATGTCTGACCTGAACAAATAAAGACTTTTCACAGAAATGAGAAACACACACATTGTTTTAAAGAGCCTCGGTTCTCTCACTGTCAAGATTACCAGCTCTAGAATAGGAGCTCTTCACTCTTCTGATACCCTACTTGTTCTAGCCTGAAACTGAGTCTCAAAACATAGAGATGCCAATAGCATTGCATCTTTGTGCTTCCAGCTATCAAATAATATGTTCTTCAAAGTTCAGATGTTTTATTACATTGTGTACTAAAATCATTTGTTTTCTTTTTCTGAAGTAATCTTAACAGAACAGTTCTTGCAACAATCTTAGTCTTAGAGTTAACCCTTTGAAATCTGAGCAAACTGGCTTGATTTCTTTCAGAAACATCGGAAGAAGGCAATGATCAACTTGAAAAAAAAGACCAAAAAAGTTAGCAAGACATCAATAAAAAAGTACAAACCAACTACCTAAAAATGTGTAAATATAATAATAATAATAATAATGAAAAGTATTTTAAGATTCATGACTTTTGTGACAGCCCAGTGGTAATGCTGAAGTGCATCTCTTTGGATTTATTATTGCACTTTAATTAAGTTTGGGGATTCATGAAAGGCAGATAATTAAACATAATTAAACATTAGACATAGAATTAAAATATAGAGACTCAGAATCCCTTTCTGAGTCAAGCATCAGAAATGTTGGATCCTACAATTCCCATAATGCAACTCAATGTCTTTGGTGAGACCCTTAATGACTGGTTAAAGCTTTCAAACTGCTGACCTCCAATTTCTAACACAGGTTTTTTTTTAAAACTTCCTGTTTAAAGTCTCAAGTCGAAGTTGAGGTCGCACTGATGATGCCACAGTGACATCATCATGGTTATTTTCTAAACATACAGGCTGAGTGGTAGCTTACTTACCATGTTGTGTGATCTTTATGAAATCAGTTGAGTGCCCCCGCTGTGGCATCAGTGCTGTTGTGATGTGTGTACATATTCTAACTACTAAGAGTATTCCCTATATTTTAGACAGCTGTAAGTATTCAAAACAACTTTAAAATAATGTAGGAAGTATGTCCCATTTATCTAAATGTTTACTGAGGGTGGTGTAAATAACAGAAACACACTTTTCTGTATAATGTTGTACAGTTCAACAGCACCACAAACTGCAGCCAAAATAATCAGATGCTTGAATTAACTATTTTAAACTGTCGACAAAACTGAACATTACATTTGTATTAATATTACATGAAGGTAAAATTTAATGTTGGATTGTTATATTAGACTGCAGGGTTTGTCCTTGTTGGACCCAATACATTGTATAATATAAAACTGAAAGGAAGCTTTATGGATGAGTACTATTACTTTAGACACTTTAAATGTATCTGGGTGATATTTTCTGAACTTTTACTTGAATACAGGGCTTTTACTTGTATTTTTACAGTGTGGTATCACTATACTTTTTTACAAGCATGTAGAATTTCTGGCCTGGGTGCCAATCTTGGCCCAACGACCAATTTTTAAAAGGCCCGCAGCTTGTTGTTCAAAATATACTATATGTGGCCCATCACACCTTATTTTTTAACCTTTCAACTCACGATGGCAGAACTGACATAAAGTTTTTAGACACGCCCCAAATCAGAACTACACAGGTGGAACCAACTAGTTTTTATCAATAGACAGTAAACAAGCAAACAAACAGTAATAGACATTTCCTGTTAGGTAGAAAATATAGACATGGCAAAGTGTGCATGTGTATCCCGATTTACTCTCAACTGGCTATTGATTGTATATATTTTTTAGATATTTTTTATTTATATATATTTAATAGTGTTTATTCAAAAAAATTGTCGCAGTGGTTCATTTTGAGTTGTGTTTAAACCTAAAGACTTACTCTACCATTCCAATATATCACATTACTTACAGTATTGCAATATATTGCAATATATTGAATTGTAACCATTGTATTGTGATATCTTGTATTCCCAGAGCCCTACGAGAGAAGAAGTGTGAAGGTTTTTTTTTTTTTTTTTCCTTTGTAGCATTATCTCATCTGGCCCCCATTTAAAAAAAGTTTGGACACCCTTGACTTAAAACTTTAAAATACTGTTACCACCACAATTGAAATGCCTGGCATTCAAAGATTGCATAAATATTAAGAGGAAAAATCAAATTGTGCTTAATGTTTGATTAATGATTAATAAATGTAAAAAACTCAAAATTATGTGAAAAAAAATATAATAAGAACATCCCCCAAAAATCAAAAATATTCAAAAAAGAAGAAATTTATTCAAAGAAGTCAAAATTTTAAAAAAGCAACAAAAAACCCACCCCAAGATCATAAGCAAAGTTGAAAATGCCACCCCCCAAAACTCAAAATCATTAAAAAAAAAAAAAAAAAAACGAAAAGAAAAGAAAGGACTGGAACGTTAATCAAAATAATTGGCAGTTAATCAATTCTCTAATCAATTGACTGATTGATTAATCAACTAATTGTTGTTGATATACTTTGGTAATTTAATTGATAACAATATTATAAACTCTTAATGTTCTTATGCAGAAATCTTGATTTGTAAAGTAAGTAAAGTATTTAGATAAATGTAGTGATCTAAGAAGTACAATTTTCCCTTTGAAACACTGTCAAATCTATCTGTAAAAATCTAGGAAACTGATGGCGTTGAAAAATGTAATAAAAAATATAACTACTAGTCTAAATGTTTGTTAATTTTTATATGTATTTGTTAAGTTTATTAAAATGTAGTGTCCTTAATTGTGTTAAGTTAAGGCAACTTAAAAAAATACATATTTATACGTTTTTTTCTTCAGTAAACCAAATATACTGAGCTGTATTCTGGAAACTAGTGTATCATATTTATATTTTCTTAAACATGTCAACAAAACAGAACTGTAAGATCTCTTAACTTCATCTTTGGCAAAATCCTCTTTGTGATGATCAAGTTCATTCAGACTAACTTGGTTTACTGACCTTGCAACCTCTTAGGTACAAGGTAACAAGGTAATTTCAACTAAAATTTTTAACTTGCAACATCTTCACAAAATTAAGTAAATACACCTCAATTTTGAGTAAGCATACCAGTTACATATAATATAAACATAAATAAAATTAAAAGATACACTGACTGTTCTTTTTTTTCAAGGCAATTGGTTTCCAGGATTGTTTAAAGTAAGATCATCTTTTCAGATTTTACCGCGAATGTAGTGGAGTAAAAGTATAAAGTAGCATGAAAAGACAACACTCAAAGTACCTCATTTACACTTTAAGTACCGTACTTGAGTAGATATTCTTAGTTACATTTGACCACTGCTTAAAATAGACCAATTGTGATGTTTTTAGATGGGCATGTCCCAAACTTTGAGCTGTATTTGCTTCTGTGTGTTCCCTTGGCCAACGCTAGGAGCTTTCCGTGGTGCTGAATGACGGCGGCGTCGGCGCTGCCCTGAAGAGGAGGCTCCCAGCACACAGAGCACACAGCACACAGAGAGCAGGGCGGGCTAGCACCGGCAGCAGCAGTCTACAGTCCATAGTTACTGGAGTCACTACAGTCAGGAGTGTGTAGGTGCGGTGGTGGATTGAAATTAAAAAGCCATCGTCTTTGTCAAGGAGTAAATCCAGACAGCAAAGCCGGGTTGAAGTCACCGAGAGGAGCGCTTCGTGTTCGGCGGAGCTCCCGGTCTTTCAGTTAGCCACAGGAAAAGTGTTGATCCCAAGGACGTTCAAAAGCTCGAGCAGCGCAAAACGGAGAAAAACGTGATGAACGCGATCAGAGATTATTTTCCTCTCCTGCTTGTTTTTGTGGCGACGGTGACGGACACGGGTGCAAAAGGTAAGAATTTACCCCAAAAATATTTATTCCCCGTTTTCTTTTCTTTTCTTTTTTTAATTCTGGAGTGTTCAGGGGAGCCTTTCAGCCCTCGACCTTTCAGCCCCTTTTGCTGTGGATTTGTGTCTCTTCGCCCGGGAAGCTATCCCGTTTCCCCCATTTCTTTTGTCAGTGTGTTCTCCATGTGCTCACTGATATTCCTCACAAAACATACTCCGTAATTTGACCAGCACACAAACGCTAATAGAGATGTGCTATTTTCTTACATTCCGGTCGGATAATATATGCTCACGTAGATATTATACCTACCCTCCAAGCCTTTTAAAGTTATCAGTCAGAACACATTTTATAAAAAATAATTTGCTGTCTAATAACAATTACAACTTCTCATGTGATTGCTCTTTAGTTTGGTTGTCCCTGCCTCAAGTTTTCAATTTTCAAGAAAAGAAAAAAACAAAACAACTCAAGTAGGCAAAGAGGCTGATAAAAATGTCATTTTCCAGGCTTCGGAAAAAAAAAGTCGAAGTGCTCCAAATGAATGCAGCCTATCTCCTGATGCTCCTGTCACAATAGTGGAATGGCTGATAGTGTTTTTTGCAGCCGCCCTGCATTATTCATATCCCCTGACAAAACACAGAAAGGCTACAAAACATGGGTGATGTTAGAAAGGTGTCTCCCTGGATAGTTGTAGCAATTTGAACAATTACTCAATCTTTTCTACTCCCTTGCACATCAAATGAAGTCCCAGAGATCGCTATCAAATCAGTTCTCACACTGCGTAGTCTGTGCATCAAAAATTATGATCCAAATTTCATACAAACTCCTCTTTGTATTGGACTGATGACAGCAAATAAACTTGTGAAGGGGAGAAGTTGTCTGAAGACAAACTTCTGCGCTGTCAGGCATCTTATAATTGGATGTGTTTGTGTAGACACAGCTGACGCAAGGAAGTTTAACAATTCCTTTGATACAAACTGCAAAATAGAACACAAAAAATGAGCACTGTATACGATTAGTATGTTGTCTATAATCAGGCTGAGATGTGGCAAAAGTGAGTTACTAGCAGGATCAATCAATAAATAAACAAAGATCTGCTTTTTAAAGTCACCTCCTGATTGTTTTTACAAGGACATTTTTTCCTGTTACAAGTCAAGTATAAATGTAAAAACACTATCAGTGAGACAGAAAGATGAGAAAAACTCTTTTGTTCTTTATTTAATTGTTGTATTTAATTTGGTTATTTTTTTAATCACTTCATTGTACACTCCCAACAGTAAAATCACGTGATCGAAAGGACCAGGGGGTGGAAAACTCAGTGCAACTTTGTTGCTTAGACATTCACAGTAAAGGATTTATAAGCTGTAACTTGTAATGATTTTTAGGGGTGTCATGATACAATAACTGTGATATTTAAAAATGAAATATCATTAATAATACACATGATACTACCTCTTAAATCAATTTGGTATTTTTCTATTCTCACTTTTTCTCCCTCCCCAACACCATCTGCGTGCCTTTTCACTATTCATAAAGTGTAATTGCTCTTTTTGTACATTTTTGTACGGTTATAGTTACAGACTCTCTTCATCTTCCTACTTTTGAATTTGGTGTGTAATTGCTTTGCATGAAAAAGACAAAAAAAAAGTTCAAGAAGAATTCGATTAATAGCATTATTATTATAATTATTTCAAATATTTCTGTCGATATTGTAATGATATTGTCATTGTGAACTCTTTTGGCCATGATCATCGTGTTGTGAAAACTTGAGTTCTAAGCTATTAATAAGAACATTTTTTGGGTTGTCAGCTTGTGAAAAGCCTCTGTGGTCAGTGAGACAATAATAGTCCAGCCATTAATAACAGCTGTTTAGCGCGCAGCAAAAGCCATTAAGTCATGTGTGAGTATATAGTGTAACCCAGTTATTAATGAAGGCTTGTTACAATAATGGAGCCGGTCTGCAGCAGGAAGAGTCGGGCTGTTGATACAGCCTTTCTCCAGGAGGTCAGAGGTGAAACTGTTCATCGGGGGAGTCTCCCTAATGAGCTGAAGGGCCAGAGTGAGACGGTGGAAGTCAATTAAAAAAAATGTGATATTTCTCACATTCTACATTTCTCACAATACTTACAAGCTTTTGATTTGTGCACACAAAACTTAACATTACCCATAACCAGGAGCAGAACTGACCTCTGTCAACACTAAGGCTGGGATGCACCAACAAGGATTAATTTAATCTAAGATAAGCACTAATCAAAGTTTCTTAAAAATAGGTTCAAAATGAGTAAATCCAGATTAAAAATTAAGCGGAGCTCTGTTGCCCCAATAAAAATTAATCTCTCTGGTCACATGGAATTTAGAAAAATAAATACATAAATAAATACTTGAATAAATACACACATAGTTAAGCATCTGTCAGCACCCACTAAGTGTGAAAGATAGGTGGGGGGGGGTCATTTACTGTTTAAATGACTGCCTTTCCATTACAATAAATGTTATATTGTTGCTAGAGAGGCTCAAATATTTCCTTCTTTAAGGAAAAACTCCTTGGCGAAATTAATGGAACAATATTGTGAAATCATAGAAGATTAAAACAAATTAAAAAAAAACAAAAAAAAACTGACAGCATTTGGAGTTGGAGTACCAGTGGTACAGCTGCACTTCTTTATCATTATCATAAAAGTCAGTGGGTTGATTCTGTCTCTCAACCTGTAAGGAACTTGATTATTTTGCTCAAATTATCTCAAAAAAAAGCAGCCATTATAAAAGTTAAACCTTCTGAGCAGCATTATAAAAGTTAAACCTTCTGAGCTGTAGCTTTAATGTTAACTCTGGATCACAGTTAACTAAGAGATTAAATTTAATTCTGTTGCACCAAAACTTTAGAGTAAAGACTAAACTGAGATTTAAAGAGAGGTTCAAATGTAAGCTTTCATAATTTAAAGCTATTTTTAAAGTCCAGTACAACAGAATTTAAACTTAAACCAGGATTTAATCAGGTTTAAAAGTCACTTCTTGTTTGTGCAATCCAGCCTATAAAGCGGAATAATGTTGTTTTCCCCAATTTCTGTCACATTATTTTAATTCCTTTTTGAAGACATGATTCTTATACTGAGTGAAAAAACCCTGTTTTGAACCTGTTTTTATAGCTTCACTGGTTCAACCAGCTGAAATATTCTTTCAGCTTTGTTGATAATTTTTTTTTTACATTTTTCCCACATACTTCAGCCTGACATGTTGGTATCACTGGACACACTGGGACTTTAAAGAGAATGTAAATATACATTTGTGAAATTTCAGCAGTGCCTGTCTGCATAACGTTTAACAGTCTACCTACTAGTGGGTGAGCCACAATTCGGTTGTAGAGATTAACCCTTTAAAACCAGAAAAAATTGGCTTGATTTCTTTCAAAAACACTGGGAGGAAGCAATGAACAACAAAAAAATGAAAGAAATAATAAGAAATAATCAAGAAATTAGTAAAAACTACAAGTACATTTACTCGGAAATGAGCAAAAAAGAAAAAAAAGTTATAAAAAAAGCAGAAAAAATGCCTTCAAAATTTTAATTATTTTGTAGCTATTGTAATTATAAATATAATTTTTCTTTTTCCTTGCTTTTTTTCTAGACATTTTTTCCTAGATTTTTCTAAACAATTTTCTTAGTCTAGACATTTCTTGCAGTTTGTGGGACATTTCTTCCCAAGTTGCTCATTGCCTTTTTTCCCATGTTTTTTTTTTTTTTTTTTTTTTTAAATACAAAAATTGGCACAGGGTTGAAAGAATTTAGTCTTACCCAGCTGCGGCCCATGCATGTCCCTGCTTTCACATAACCCTCATATACATATTCTAAAGCATCTAGTGGATCCCAATTTTCGGTTTTGGCGCATGTACAGTTGGTTTTCTCACTGTTGAGTCTTCCATCCATTATCATCACTTTTGGGATGAATCAGCTTTATGAGATGCTATTCTTGCTCTAATAGACAAGCATCACCGGAGGCAAGAGATACTTCACATTATCAATGGCCATTCCCCTTGCCCCCTGATTAGCCTGTAATCAGTGGTGCCAGGACCCTGCAGCCTCTTCCTCTAGGGGCTGTGTCTCGCTATGATACTGATTCAAAGCTCCTCACTGTCACTGATGCACAGAACAACGTGGTCCCTGAGAGCTTCACTCAATACCGAGCATGAAACTATTAGAGGTTCTTAGAATAGCAGAGGTTAGAGAGACTACCCTTTTCTGGATTGCAGCTGACTTCAGGGGTGATGCTCTGTAGCTGACCTCTGACCTTTTTAGAAGGCTAGACAGTTGTTACTTAGGGATCTTTAGCATAAATCTGTGTTTTTGAAATGCACATTGTATAAAGGAAATCTTCTGGTGCAGGTTCTATCCTATTTCTAACAAATCACAAATATATGACCATCTTTCAGACCTGTTTCCCCTTTTAAATGTCTTTGTTTTTCTGCTCTCCAGGCAGCCAGTTGTTTCCCTTTCATGTCCGTATTATGTGAAAATCAATTTGTCCATACCGGAACCCTCATAGTGATCTTTATGTCGGCTCTGTTAATACAGCACAAGCCTTTTAATAAATCTGCATGTGCAGTGTAGCTCCTTTCACAACAACACAGACACAGATTGTTCTCTTGCACCAAAGGTGCATAAAGTCCTTTCAAAAACGCTCTGACAATCCACTTCGGACTTACATGTTAACAAACAAAGTCCAACCTAACAAAACAACCTCCACAAAGAACAATAGTTCTGCTACAAAAATATTGGTAAACAATTAAGTAATTCTGTAATATTCACATGTATTCACGCATTCATGTGCTTTTTATCATTTGACATTAACTTAATAACAACAAACTTACATTAGCTCTATTAATTCCATGCATTTATGAATAAATTAAGAATTTATGCATTTTTATGTTGAACATTTTAAACAACATTTACATGCAGCTGCAGAACAGCACCTCAACAGACAGAAAGGCAGACATGATGCTCAATGTGATACCAGAGCTCAAAGTTACGTTCTCTGTGTGTTGTATTGTATACTTTGAAACATATGCAGTGAACTGAATTGTGATGAATACCTTAGTGGAGGTGGGAAAATATAGTTTGGAAAATGTTATGCAGTCAGGTAAAGTTAACATGATTTGTTAGCTGAGCATAGCCACATGAACACGCCCGTGGAAAAGAATGTGTGTATTGAATCCCCGTTCTTTCAAATACACATGCACACAGCAGAGTACACATGACAATACAATTATATTTTGCCCAAAGACACGCAAACAAGCTCCAGTATGTGCCCTTAATTGTGCCGTGTGTCAAGATGTTTTTAGTAATTAACCCTCTCAACCTGGTTGGAGAGCTTTGCAAAGCTGTTCTACTATAATATTTGGTAAAGAAAAATAATGTTCCATAAGATTTACTTTGGTGTTTAACTTTTTTTTATTTTGTTAAACACAGACATTTAGGAACACAGGTTCTGTCTCCATGTGGAAAAAGCTTTTTCCTGCTAACTGGAATGAACAGCAGAGGGCGCAGCCTCTGATAACATGACCCTAACTGAACTGTGGGCCTACATTAGAGGTCATGAAGAAGACCATTAACAGTCAGCAGCTTTGTGACATGGCTTGAGCAGGCAGACCAGCTTCCGCCTTGTTCACGCCCCCTCCGCGTAATTCGACCAGGTATACATCCGCGCTTAAACAACAAAGTGAAATTGGTGCCTTGCTCACTGTATAGACCCAACTTAGTGAATAGTTTATTGCGCGATAATTTCCTTATCGCGCGATAAGAATCCCGCGTTAACGCCGTTAATGGCCCAGCACTAATATATATATATATAACACAGGAGTGATACAGTCTATCACTGCCATATATCAGTCTATATATGGCAGATATAAAATATAGCACTGACATGCATATTATGAATGGTTGGATGGAATGATGCAATTTAACATGACTCCTTTACAAGGTTTGAGACTGATGTGTTGCACAGAGTGTACTGCTAATTTTCAACTCTTGTCACTAGTTGGGCTTTTACATGTAGAAGTATTAAGTGTGATTAAAATTTTGAGTTTCAAACTTCATTACACCAAAATGCACTGAACATGGAAGGCACAATAACACACATACAATGCTCACAGTACATATACCACAATACATGCATTACAACATATACCACAGTACACATACTGCAATACACATACCATAATATACATACTGCAGTGCATATACCACAATGCACATAATACAGTACATATACCACAGTACATACATCACAACATACCACAATACACATGTAACACCATACAAATGCGAAAATATACATAAAACAGTTCACTAACACCCCTTGTATTTTTTCAGCACAGTTATCTGAGAGTGTTTACAACTCTGGTTTGCTTTTAGCCAGCACTTGACCTTTGTTGTGAATGATGGTAATTGATTTTTTTGGAATCCATCTTTTAAACAAGTGTTTTTATTAGAATTTTATACTTCACATATTACTGCAGATACAAAGACAGAAAACAAGTAAGGTACAACTCAGAACATTCATGGCAAGGTATCATCTTAATGAAACTACTAAGACAGGACATCACATTGAGCACTGTTTTTTTGTTTTTTTTGTTTTTTGTTTGTCTAAAATAATCACGGAATATAAATGCTACCTATATAATTATTGATGGTCCAGAAGAAGAAAAAAACAGAAAGAAAAAAAGAGAGAAACAGCAAATAAAAATATTTACAATTATGATGTCATCACTGCATTAAGATAAGTAGATTCCTGCAGCCCACCCAGAATTTTCATAAACTGCCCCCATAAGTTAACAAAGGTGGAGTATTTACCCTCAATTATAAATGTGAGTTTTTCAAGAGCAATAGAGTGTGACAGACTGCTAGCCAAGCTTGTGAGCTTGGTCTGGTAGGAG
Organism: Plectropomus leopardus; assembly: GCF_008729295.1. Lineage (NCBI taxonomy): Eukaryota > Metazoa > Chordata > Actinopteri > Perciformes > Serranidae > Plectropomus > Plectropomus leopardus. Next base: position 36,228,216 of record NC_056467.1, read on the forward strand.
ATTTCCAGGATTTGGCTATGGTGTGTATTACTTGTAGTAAACAGTAGATCTTTTTTTTTAATGTGCCTTGCTTAGTTTACAGTTTACAGGAAGAATACCAAAAATATATAGTTTGAGGCATACAATTAACCCCACACCTGTGACATGTGACAGGATATCCAATATGTCTTTCCAAAAAGCCTTAATATTTGGGCAATCCCAAATGCAGTGAAACAGTGTGCCCTTTATACCACATATGTCCTGGGTATCAGAGTTGAATTTATTTAGCAGGGTTCAAGTAACATATGTCCTCATTATCCATTTATGCTGGAGTAATTTGAAATGGGTTTTTATAGGTTATGTTTGGGCTTTTTAAACAGATTGTCTGCCAGTCCTCAACTGAAATTTCACTGTTTAAGTCCTCATACCATGCAAGTCTTTTAATTTCTGAGGAGGTCTGTGAGCTATCCATGATAGTTCTGTAGAAGCGTTAAATCAGGCCCCTATTAGAGTTGTGTTTAACTACTATTTCTTCCACAGATGTGAGAGTAGGTAAGGATAAGGACTTTTGTTTTGTAGATATGAATCTTCTAATCTGCAGATATTTAAAAAAAATCTTTTGGCTGGATTTCATAATTTTGTCTCAAATCTTCAAAATACATGAGGATGTCATTATTGAATATATCAGCTACTTTGCATAGGCCTTTATCGGCCTAGATTTTGAAGCCTGTATCACTCTTACCAGGTATGAAGTCACTGTGAGAGTAAATTGGGATAGTGGTGGTGTCTCACCTCTGTGTTTATGAACCTCATACCATACTTGTATTGTATTTTTGACAAAGGGGTTCTGTGTAAGTTTCATTAGTTCTTTGAGTTTTGCTGGATACAAATATGAAGTAAGAGGTAGAGGAGATGTATAATATCTTTCAATGCTTATCCAGGACATTGGCGTCTCTTTTGAGAACCAGCACGAAGCAGTAGAAAGTTGGGCTGACCAATAATACCACTGAAGGTTTGGAAGTTTCAGCCCTCTTCTTTTAAAGAGGTGATATAACAGAGATAGGCGAAGTCTAGCTTGTCTGTTGTTCCAAATGAAATTACAAAATTTATTTTTCAAAAAAATGAGCAGGGGGACCAAGAGGAATAGACTAAAAAAGGTACAGACATTTTAGAGGAACATTTATTTTGAGAATATTGATTCGACCTATTATAGGAATTGGAAGTGTCGACCATCTATTAATTGATTCTGACACAAATTTGACTACTGGACCATAATTGGCTGTTACTTAGTTATCAATTTTAGGAGTGATTCTTATATCTAGGAAAGTAAAGCTATCTGAGACTATTTTGAACTGTGTTTTAAGAGGTGGATTTAATCTCTCTGAATGTTAAAGGACAAGGATAGCAGATTTTGATTCATCAATTTTGTAGTCAGAGAAACTACTAAATTTGTGAATGATATCAAACAGATTATGTATTTACTGATCCAGTTTTGACAGGAAAACAATATCATCTGCAAATAATCTAATTTTATTCTCTATACTGTAATGCCAGTGACTTTTTGATTGCTCTTAATAGCAATTGCCAGAGGTTCCACTGCATGAACAGAAGTGGTGAGAGGGGGCAGCCTTGGTGCATGCCCCTGCCAAAGTTGAAGGGTTTGGATAACAAATTATTTATTGACACCAATGCCACTGTGTTATTGCATAATATACTTATCCAATTAGAGAAATAGCTGCTGAAACAGAAACGAGTGAGTACTTCATGGAGATAACGATGTTCCACCCTGTCAAATGCTTTTGCTGTATCCAGGGACAGTACTGCTGAATGTGGGTCTTCAGCTTTTGTATGAATAATATTTAGAACCCTTTGGACGCAATGAAAAGCTTGATGTCAGTTGACAAACCCATTGTGATCAGGGTTAGAAAGGAGAGGTAGATACTTTTTGAGCCTGCATGCAAGGACTTAAGCAATTATCTTTGCATCAGAGTTTATAAGTGAAATTGGTCTATATGACTCACATTTTTTTGATGATTTCCCAGGTTTTAGTATTACAATTATAAGAGCGTTATGCAGGGATAGAGGTAAATCACCCTTTTGAAGGCTTTCTGCCAGCATATCATGTAATGGAGATCGTAACTTATTTTTAAAAAGCCTATTTATTTTGGGGGGATTTGAGGTTATAACTCAATTTGCAGATATTTTCTCCATGATTGATTTCTTATTTTGTTTATATATGCCAAGCTAATAGTTTCCCTGCCCTCTCTCCCTGATCATAGCAGGCCTGCTTCAGTCTCATTAATCCTGCTAAGGCTTTATTGGTAGCCTTGTTTCAGTTTAACAAATTCCTAAGGCCTCTAACATTCCAAGACATTAGCTCAAGGTTGAAATTTCTGCTCATGTACAAAACAACATGGTATCTAAATAATGCCCTGTTTATCTTGCCTTAGCTTTGAGAACAAGTACCTTACAACTTAAGTAACTAAGTAAGCTCACATACTTTGTTTTGCTAGTGAGCGAGAAGATGTTATCTTCAGCTTTGCTAATGTGTGTCTCAGCTGAGGTTAGCCTCTCAGAAAAAAACACAAATTGCTTGTTTTATTTCTTGGTTAGATGAGACATCTTCTTGAAGTTGAGTCGAGAAATCAGCTCTCAGTGACTGTATGGCTACTAAAATGTTAGCCCCCTCATCTTGGCAGCTAGCACTAGCTTCCTCTGTCTCCTCTTCAGCTAGCGAGGCCCAGTCATTGTTAGCGTCTTCATCCCCTCCAGCTGTTCCTGCTGTCTTCATTCTATTTTTATATTTGTTTGGCATTTTTAAACCAAACCAAATGTGTAGCAAGCAATCTTAAAGCAGAAGAAGTAAGTTGAGTAACCACATAGCGAAATGGAAGTGCAAATTAGGGCCCAGTGGGTCGGAGCTCAAATTCCTGTCGCTACTCAGATAGACACTATAAGCGAAAGTCTTTTGGAATCAATTTGATTTCACTTGGTTATGAGTATTTTACAATAACCATTCATGCTGCTCTCCAGTGTTACCGTCCTGTCTTTGAATATATCTGTAAAGATGCTCTGGAGCTGTTAGATTGAAAGCTACTTTCAGGAAACAACTTAATGAAGCTGTCAAAGCTGAGAAGGTTGTATCATTCTAATATGCAACTAATAACACCGGATGGATGGACTTTTTGATGGACTCTTTTTGTCCATTATTTTGAGTGCCTGGTTATGTAGTGGGTGTATGACTGTCGATGGTGATGCTTGATGCTATCATTCCTGCAACACTCTTGTCTGTCCGTTTACATACATGTTTGCCATGTGTTGAAAACCTGTGGATGCACAGGGATATTCCAGTTTCACATTTCAACAGCCCTTTATTGACATATTTTTAGTAAAACTGTCCTATGTGTATGTCTGTATTGATTTGTAAATACAAAAAAATATTTAGTTCACAGTAATTTACTGAAAATTTCCCAGAACTTTCATCCATTTATCACATTTTAAATTATGACTAATAAATCTACATGGTTCCTTACACATCACTTTGCCTTCATCAGCAGATGCCTTAATGGGGATGTTTCTCTTGTTATTACATGACCTATGTGTGACATTTGATCACCTTTGATAAATATTGTGCTTGGATGTTCTTGACATAAAGACATGGCATGCATAGTTAAGCCTTTGAAACCTGAACAAATTGGCTTGATTTCTTTTAAAATATTGGAAGGCAACAATGAGCAATAAAAGGAGAACCCAAAAATTACCAAGAAATTAGTAAAAAGTAGAAGAAGAGTTTATTTTTTAACAAAATGTTTATTTAAAGTTGAATAATACATTATTTTCTCAGAAAATTGATTTTTTAATCAAAATGTTAAAGTTGAATAATACATTATTATTTTATCAGAAAATAGAAAGAGAGAGAGTTTTAGAAAAATAAAATTTTATAAGAATTCTGCAACATAATTTTAAATATGTACTGATCACCATTTTAAATAATGACTTTCCCTAACTTTGTTATTTCTTTCCTGGAAATCTTTCCCTAGCTTTTTTAAAATAATTTTCTAAATCTACTAGTTTCCTAGAATGTTTCTTACCAAACTCTTCAGTGCTTTTTCCCTATAGGGACAAACCAAATTCCTAAGGGAGTTTCAAATACTTGTGAAAGGTATCTGAAAGCAACACAAGAAAAGTGATGTTACTCTGGGTTTCATAGAGTTAAGACGAGTAGATTGACTAGACTATATAGTGACTCAAGTCAAAAAGTGAAAATGTAGTTAAACAGCCTAGGGTTCGCTCAACTGAGTGGAGGACTTTTGGCTGGATTACACTTGCTCAGAAGTCTCATCAATTAGGCAATGCCAGCTGCTGGAGGATGTGTGGCTCCCAGGAAGCTGACCACCACCATTTGTTTAGGGCCTGCCCTAAAGTAAATGCTTTTTGGATTTATACAGAATTAGTGGCTATATTTGGGATAACAGTCACATTTAGTGGGATGAGCTCCTGTTTGGCATTTTACTTTCAACATCTACAAAAATAAAAACAAAATGCTTACTTTGAATATTACGTTTAGCTGCTAGAAAAGCACTTACATGGAAATGGATTCAGCTAGATGCCATATCAGTAGAGAACTGGTAAGATATCATTCATGAATTTTTTGTAATGGAAAGAATTACTTTTTCAAGTGGACTTCAGGAATCTGAAATTTGAAGAAATTTGGAAGAAGTGGAAAATGAATATTTCCCTTAAACACCCTTCTTTTGTTCGAATATGATTCATCCCTCTGTTTTCACTTTTATTAATTTATCACCCCATGTTCTATTTTTTTATTTTGTTTTTATGTTGTTGCCTTAAAAGTGTTAAAAGATGGCAAAATGGTTTACTCTGTAAAATTACCTAATTGAAGTTGACTGTATAATAGCTTGTGTGAAGAGAAACCAAATAAACAAAATGTCAAAAAAAAAAGCCTAGGGTTCACAGGGGTTTAACACAAGTGCTCTCTGTGAGCACAATATCATAGACACTAGTGACTATTAATACTTAAAACCTAAAATTTAGAAAAACTCAGGGTACCAATGGAAAACAGGCCCTCAGTAATGATACAGGACTTGAATTAACGTTCTTAATATTTCAACTTTGTGATTTAGTGGTACATATTCCAAAATTTTGAAAACAAATTTGCATTTCGTTAATTTATCCAAAACCACAAACCAATTAATACACAGTCATCTGAGGCCCTGTGGGATCTGGAACCTTGGAGCAGTTGCTAATTTTACCAGGTTGGTTATCAAGCCAGGGTGGTTATCAAACATGTAAAATAACTGGTTTGGAATTTAACTGACAGTGTTAATTTGTGGTTAATATATATCGATATTATTGAAGAACTGCCCTAGTACTTAACCCTTATACAGGTAATACTGCAGAGCCTGTAAGAATCGTAAATGGAGGATGGAAGTGTCTCTAGAGTGCAGTCCATCACTGTGCACATAATCTGTAGTGTAGTGTAATGTTGCCATTTCAGCTTCTCCTTAACGTTTTACTCTCGCTGCTCCACTTTGAGCTGATTGCCGCTCTGTTATTCATCAGCTGCTCTCTGTCTCTGAGAGCAGCAATGAAGCCTCACTGTCAGTCATGGTAGACCTGGAATAGGAGCTGGTTTGATGATGTCCCTGAGGTTTTGGGGTCATTCATTCTGTCCCTTCTCCTTCAGATTACTGCCCAGATAAATATGTTGGCCCTTGCTGACCCGGAGCAAGCGATGCCTCTGGAGTCCCACCCCCGGGGCCTCTGCCTGTCATCATTGTCAGAGCTCTGCTGGGAGAGCTGCCTCAAACTAATGGCTGCTGCAAGGCTGACTGGGCTAAGGGGCTTTATTTTAGGCCAGCAACAGCAACAAATCAGTACACACATGGGCGCATGCACACACGCGCACACATACACACACCACAGCATTCAGATTCAAAAGAAAGGGGCTGCTCGGTGCTGTTGGCAAGAATAAGGAATGTAATTTTAAAGAATTCAAACAGACACATTGATTTGTGTGTGTTTGCTTCTCTTTTACCATAGTTAACACAGTGCCAAAGCCTTTCAAACTCCAAATTATGATGTGATCATTTCTCTTCGAGAGCCAGCAGTGTGCTCTTTAGTGTATGGTTTTATAAAGTGTAGGAGTGTAAGTGCAGCCTTTGTGTCAAGATTCCAATTCCAGTTTATTAGTTTACTGAAGTAATTCAACATCAATGTGTAAAGAGGATAGTTTTGGAGTTGTTGAAAGCATGGCTGGATAAACCAACTTTGGGGGTAGGGGCAAAAATAAACTGTAGGCCCCTATTGACCCCCTTTTTTTGTTAATCTGCACACGGCATTATGTATAGTTAGTCCTTTGTTGCAACTTGAATAAGTACAGTTACAGTTCAGTTTTATTCATATTAGGGCTGTCAGCGTTAATGCGTTAATTGCAAATGTGTTTTTTTTTTATTATTATTATTTTTATTGCAAGTTTTAAAACTAAAGTGATGATACTGTAGTAGATACTGTATGACGCAAAGTTAGGTAACTGAAACGGGTGGTGGTAGGACCCAGATGCAGTACACCAACAAGCTCGTTTAGTTGGTAATAACTTTTATTATAACCAACACAGAAATGGCTCAGCTTACAGGCAAAGAGTTCGTTCTTCGAGCAGGGAGCCCTAGCAAAGTCTCTGGGTTTCACACGAGGCGAAGAAACGAAGCTTGTACCGTCAGTGGCTGGCGGGGAGGAAACCCCGTAGCTCCACGAGCCATCTCCACGTGCTGGAACGCCGACTGGGATCGAGCAGAGGGATGGTCTGGGACAAGCAGGGGTTCGGTAACCAGGAAGTCCGTCCGCGGATGTTACAGTACCGACAGGGATCAGGCAGGAGGATCGTCTTAGCCGAGCGAAGGAGTCTTTACCAGTAGAGCCGTCAGATTTCCGGAATGCCGAAACTGAATACGTGGTCGAGGACAAAGAGCAGGTCAGGAACAGGCAGAATCGGCAACGGGAGATCTGATGGAGAAACGCTGGAAAGACATGCATAATGCAGAGGAATAATCTGGCAATGAGTGAGTGAACTGGAGTGTCTTAAATACTGCACTGATTGGAGATGAGCTGCAGCTGAGGGGAGAGCAGGCTGCAGCAGTGGGCGTGGTTAGCAGGTAGAGCAGAGCAGAGGGAGGGTGTGTGGAAAAGTACTGGCAGCAGGTAGGGGGGAGAAACAGCAGGTCCATGACAGTAACATTTTGGCAATGGAAAAACAGCATGGCCTTTTCACAGGATCCCTTGACCTCTGACCTTAAGATATCTGAATGAAAATGGGTTCTCTGGGTGCCGATGAGTCTCCTCTTTACAGATGCACCCACTTTCTGCTAGTCTCATGCAGTTTTTGCTGTCATTTGTTTCCTAATCGAGACAATCTGGTAAGAATTGCTTTACCTTGTCAATATGGACTTCAAAACTGTTGCAAAATAGTGGAATTGAAAACGTGATTTTTAAAAAATGCAATTAATCGCAATTAACTTATTCTGTGATTAATCGAAATTAAAAATACAATTTTTTGACAGCCCTAATCCAAAAGCGTTTTGTGAGAAAAATCACATCAGTCTGTTATGATATAGTATTATGAAACAAATTTGCTATCAATTAAATTCCTGCAAATCAAATTCCAACAAACTAAAATCTTTATAGGTAAACTATAGTCTCCTGGCCATGTTTAACTTTGGTGGAGCGGTCTAGCAGCCTCCCTCTAGGCTATACACATCCTTAATTTTGTTGTTAAATTGTATTGTGTCCTAGTGATTTATTTTAAAAAGTGTGACTAAAAGGCTTCCTTACATGTTTGATCAGCCACCAGAGAGGATTTTAGATTTATTAAAATATTTACAGTTTATTTTTTTATTTATCAACTGAATGGTTCAATTACAGATTTATACATTTCTATCTTCCTACATGCAAGGCTGGACCATGTGAAACAGGCAACTGCCCAGGGGCACCCAACACTCAAAGGCCCTATTGGCTCCAAACTATTGGAGTGGCAAGTAGTCTAGTTTGCTTGGTGAGAAGCACTAAAGCACAATAAAACGCAAATCATTCATAATTTAAATCATTTTCATATTTTACATATACTCCACTTTTTTCAGCATAACTTACTTGGTAACTGAGGACACCACATAAAAGTAGTCTGTCTCTGCAGTGGAAGGCAAAAAATACTTTTGAAATTAGTGCTATATGAGCAGAGAAACATCTGTAGAAAACCTACAACTACCACAATGCAGCGTGCCACTATAGCAACAGTGTTTAACAGTGGCAGCAGGAAATCTTGTGGTACAGTTAAATGGAAGGCTCTTGATCAACTCTATACTCTCTGTGTCCTCTGCGGTAGCATGGTTGGCTGGCAATACAAAAATACTGAAGTGCAGCCGGTAGTTCGGGCAACAGCCATGTAGAGCCAAATAGTGTAATTTATGTCATTTGGTGATGTTTCCTTTGAGGGGGAGGAGGGATATCTCGTTTTGATACTGAACCCCAAATTGCTCCTGATGCTGTGCCATCAGAGTGTGAGTGCGTATGAATGGTTACTGAGTAGCAGGTGGCACCATGTACAGTAGCCTCAGCCACCAGTGTGTGAATGTGTGTGTGAATAAGTGAATGTGACATGTAGTGTGAAAGTGCTTGAAGTGGTCAAAAAACTAGAAAAGCACTATACAAGTGCAGTCTATTTACCATTTACCACAGAAAGCTGGTTGAAAATCAGTTCCCTTTAACTCTCTCCACACTGCAGAGAATGGGATTCTCATGGTGAAATACAAAATTATTTTTTACTAATACAGTATGTTGTGTATAAATATTAAATTGTAAAGATGGTTACTGTAAGTATATAACAGAAGCCTTGGAAAACACCATGAGTAAATTGCATAATTGTTAAAAGTTGCCAGTGTATTCATACACATCACATTTATCAGTATCATACCAGCAAAGATGTATAGCATGTAGAAGTTTGTTTATCTGTCTCTGAGTGAAAAATCAACATGTGATACTATAACCCCGCTTTCAAAGAGAAAGTGAACTAATTGGGAAACAAACCTCTGTTGTATCTCAGATAGATGATGACTGGCTAATATCACATACTAAGGTAAAGGACAGTATTGACACATCAGTATATCAGATGCAGCCTCTGTGTGCTCGTTAAAATGATGAGCAGGGTAAGGGGTAAGCTTCTGCACTTTGATTTTGTCACTCACCCTGTGCTGGTATTGATCAGCCATGGAATCTGAACGGACTTCATCAATTAGATGCTCTTCCTGGGGCCTGTCAGTGAGACCAATACATTATTTCTCCTGGCTTTGTTACAGTTGATTCAGCCCAGGAGTCAACACAAGGCACTGGAACAGCACGCTGTTTGATAGAGCTGCTGTACTATATGGACAATAACACATTATTTACATTATTTAGTATTTAATCCCAATTTGATGTAGTCCAAGTGCAGACTCTGCGGTGTAGCATTTACTCCAAGTGCAAACTCCAACTGTAGACTCTTGTTCAGTCTTTATTAAAGTCAGTGTTTAGGCTTCAAATCTGTCTTGACTCTTGCACTAGGCAGGTTTCCATTACAGATTTGCACAAAACGAATATCTTATTTTCAAAATGTCAATAAAAAACACAATTGCGAGATGACTGCGTTTCTATTGAGTGATGTTCTGTGGCTTATCCTCTGGCGATAACACTCCAAGAAGCGTGGTGATGGATGTTCAAAACTCTAGCAGGTTTATTTCCATTCTCACAAGCCCCTTATATGTGGAAGCAGCCACATATGAGGGATTTCTGTGAGGTGCAAGTCAAAGATTTCACAGAGGAAATGTGGATTCAAAACTTCTGTTGATCTGCTCAAACTCTGAAGTGTTACGCCATGCAAGAACAGCTCTTGTAGAGCCTGCTGCATCATGCCAGATGGAGCCAGTTCCTACTGACAAGCACGTATCCATAGCATCATGTGACCTAGAAAAGCCAAAAAAGTGTTTCCATTGCAGTTTTGCTAAATATGGCTTTTTCAATTTGCCTGAAATACCTCCTCATGCAAGTATAAAAAAGATTTTTACGACAAAGTTTTTTCATAATGGACGTGTTTCCATTAGGCATATTTTAGATTTGCAATTTCAATTTGCGCAATTTGAGGGTTAATGGAAACCCGCCTAGTTAGACATTTGAGATGTTGTTACACGAGATTCAGTTTAGGGACGTCATATGATATATATGATATAACCGACTTTACACTAGCTTTAAAAGCCTGCTAATGCCCTACAAAAATGGTTTACTTAATTTCAAGTAAGATTATTTCCATCAGTGTTAAAGAAGTAAAGTAAGAACTGAGGGGAATAATTCCAATTTTAGGGTCATAAGCATCAAGTGTGGCTGAATCTGACTGAAAGTTAACTGTAGTTTTGGGAGTTTTTTTCACTTTGAGGGGTTCGATTATACCAAATAACCCCTTGTTATTCAACAAGTCACTTGGCTTCAAATAAACTTGTTTAAAGAGGTGGGCAGTCTAAAGGGCAATATCGTGCAGGGTAGGCATGTAAAAAGCATCCTGAATGAAACACTTGCAGTTACAGTTTAGAAATTGTAAAAGTAATATTTATATGTTGCTTAGATTGGAGGCAGTTAACCAAGATAGCTTTAAGCATATATTTTTGTATAATCCAAATAAACCAGTATCATAGCAACAACAATTTTATGTTACATCCACAATATTGGCTTGCATAACATAACATTATGAACCACATGATCTTCAGTTTCAGACACAGAAAGTTAAGCAGTGGCAGGCCCCTCAATATCTGCTCATGTTTGTGAGGATGTGAGACAAGGTGAACTCATAACTACAAGTTATTTCCTAGCAATCATTTGTAGCAGTCATTTGTAGTAGTTTCAACTTAAAGGAACTTAGAAACAGGAACAACAATTATCCTACTTCTATTGTATGTTAGGCCAACAGTAGGACAAGACTCTAATATTCATCCTGTTTGCTTTCTTGCTTGTAGAGGGGTCAGTCATAGCAGATAGGGGAACAGGACGTGTTAGAGGATGGTTGAAGTGAAGAGTATGAGGGTAGTGAGAATGATGTAGAGAGGCCAGAAGAAGGTGAAGAAAGTGAGGGCAGTTCATTTGAGCATTTGCCAGTGTGGTTATAACAATTGTGCAGGGTTGGCTTGGGCTGTGGTGATAGGGCCCAATGAGATATGTTTCCATAGGGCCCAGAATTCCTGGCGACACCCCTGCCTTAAGAGCTATGGCTGCTTTATGACCTCTATGGGCTCCTGAGGTTTCATCTCAAAGGGCCCCAACATGTATCAATTCAGATTGCTACATGTATTTTGTGATCCTCTTCTATGAATTGTTCTCTACGTTTTTAATTATCCCTGCCAGACTGTTTGTGTGTGTGTGTGTGTGTGTGTGTGTGTCGCCACAGACTGTCAATAGTGCTCTGTCGTCCCGCTGTGAGTTAGTTTTCTTCCGTCCTTCATATCATACAGGGAATTGTGTTATAGTTGTTAAAAATACATTTATCCTCATAATTACAATGTAGCCTGTGCATTTTAGCAGGATAACTTAAAAATAGGCATGGTCTGAAATTAATTTCTGGGACTTTTTGGAAATGATCTGTGCTGCATTTGCTGAAATTAAAGTGTTTGTGATCTGCTTAAGGAGGGCATGGCTGCATGGAATAGTTTTTTTTTTTTTTTTTAATCTTTTCACATCACAACTAACACCCAAATACTGATGCTGATGATGATGGCTGGACTGTTATTTGTACACTTTAATAGATTCATGTGCATTCTGTCTTTACATCCAGGACACCCTGCTGCAAGATTTGACCATTGCACTTTTATCTGTAAATGCTTCACTGTGAACATCATGAAGTACTGCAATGTTAAGTCATTCTGTTATTTTAGGATGTTATCACAAATAAAAAAGTAAAACTAAGAAAAGATGTTCACATGAGAGAACGTTCCAATCTTAGAATCAGTTTGACGAGGACTTTTATCACCATGTCACTTTAAACATGCTACCTGGCTGTGAGCTGTGGGCCTGTGAGGCCACGTTCAAAAGATTCATTCTCTTTAGATCAAACATGAAACTTGAAATACTCTGTTCCACGGCTTGAGAGGATGATTTTGCTCACTAAGTTTTGCATCATCTTGAGATTACAGTCATCATTGTGCCTTTCCTGTGATAAGCAACGCTCTCTCCCTCTCACCACCCCACCCTCACACACTCAAACAGCCACACACTCACACACACACACACCCACACACACACACACACACACACACACACACACACACACACACACACACAAACACACACAGCCTGTTCCCACCCCCTTCATCATCCCTGCCACGGCAGAAAAGCAATTTGTTCTCGGTGTCACTGATCTGATGCAATCAGCGCTGCTTCACGCTTTTGAATAAGGAAAAGACAGCGGGGAAGGACACTGTGTTTAATTAAAAGACGCACTTTTGTGAATGTGACGATCATATAATTTGGGGTAGAGGATTATAAGGTTGCATGTTCAACACCTGCTTCCCGATTACAGCTGATTAACCTATCCAAACTTGCCCGTTGCTCTCATCAAGGGCTATTCAGGGTGCCGAGGCTACGCTCTCATTCTGATTGTCTCCAAGCCTTTTCCTCTTTGAAGCGCTCAATTGGAAATGAGTGTTATCAAAATTCAGCGCTACTCCCTCTCACAGGAAATGGGGGCGCTGGGTTCTTTACACACAGCTCCTGACACCTCCTGAGAGGAGCTGAGGGGGTGGAGGGGTGGAGCACTCTCATTTTCCCTTTTCTCCGTCTATCCCCCTCTTTGCATAACAGTCCCTCTGAAGCGAGCGACGCGCTTGTGAAGTGTTTACCCTTGTCTCTGTCAATCAAAGCCAGTTTCCTGAAGGCTGCATTCATCAGCTTTACAATATCTCTGTCCCCTCCCCTGTTTGAGATTTCCCATGACACAGCCTCTCTGAGTTAAATTAGAGAGCATGCAAATGGGATATGATGTGCTTTGAGCTGCACCTGCTTTATGTGTCACCATCACATCCCACACCCTGTCATCTTTGAACATCGCTTCAGCTCTCGGGTGTATTGGTCTTTGAATAACATGCCATGACGTGAATAGTTGCAAGAATGAGCTGAATGTCTCTCATTTGGTTCTAAACCTGACAATAAAACATTCTTTGAATCCAATTCTGCTCACAGATACCTTTAATTCTACCTTGAATCTGGCAGTAATTCTCAGGCTCCGAGCTGCTGCATTAATACTTAGCACCGTCTAATTGATAGCTGTCATGTTGCAGCTGTCACTCAACATCACCTGGGGCACCTTGGGATATTTCTCGCAAATCAATGGCCAATCTGACTTACGTTGGGCTTGAAGCTACTCCGGGCCTAAACAGTGCTGCACTCGCTCACGCACTGCCTCCTTCAGACTAATATTAATGAATCATATAGCTCATAAAGCCTGTGAAGTGCCACTGATTGACGCAGGCCAGTGAGGACATGATGGGCTGGTCAGCAAGAGGTGACAAACAAAATATTCAGCATATATTAAATCATACACCCAGTTTAAGAACATGTCACTTTAACCACTAAAAGGATTTAACCCTTTGAGAAAATTGGCCAGATTTCTTTCGTAAACATGGGAGCAGGCAACGAGCAGTTTAACAAGATATGGCCTCAAAATGAGCAAAAAGCTATTAAAAAAGTGACAAGAAAATTACTTGAAAATAATACACATAATATATATATGTTTTTTTTTAAGTACAAAACTAAAACAAACATGAAAAGGACCTACAAAAATACTGTAAAATACTATTTCTGTAGCATCATTTTAAATAAAAGATTATTAGAATCACATTTCCTCTTGTTTGTATAATAGTCCCCTTTTTAAAACTAATTTTTCGGTAATTTTCTTGTCACCTCTTACTAATATCTTACAATTTGTGTGACATTTCTTGTTGGTGTTGGTCATTGCATGGCACAGTGCATGAGACTGTTTTCATCTGTAGAGTTATCCCTTTACTGGTAGAAAATAAATCAATACATCCTTTATATTTAAAGAGCCCTTATGATATAAAAGTCTTTGTAATGCATACAAAAATGAACTTAATGCCTCAGTTCCTGAATTCTTTGAAAAGCATAAGAAGATGGCAATGACCACCAAAAAAACCCTCAAAATTTCTAAGAAATTAGTCAAAAAGTACAATAATATAAAAAAAGTTAAGCTAAAGTAAAAAAATAAATAAATAACTTGGTAAAAGTGCTTAAAATCATAATAATTTTGTTTAAAATATGTAATTATGATAATTAAAGATATAGTTTTTCCTTAGCCTTTTCATTTTTTTCCCTAGCTTTTGTGAAATAAGGTTTACCCGTGTTTAAAAAACTTGCATGCACCTGCTAATTGCAGTGGGAATGAGGAATGTTTATTTTGGAAAATATAAACAGTACTACACATCTATAATCACCTGCATAACAAATTTCTTTTTTACTCATAGTCCTCCTGATATAAAGGTTAGGAGTATAAGTTAGTCAGTTATAAAATATCTGACTAACATCCTGAGCGATCTTTGAACTGCCCCTGTGTCACACACATCTGTCACACACACAGGAGCTGTCTCAGTGCTCCTTGTGGCTCTATATATACACACTCTTATAGCGATGGGGCAGACTTTCATCTAATCGTCTCTTCACTGTCAAAGTGTTACTTTGGAAACAACAACCCAGCATGCTGGCTTTGACAAGTTGGCTTTGTAATGGCCATCAACCGCTCCTCATTTCCCCGATGATCTCTCATTTCCTCTTCTGTCAACATCTCATCTGTCCTCCTCACGCTTATTTCCAGTCACTGCCACCACTGCCGCCTGCTGCACTGCCTCCAAGTTCAGCCTCGGAACCGCATCGATCCAGCAGCGATGGCGCAGAACCAGTGTTTGTCCAGAGAATAAGGCCTGTCCGCTCTGCTCTCATGTACTGGCAGACTGTATACACCTGTGTAATTGGGGCTGGCATCTACTGTGCATACAGAGCCAAGGGCCTCTCCACAACAATTAGGACTCTGACAGGCTTGGCTCTCTTTTAGACCGCCGCTTGACATCCGCAGAGCTGTTTGCGTGAGGGTGGGGAGGAGGGTCATAGTTTGATGCTCAGTGGAGGCAGCAAAGGAAGTTGCTCATATTGTGTGTGTGTCTCTATCTATACTGCGTAAGTCAGAGTGTGTGAGAAGAAGAGAAAAAGAAAATCACATGTTAGAAAAGGCTGCGATTTGAATACTTGTTTTATGTCCTCTTCTGTGGATCTATATTCTAAGCAGAGCTGCCAGGCGAACTGACCGAGCTCAGCTGAAATCTTGCCAGAGAAAGCTAGAATCTTGGTTAGGGAGGAAGATGAGAACAAATGAGAGAAGAAGTGAACAAATGAGAACCACACACTATGTGTTGTGGGCCTAAGTTGACTACATCAGCATCAGTCTAGTTGTTGTGATTACAGGTTGCTTGTTGCTATTTTTTCTTGGTTTTGGCGCTGTTTTACTGGAAAATGTCTCATAAACATTGGCATTAACCCTCCTATTATGTCTTATAGGAATGGCAGTAATGTTCGCAGATTGACATTTGTTGATTAATCATCTGAAAGGTTTGTATTTTCTCCATAAACATTATCTTTGGCTTAATTGATATAAATTGTATCAATAGTTAAAGTAATCAAGGTTTTGCGCTTTACAGATCACAGTTTACTTATTAAAATTTACTTGTGTTCCATCAAATAAATAATTTTAAAACATTTTCCTGTACACTGGTAAAAACAAATGTTTTAACACATTCTTATTTTTCCAATACTTTTGAAATACAGATGCAGATGTTTTCTTCCAGTAGGAGTACCAATCCTGATTTTGCTTTCAAAAAAAGTATCTTCCTCAGGTATGGGAATTGGGCTAGGAAGCAAATGGTTTATGGGAAATGTAGTCGCAAATTTTAGAAACATGGGCTACGCAGTGCAGCACCCTAAAAATGTGGCATACGTCCACCATACCATACTGAAAAAAAAGTTTGTTGTAACGATCTTTATTTCAACAATAACAAAAAAAAAGTCAAACAAACAAAAAACAAGCAGATTTAACCCACACATCAAACAAACAAGCTCATCTTCAATATCTTCACAACTGATCTTGTACCTTAATGGTCACTATATTTTGCCCAGGTCTAACAGTGAATTTCACAGTGATGTATTACTGTTTCAGAGTGCTACAAATGAAGCAGTACAATGATACTTCATCCCCCAAATGACGATTTGTATATCAATTTTTCAAT
The DNA here is from genome assembly GCF_008729295.1 of Plectropomus leopardus. NCBI lineage: Eukaryota > Metazoa > Chordata > Actinopteri > Perciformes > Serranidae > Plectropomus > Plectropomus leopardus. The sequence goes on from NC_056467.1 coordinate 36,244,562, forward strand.
CTGAGTAATTTTGAATTCAAGAGGTAATCTTTACCTGCATGCCTCTGTGACGAATTTCAAAAAGGTGATCTTTTTTGATGAATTTGAAGTTATAAGCGACCTTGTCAAACACAGCTAAACTATATCAAAACATCTGTTCACAAATTCTCACACAACATATGCAGTTTAATCCAAGTCTCATTTATCCAGTTGTATGCTTAGTACCTCCTATGCATCCTTGCTTAAAATAATATTTAAGCACATATTCAGAGCAGCTGTTTAGGCTTGGGCGATGTGTAATATTTCATACTTTCATACCTTCCTGAAAATTTTTTATGATGTTATAAGTGTGTGCTCTAATTACTTTCAGCTTTCCAGACTAATAAATGAATAATAGACACCCAAAAAATATTATGAAAAGTAATATTCTCTCACTTATTTTCCTTATTAAACAGAAAAATATGACTATAACTTTTGAATTCAACTTTCTCTTGGTCATGGGAGACAGACAAGGCTTAATTGCCTCGTGCCTCTTCATAAAACACACTTCATTCAAACTTGACAGAAACAAAATAAAACTCACCCAAACCGTCTTGGTTACTGTTACTATTAATGTAATTAGTCCACTGTTCCAACAACCACTCAACCAACTCTGGTTTGGTCAAAATAAATCCTTAGTTCACCAGGTTAGTTAGATTAACTTTTCCCTCCACCACTAGGTGTCGCAGTGTCTTTAAGCTCAGTTGCCTGTTCCATGGGTAGAGACCGCAGACTGAGCTCAGGTGGTGCATGCTGTGCTTTGCAAGAGTTTAATAGAAAGATGAGCGCTTGTATTTATGACGGTAATCAAAAGCATACCTTTGGGATTTCCAAATACCCTGGTATACCACAAAACTGTTACACCTCCCAAGCCTATGCAGATGCTGTACTAATGCATAATTGTAGGTTTTTACTGCATTCTCCCAACTAGGTATTGCATTAACAGAAATATTAAAAATATCAAAACCAGATTTTGCTACAGGGCTACTCTATAACACAAGGCATTAAGACTGGATAGAAATGCAGGACCCCCCTTAAATCCCATGTCAGTTATGAATTGTGCTTTAATCTTGCATATTACTTAACTACTGACAAACTAACTAAACGCAAATAGTTTGTCACATATTCAACTTGGGGCCTTGTGATCTCATACATTTCATAAAATGCATGTGCTATCATATAAATAGCTTTTATTACAGCATAGATATTTTACAGAAGCTCAGATCTCCGGAGGTTACACATCCCATTGATGTGATAAATACATTGGAACACAGATAGTATAACTACTGAAAACAGTGCAGTGAGTGAGCAGCATTGTACTGTTGATTACAGCAGAGTACATGTAGAATTGTGACGTCTGTGAGGCCCAGGGGCTTGCTTGTTCCCTGTAATGGTCTCATTAGTACAGTATGCACTGCAGATGATCACAGCCATGCTGTTGCTTGTTAACACTAAGCCAAGCCATTTGCCTTAAACTGAGGATGATATGAAAGCTGAGACTCTCACAAGCTGCTGTTACAAAACAATGCCATATGAATGGAAGAGAAACTCTCTTCACAGGTTCCAGCAGCTGAATGACTGCTGGAGCTGGATGTGTTCATGCTGTCAGGAGGAGGGAAGGGGTGTTATAAATTATATTGTGTACCTCAGTCTCACAGCCTTAGTGACATACAGAAGTGTTAAATGTTTTTATAATGGTGGGTTTTTCATTTTAGAGTATGTCTTCATAAATTCAATGAAATATTGTACGTCAAAAAATCACTTTCATGGAAATGAAGGGCAAGGGAGGACTTTAAAAACAGGCATTGTGCATGTAATGAACTGACCGAGTCTAATACCCCTGACATTGCACCTCAGGCTCTCATTCATGCAGTAATAAACCTAAAACATGCAAATGCAGAGCAGAGACACAGAATCCTGTCAGAAGAAATCAGCTGCATCATTATTTACCATAAGAGTTGTCAGGTGAGCAGCAAAGCAATGCCTGGAGCTAAACAAATGGCAAACGCTCTGCACTGCAAATCTACGAAAATGAGACAAATGCCCGAGTGTAGGAAGAGTGCAGACTTTTGCTTTGGGTTTTCCTAGATAACTAATAATAAGAGCATTTGGTGTTTGTTTTTCTCTGTCGTTTTATGTTTATCTGGAGGAATGCTGACGACAAAAGATTTGATCACAAAACTACTTTCAAAATAAAAGCTGGAACAGCAGCAAGCCAGCAGATTGAGAAAAAGAGCAGCTTTGGTGTCTGTATTATCTTAAAAACATAAATATCTAAATGGCTAAAATCATATTTGATTTGTTGATAAATTATCTCATTTTAAGCCACTGTGGTATTAAATTCTATTTGATTACTTTAACAGAGCTTAGCTTTATGTTAACTACTAGGGTAATTTTCCAACCTGTTCCGATTCCAAAGTCATCAAATACTGCTGCTTTGTCAGTTCCTTTCACGTCTACATATTACTATTAATTACATACAATGTAATATACCATTACACTAGGTATCCTCCTGCATTTGTTTGTAGCGGTTATTAATAACTATGTTAAAATTTGGACTTTGCACTTGTTAAAGTAAAAGGGGCACCATTCTCCATTCAGGAGAAAATTAAATCTTAAATTGTGACAGTGTTAAGACATGTCATTACTTTAATCAATCTCATAATCTGTACCGTCTATTCTGTATACATTGATCTTGTTTCTCTCATGAAATAATATCCACAGACAACGACTTGGCGATAAGTGAGAATAATTTATTTAGACTAATAAAATGAAGAGTAAATAGATGAAATAGTATGACATATAAAGGACAGTGAACACATAAAAGGGAACCTACGTGATGTATGTTCAGGTGATGTAAATAATAAATTATGGATGACAGTGGAGGAAATACGTGACTGTCTAAAGCGTGGATGCGCACTATACGGTGACGTAGAACTTAGAAATTTGGCATTAAAGCTTCGCTATACAGCATCAACTCTGATCACTAGAAAATGTTATTCTGCCTACTTTTGTCGACTTGATTAGACTTCGCCGGGGAGGTCCAGGTCCTCGCGTCACTCCAGGGGAGAGCTGCGGCGCATCTTCCAGGCGAGGTGACCCGCTGAAAGGCGACGGCCGGGCAGGTGGAGTCGGTGTGCGGCGGTCTTTAACTGGCCTCGGTGTTCGCCTCAGCGAACCGGTAAAAGTCTTTAAACAAAGTCCTTAAGGGCAGGCAACGGATGCTGATAGTTTGTGCAGCAGGCGTTGCTTCCAGATTCGTGGTAGAGTTGATGGCGAATCGCGGAGTGTCCTTCTCAATTAAAACTCGCAGAAATAATCAAAGTAATCCCACTGGTCTGAGGGAGTCACTTTAAATTATTAATTTGATTTTACTTAAAAACGAATTACCAAAAGTGTCTTTACTGACCAAAAACTGGTATAAAGAAAAGCGTCAAAGAGATTTAAAATGAAAATGGCTTCAAAAGTTAAAGTTCAGCAAAGCTCTGGTGAGCTGTTGTGGCTCCGCTTATGAAATTGAAGAAAAGAAAAGTTGCGAGCGCGGATGCACGAGACGCACCGCGGTAAAAAGGAGCGAAGAAAAACTTCAGAAGAGAGAAGAGGAGAAGCCTTGAGAAGAGTGAAAACTTAGAGAGAGAGAGAGAGCTTAGAGAGTCACTCAGTTTCTATCTTTCGATTTGGGGGTGCGGATGGAAGGCGGAGTTAGCGAACTTTTGCACCGGGTGATCGCACATCTGGAATAAGTTTCTAAAAGACCTAATGTAATTTAGGAGACATTTATGTCTCTAACTTTATCACGAATTACGCAATCTAACCTGTGGTGTATAAATTCACGTATCTCCTCACCACTATAGTCTCATCACAGTAACTTCAAATGCATGCTAGGAGACCTAAAGGTAATTTATAACGTAACACATGATTCTGAAGATCCTTTGCTCAATTCTGTTAAATGACCACACATAACATAACATTGTACCATGGATCCTAAGAAACTTGGTGATTACTTAGATATAGGATTACTTTTAACATTATACAATGAATTCAAAATACGATGTAACTACAAAGTTGGTTACGAGCTTACTAATAACTAAGACCACTAGATGACAGTATAGCTCCATTATAACAAAAGGGAATAAAACGTACTTTACCTTAACTCATTCAAATTACATGAGATGAGAAGAATGGGAGGTGCTCCTATCTGTTCACTGAAGCACGGAGACAACCTCACCCCCAGTCACAGAGGTTAAGGAAAAGGGGAAATTTTTAACTTACAGCTTTGGTCCAAGTCATTCTGTCAGATGTTAATCACAACACAGGGTCATATAATGGCTTTACCCAATGTTCGACCAGTTGGTTATCTCAGCAGGGGAGGTAATACGATGGTTGTTTGGTATTGCTTGGGTGATCCCAGGAGGTCATTCAGACGCCTTACATCCTGTGGTATGCTGATGGGACCTTCGGAGTGCTTTACCTTCCACCATATGTCAGGATGGAGGGTGTCAGATACTGACCCCTTTCCTGTGGCTTAAAAAGGCAGAGCATGTTTGCAGATATCCCCAGGGAGTATTAGTTAAGTTAATTAACAACCCCCTGTTGGATGTTTTGGGTTCATAAAACAGTGTCTCTTGACGTGTCCCCCACTTGCCCAGGGGACATTGAGCTCTGGAGTTCCTCAGAGGGACAAATGTAATGACCACACCAAAGCAGTCCACTACATGTTGCTGACTTTCTGGGACATCAGTTTATGCTGTGCAACACAAGCATGTGGCTAGGTTTAGGAAACAACATCATGGTTTGGTTCAACATTCATACCTAAAGTGAAAAGCGGGCTCATGGGTGAAAGTCCAGGTTTTGTTGGACCCACAGCCTCTCCCGCCTATCAAATAGGGACTTTTTAGGTCCTTACTGGCAGCATTTCAAGCTGATGGCATCCAAGCATATCATACTGCCACGACAGGTGCCGTCTGGCTGCATTTGTATGTGACGCCACCAGTCCGCAAATCATACTGCTTCAATAGTTGTGGTTTGGCCAACCGGCGGCACAACATATCAGCGTGAAAGGTAATATCTGGCCACGGTTATGAACAGTTGTGAGAAGTGGTTTGGCGTCTGTGTCGAACACTGAAATCACTGACAGTGGCAATATTTGATAACTTTGAAAGGAGAACAGTCTGGATTTTCTGTTTTTTTCAATTTCATGAATTTTGAAAGAGAAAAATATTAAAAGGTCTAAAATAAAATCAAAAACAAAGCTCTGCTCTGATACTGCTAAACAACTGCACTAAAAAATGTCATGTTACCGATATGTGGTGGTTGGGTTAACTGTAATCTGACACCATGTGGGATTTGAAAAAATTATGTTCAAGCAAATAAATAACTTAGAGTGGGCACGGCACAAATCACTCAACAGCATGTTTAAAGTAGGGAGACTAGTGCCCATTATAACTGATTATAATTATAGAAACTTGATATATAATACATAATAATTGAACAAAATATGTAAATCACATTTTCTAAATAACCATATTGTCATTAATTGTTCCTTATAGAGGAGCACTATATTCAAAAGCCAACTATTTTCTTGTGCAAAAATTGAACATTAAAAAGACATGACCCAGATGTCCAGGTGATTGGGTGTCCTCCCTGGAACAATGTAATTACTTTAATATGCTTCCTCTAGGCAACGTTATTAGAAAACACTCTATAAATTTCCATTGTTATGCTGACGATATGCAATTATATCTATCTATGAAACTAGATGAAACTGATCAGCTATCTAGACTTCAAACATGTCTTAAGGATGTAAAAGCCCGGATGAGCCGTAATTTCCTGATGTTGAATTCAGACAAAACTGAAGGTATTGTTCTTGGCCCCAAACACCTCAAAAAATCCTTTGCTAATGATGTAATTTCTCTGAATGGCATTACCTTGTCCTCTAGCACATCAGTAAGGAACCTCAGAGTTTTATTTGATACGGCTCTGCGTCTGTGTGCTCTCATATGTTGACTTGCTGACTGAGAAGTGCTCTAAATGTGTTTTATGCCCTCTCAAATCTTTTGTCATCAACATATTTCCATATCACTGTGCACAGGTCTCTAATTCACAACCCTCAGCTTGCAGTGTAGTGTTGTACTGCACAGAGATATTTATGAACAGCCCAGTGAAAAACCAGGCACAATTAGTCATGCCATATTCTTGAATATGGCTTAATTATGTACAGAGGAATTGCTGCAGGCTGCAGGAGGTGCTGTGGGCTCCAAATGGCTGGCAGAAGTCAGGAGAATGGAGCTGCTCTGATCCCCTACAGTGGCCGACACCTGTTTTCATAAAGGACGCTTTTCAAAACTCCCACAATGCAAATAACAGGCTGGTACATTCATCTTTGTGAGGAGCAGGAAGGAGCATAAAACATGGAAACACAAAATGGCTGTATACAATAGCTGTGTTTGAAACCTTCCCCTCATTCACACACTCACTATTCACTATGTAGTGTGTATGAAATATGAAATATAGAGAATAACAAACAAGATTTCGGACACTATGTCGGAATTTTTTTACCCCGGAAATACACAGCCAGTTAGGGAGTTAACAGCAATAAAGTAAACAGATGCGTGTCATATTACATTAACGATAGGTGTGAAATTACTAAATGCACTCTATGATCATATTGCGGGGGTTGATAAGAGTCCCATGTGTATATTGATGGTGGAGGCGTGACTCATAATAAACGTAGTATAGGGGTTGCGTCAAGCACGATTTTGGCATCGGCGCAAACAGGACCCACAACAAGGATTGCTTTAGGCAGGACCACAGCAGCGGCAAAACCAAGGCCACAGTCAGGGCGAGCTGGGGGTACAATATCAATGCAGCCACAGCACCAGCACAACCAAAGGCAGGATCACAACACCAGCACAGCTATCACCACAATCAAGCAGACAAGGTTGCTGCCAGGATCTGGGAAAACTGGGAGACAAGGGAGCAGGAATGCTCCGGAGAGGCAAAGGAGTTAGCGCAATGCAGTGAGCATAGAGCAGTAAACAGACATGAGCGTTTTTAGATGGAGGGAGAAAGAGAAGGAAAAGGAGCTCATTGTATCAGTTCAACTAAAACACAAGAAACTTGTGCTCAAGCACTCAATGAAAAACACTAATCAACAACTTTAGTATAAAGGCCAGAGAGCAATAACAGAAAAGAAAGAAAGAAAGAGGAGGAGGCCAGAAAGAAAGAGGAAAGAAGAAAGAAGAAAGACAGAGCAGGCAGAGAAAGAAAACATACACACGCACACACACACACATATATGTGTGTATAAGCCAAAACATGTTATGTACACACACACATATACACACACAGTCGAACATCTGCCATGCCACATTTACATTTTCTTTCATTTTCCTGTGTGTGTTTGGGCATATTTTAGTTTTGAATTGCTTAATAGACATTTAATAAAATAAAAACCTTTGAGTTTAATACTTCCAGCATATGTGATAAGTAGCATATAGATAATGTAATTGATGTGCAAAATCCCTCAATGTTAACAACTAATCACTATACTTTGTTTGGATACAAACAACATTTCTTTATATGCTAGAATATGAGGCAAGAATATTTACATAAGTAAAGCAGCCACAGAGCCAGAAAATAAGTCTGTTGTTTGTCACATGAAAAGAACCCAATCCAACGATACAGTCCAGTCACACTAACTTTTCTCAGGAGTGTCATCCTTGTAAATATGCCTGACAACAGCCAAGAAAACCATCATTACCACAAACAATGCAGTGAGGCCGATGGCATGGATAAAAACGACACAATTCCTTCTAGACAGCTGCATTGCTTTTGAACACCTACTCACTCGACTGCTGCCGCTGCCCCTGTTATGAGTTATTCTGTCTCATTCTTTCCACAGAGATACTAGCTTTTCATACATTGATTGAAAGCCTCATTCTCAAAGGAGCTGATGCTGAACGGCTGACAACACTATAGCCAGTAATAGCCTCTGCTCCATAGTGCAGGCGGAAGGTGCTTTCAGTGTTATTCTTCTCCATCCTTACATTTGTAGACCCCCACAATTTACACTAAGGATCAGTGCCACTGTGTGCTATTCATTCCCGCATCTACAAGGTCAACCGCTGAGGCTTTTTTTTTACTGTGGGCTTCTTTTCAGCTGATCCACTACTGAAGTCTTCAATCTGGAATGGAGTACAAGGCCAATCATCACTTCATTTCTGCAAATTCAATGAAAAGATGAATAGAAGTCCCTCTCCTACAGAGTTAGGGTTTTTTAAATTTCCTTGCTGCATGTCATGACATGTTTACCTTTCTTCGTGTGGTATGGAGCACTGTATGCTTGGAGAAAACACACCCATGGCTTCAAGTAGATTCAAATGCATGTCAGCCAGGTGTTTCATTGCTCCGGCTGCTTTTTTTTAACGTCAGTTACATGGAAAGGTACAATAAAATATTTAACACTGTAGACCTGATTCTGTTAGTTTCAAAGTGAATGCAGAGAGCACTGGAGGGAGAGCTGCACACGTCCACAGAGGCAGCATACACTGTACAACGTTACACTCAGCTCTGCCTTATTTTGAATACTACATTGTATAATATTTGTATGGTTACATGGAACATATGAACACCATACATAGCTGAAGTCATCATTGAGGTGATCTCTTGGAGGAGGGGTATACTACCTTACTGTGCTGTATGTAGGATTTCACATGCCAGTCCATCAATCTTTTTAAAACTGAGGTTAAGAGTACAGTATACATGATATCACTTGAGCCACTCAGTATGTTTCCATGCGCAGTTTAGTGGAGCTACGGTTATAACTCGATAAGGCCATTTAATTGGACTACTGTTCTTGTCCCAGTATAGAACCACCAGGGGAGAATAAATTTATTGACGGAAGTATGTCTGACTCCTCCACAGCAGGTGAAGATATAACCCCTTTCAGCATGTTGCTATTGGACCCTCTGCACCTCAACCTATTACATCACATATCAAACAAGTTAGTAAGTGGGTTGCATGTCGAATGGTGAAAATATGGATAACTTTTTGGTGCTGTACATTTTCCAAACAATGTACTCTTTACTTTTTACCGTTTTCTTTTGTTTTCTTTCCTTCCTCTTTTTTGTTTGTTTTTCCTGGCTTTCTTTTAATCTATGCTTTTTGACTTCCAGGTCAAAGTCTGATACAGGGACTATGGAGCATGTGCAAGAACGCCTAGGCCAATTTGGGTCCTGTGAGGTGTATACATGAAAGAATAAACCCCCCAACCACATTACCTCACAGAACTTCTACAATTTTGCTGAAATTATTTCCAGTATCACAGGGAATTGGTAAATATAACACATGATTTTTAATCTTAAAATATCTCCTAAATTGTTCTGTGTGTGGAACAGCGTCTGGGCATCTTTGACCTTAAAGTCCATGTAAATTGAATTCAGAGATTTGTTTCAAAACACATTATACATGTTGGAAACTGATTGTTGAAAACATGTTACATAGACCCTTTGCTATATAGTACTGAATTGTGGAGTTAGACGGTTGACTTTTATTTCACCATGTTCCTGTTTTAAGATTTTTTGGGTGGGCCTAAAACCATAACTTGATGACACACTGAAGCTACACTCAGCATAACCCTGCCCCTTGACAATGTAGCACTATAAAAATGAGAAGCATCATTAGCATAGTACCGCAATTGGACGTGGCCTCCACTCCTCAGATCAGAGAATGCCTTTTTTCATGATTTTGAGACCTTCGTTTACAAACTTTTATTATTTTTTACTTCTATTTTTTTCAGTCATTCAGATTTGGTAAGGTGTTTAATTACACATCTTTCTGTAGTGTGACAAACTCAGAACACATTTTAATTATTATTTTATTAATGCAGACTCACAGTTTAAGGCACCTCTGCCTGTGTATCGGTTTAACTGTCTACTTACACTAACATCTGACTGTAGACCAGAAGCTTCAAGTCCAAAGCAAAAACATTAAAACTTCCTGCCTGAGACAAGCTAGAACCTTTATAATAAAGCGCCCCCTGTCCCGCTCTAATGTTGTAATTACAACAGTACTTGTACAAAAATTTCATTATAAAAGTACTTTAACTTCATTATAACCGTATTTTATTAAATGTTATTGTAGCCTATCTCATAGGGTAAGGGCCCTGGTTCTCTAAATCCACTACACAATATTAAAGTAATTAATTTCAAAGACGATACAACTAATAATTCCAGTCATCTCTAATTTCAATAACAGCACATTAAAGCACGTTCACTTAAAAACTCAATAAACCCATTTAAACAAAATAACAAACAATTAAATAAAATTCAAGTGACAACCACAAATACACTGCTAAGCCGGCAGTTAAAACCTGTGAGTTATGAGTCACAGTAATCATTGCATGCCTGTTACACTACTCTAGAGCGATGGATAAAATAAATTGATTCCTGAAATGAAGAAGTACCACTCCATGTGCAGGGTGATGAACACGTAAGATGGTGGTTAGTTGCGGTCTTCGCTTTGATGTGGACGATGTGAATAATGGTACTCTACAGGAGCTTGAGATCAGTGAAAAACTAACAGGAACTTGAGAGCGATGAAACACTTACTGGAGCTTAAGAGCAGTGAAACACTTGAGACTCAGTGGTGATTTCCCACGTCGGAAAACACTCCCTCCTCTATAGCTAGCTGGTTAAGCTAACAATAGCTACAACTGTATGCACTGTGCTAGCCCATGCTAATGTCGGCATGCACATGCAGCTTGCATGCCCGCATGGACTATCTGAAAGGACGCTTCTGGCAGACATGTCCACAGGTGTGTTAGAAAATGTACTACAAATGTCTGGATACAATGTCACTACCCTGAACACTGCAATACACTATCTGCAACCAACTTGAACACTCTCTTTCCTTTCCTCTCTGCTCACGTTCTCAGTCTGTCTTCTCTGTCACATCTTAATCACATGGATCTATTATAAATCAGTAAACAGGCTTAAGCATATCATATACATCAGTTCCAGTGCTTTCCAAAATAGATTCAGATATACAAAATTCTATACACTTTATAAAATAATATACATTTTTTACAGAATCTCATTAAATGTTTTTAACCCTTTTACCATATTAATGAAAGACCTTTTTAACCAAATTTATGAAGTACCTTTAAACCCTTTTACATAGTCCGAGCAAAGTCCAGCAGAAAATACTGCAGCCTGCAGAACACAGTCCATTGTCACAAGGGTTGTGAGTGTGGTGATAGTCAGTAAAGTGGACATGGTAACTGGCCTTGCATTGCTTCTGGAGACTCCCATCTACTTCCTTTACCCCATTCCTCACAGCGTTACCTTTCCACCTTCTGAGGTGTCTCGATAGGGATAAATCTCAGAGGAAAGGCAATTTAGAACAGCATTAACTGCAGCCTGGCCCCTGGACCCCCCCCCCGCCCGATACTGCTTTAAGCTTCTGACAGAACAGCCACGCTAACTACTGATGGTCAGCTGGAGTAAAGAGAAGCATGCTGAAACAGCCGCAAACACACACACACACACACACACACACACACACACACACACACACACACACACACACACACACATATCACCCTGGGGACTCCTTCACCTGCTGACCTCTTTCAGAAAAGGGGATTATCACAGGCTGTGCTGTGAATGCTAGAATTCCATGTTGACCTTGCAGCAAAACTGCATTGTGCTTGAAATACGTTGGTATTTCTGTGAACCTAACGTCGACCTACTGTTCAATAAACTTGAAGTAAATGTGATTGCAGGGAAATGCACTGAAGGGAATAGTAAAAGTAAAAAAAAAGTGAAAGTATACCTACAAAAAGGTTTACCCCTGAAATTAAATAATCCACCCAATATAATTAATCTAAATCATCATATATATTTGATTAAATGATATTAATGCATTTTTGAATGTTCCTCAAGTGTAAAACTTAATTTCTTTCCACTGGGCAACAATTTCTGGCCATTGCAAAACAAGTTTTTTTTTCTCTAATCTCTGTCAGAGTGCTCTTAACTGTCACGATTCCTGCTCTTCTCCCCCTCCTCAGTACTTTTCCATTCACTCTTCCTCTGCTCACTCTACCTGCTGGCCACGCCCACTCTGCCTGCTCTACTCACCTCCAGCTGCATCTCATCAGTAATCAACCCAGTATATAAGCCTGCCACACACACACACTCTCATTGCCAGATTGTTCTACGCATTATGCAAGACTCTCCAGCATTCTCCTGCCAGATCTCCGAAAGCCGACCCTGCCTGTCCCCGACCTGCTCTCTTCGCCTGATCCCCGGTAAACCTACCTGCCTTCTGTCCTCGACCACGAGCTCTGTTTTGGCGTCTCAGATCTGCTTCGCTGGTAAAGACCTCTCCGCCTGGCCCCGACGATCCTCCTGGTCCATCCCCATCGGTACCGCTGCATCATCGGACTGCTTACTCGGCTTCGGAACCTCCGCCTGTCCCCGACCACACTTCCGCCTTCTCCTCGACGGTAACTCCACACGTGCTGTCGAGCTGTTGTGCTACGGGGTTTCCTCCACATCCACGCCGAGTGACGTCAGCTTCGGCTCGTTGCTTCGATCTCCCTCCAGAGATTGTGTTGTGGGTTCCGACCCGAAGAACGAACTGTATGCTGAATTACCTCATCCTGCTTCGTGTCTGAATTGTGTTGGTCTGAATAAAAGTTATTACCAACTAATCCTGGTTACGGTTGTACTGCATCTGGGTCCTCACTACACCCGTTACATTAACCACTCGTAAATTGTTTTCATACCCCAGAGCAGAGCAAAATAATAAAACATTTGTGAATCCCAAAACTCTGTAGGTACTAACAAAATAAGAACAGATCCTGGATACGATCAAAAAATGAGATAACATTTGTTCATATATCATTTCTTGCATGAGGTCCAATATGCTTTAAGTGTCATCTCACAAGATGTTTGAAAAGGGTATTTACTCAAACCACCATTTTTATGCCATTATTGATTGCTCAAAAATGTATAAAATCATGTTAATAATATAATAATTTCTGTGAAACCTAAATAATAAATAAATCCTCACATTTCTCTTTAACCTTATGAGCTATTCAATAGATATAAAAACAGATTTGAATTGAAAAATGTTTAATAGAAAATCTTTAATTCCTATAATCTGGCCTTGTTAAAGTGGAGGACCTGTCAAGATGAAAAGATGGTTTTAGAATTGCCTTGCCTTCCATAAACCTTAAAAAACATTTTTATATGTTGGTATTGCTGCATTACACGTAATCAACTTCAATATTTGCATCAGTAAGCACAGTGTCACACAAACGAGCATAAAACATCAACCTGTCGTAAAATCCATCCAGAGAGGGTCGAGCAGAACAATAACTGTTTTTATACACAGCCTTTATGAAGCAGCAATTAGCCTGTTTCTCATGCCTCATTGACCTCACACTGAACCCACTGAAGTCTGTCTGCAGAAACCTCCATTAGTTTCCCATTAAAATGTCATTAGAGCCAAACCACTGATCTGTTTCAGCTGGGTCACTAGCGCTTATCATTTGTAGAAGGAATGTGGAGAGCAGTGGAATACTGTGCCAGTGTTGATGTCATTATAGTTTATATGAGTTTTTTGTACCGCCAGTCAGCAGAGGACCATACTCCATAGGCTGTATTTGAAGAAACCATCAAGGATCAAAAGTGTCTAAAAAATAACATAGGAAAACACAAAGACAGCCAACCACTGTGTTTAAATGTACGTAATGTACGTATCAATAGTTTCATTAACCCTATGAGTATTTTTGAAATATGTTCATTTTCATGCACAGACTGCAAAGGTGTTGTGATTGGTCTGCAGTAGAAATATTTCCCTAGTGTATTAGTATTTATTTTAATTTAATATACCTAAAATCTAAATGGTTATGTAAGTCAGTTAACCATAATAATTAATAAAGGTATTGAAATGGTGTCTTATATGCAAAAAATAATTCCTATTGCTTTTCTATGGCGCCATTGCATGTTTTGGATTGTTTGTAGCATAACGGGATGATGTTAGCACAGGCGAACAACATTATAGCTCAAAAGACAGAAGATGGTCTAGCTATTGTAGTTTTTATTTTAGATCACTTTTAAACAACATTATGAAAACAACAACTCCCTGAGGCCGCCAGTGGGAGGTCAGTTGTGAGAGGGTTAATATCTATAAATAGATTGCCAATAGCATTTATATAAAGGATAGAAGATAAAAGTACAGAAACTTCAGAGTCTTATTGCCTCATTGAGCTTTTTCCATGATAGTAATGTCCTTAATCCTTCCAAACCTGGATTGACATCAGTTTTCTTGTGCTGCTTTTAGACACCTTTCTCAACTATTTAAACCTTTGAAATGTGAACGCATTGGTTTGATTTCTTTCAAAAACACAGGGGGAAAAAAATAAAATCAAAAATTTCTTGCAAACTGCAAAAAACATCAGTAAAAGGTGACAGACAAAGGACCTGAACATTGCATTTTAAACAGAGAGAGAGACAGAGAGAGAGAGAGAGTCAATTGGAAATCATCAAATAACTAAGGAAAAATATAAATAAATCTATATTCATAATTATGTGTTTGAAATAAGCCTACAGAAAAAAAAAATTATTTAATTTTTTTATTCTTTTTTTTGCATTTTTTTATTATTATTTTCTCACCAATTTTGGGGTCATTTGTATTGTAGTTGCTAACAGCCATGCTTCATGTTTTTGAAAGAAATCAAGTCAAATTGCATAGGTTTCTGAGAGTTAAGGATAAAATGTGATCTTTTGTAGTATTTGTTTGAACAAATGAATCCATACTGTGGCATTTCAGGGTGCAGCCTGATCCATCAGCCCATAAAAGGATGAATTGGGTGCAAGACAACATAGAACTAGCTAGTATGAGCAAAGTTTTTAAAATCCATTCAGTTTATCTGTGCAGAGCAGTAAAAGTAAAAAAATGTATGTATGTAAGTACATGTAATTAAAGGCTCATTACTGCATTAACCACTACCTTCAGAACAGAATGAATTAATTGAACAACAGCAGTCATACATGATCATGTTAAAGCAGAGATCAATGCTAATTAATGAAGAATATGTTATTTCTCTGGATAATTCAAGAAGCATAGAAACAGAAAAGGACCTAGAATGGAACCCTGAGGAATACCGGGCACAAGTGGACAAATACAGCCTTAATGCTTATTTCCTCTTGTTGTCTATGAAATATTTATTTTATATTTGTATTCAACATCTTTTCTTATGCAGCTGTGTACAACTGATAAGAATCACCCATATCAATTTATAGTTAAATGCGGACTGATTTAATAACATACATGCAAAACATGCTAATAGTTATTGCTACTTCATTAACTCTCTCCACTCTTCATGTACAGGTTGCTGCAAATTTATGTCTCCTCTGTGAAGGAATTCATTATCCTGCTTTATTCATGTAATGTATAGCATTGATTAAACATGCAATTATTTTTGTGAGTAACACATTTAAATAAGTATAACAAATCAGTTGTATTAGGCTAAGTGTGTTGGGGCTCTCAGCATCACTCTTGTGGCACTCTTGCAGCATGTATGCAAAGCCTCTTCAAACATCAGTCATTCTACTGTTGATGTGGTATTCTCAAAGTGTTTGGACATATCTCTCAGACTGATGTACTAAGCTATGAGCCTGATTCCAGGGTTGACAGTGTGTGACTGCTGTATGCACTGTATTGTAAGAACTGTTTGGGATGGAGTGCAGTGTATTTTTTTCATTTTTATTTTTATTTTTATATTTACAAGTCAAATTCTGCAAGAATGAGAATGTGATGCATATACATCAAAATTCATTCTTGAGAAGGGTTGTTATCTTTCGCTTTTGGATTTACTAGTAACACCTGCTCTCTGATCTAGGTTAAGACTTAAAAATTCCTTTTCAATAATGTGGAAAAAAAATGTTGGGCCAATTTAATTTTTACAAGTTCATAGTTATGGTAACAGTACATAACACTTTAAAATTCTTTTTGAATAATGTGAAAAACTTGAGGAATCAAGTAATTAATCAATCAGTCAGACACACACAGAGTACACAAGCACATGAGTAAAAAAGCAAGACTTTGTGTTAAATTAAATAATTAAAATAGGTGTACTCATCAAAGCTGGGAACTGAGAAAATGCCACCATAAGTGAATAAATACCAGATGCAGGATAAAACCTATAGATGAAGGTGAATAAAGGAATAGATATATAAGTAAAGAAATAAAATACCGTGAATAGTAGATGGGTAAATGAAGGGATAAGAGTACAAACAATAGATTGAAATGTTAAAAATAATAAAATAACAATCTTTACATTTTCCCTCTGGGGAACTCCAGACCTCGACTTTCCCTATACGAGTGGGGGACACGTCAGGAGAAGAAGAGAGTATTATGAACCCAGAGGAGTTAACCGAGGGTTCTAAATTAACTTTGTTGAGACTTCCCAGTGGACATCTGCAAACAGGTTTCTGCTTTTAAGCCACAAAAAGTGTCAGTCTTTGACACTTTCCTGCTCAAGATGCCATGAGAGTTTGACAACTTCAGAGTTTTGTGGGGTCTCTTCTAGTTCACATCAGGGTGTTAAGACATCCAAATGAACTCCTGAGGTCATTCGGACATACGAGAACAGTCGTTTGTCACCTTTCTTTGACACAAGGACTGAAGTTTGGTGTAGTGGACTGGAGACACGTTTCCACCAAGAATTCGAGAAGGGCCCACAGGATTAAATGATGATCCTCATTCTGAAATGTAATCCTCTGTCTACCTCTCTCTCTCTCTCTCTCTCTCTCTTTCTTTGTTGTCTCAGTCCACACATACACCGACAAACAAACGGTGTTCACCGTTGTTTGTCGGTGAACAAACAACGGTGTTCACCTACATGTTCTCCCCTTTCATGTCCTCTTCCCCCCTGCTGAGATGACAAAGGCAGGACATGTTGTAAACTCATTCCATATTTTTTTGTTAAGACCAACATTTAACATGACCACTTGGACCATTGTGAATTAAGGTATACCTTGTTCCCTTCTTTCTGCTAGTAGGTCAAAGTTCATTTCTGTGTTTTGACAAGTAGTAGTACTTAAAAGTAGAACGAACTCCCATTTATTATTTAATATAAGGGAGTAAGGTAAAATCATGGTTTATTCCTTTACTGTGATGGAGCTATACTGCCATCTAGTGGCTTTGGTTACTCATAATTATCAACTTTATAGTTCTATCTTGTTTTACATTCATTGTATAATGTTAATCGGTAATCCTACATCTAAGTAAATACCAAGTTCTTTATAGTCCATTGAATAACTATATGTTACGTGTGATTACTTAGTAAGATCAAACCAAGGATCTTCAAAGCTGTGTGTTACATTTATAGTTGACTTTAGGTCTCCTAGCATGTTTTTGTAATTACTGCAATGGGACCATAGTGGTGATGAGATACATGACTTTATATGTAACGGGTCAAATTGAGTAATCCATCACAAAGTAGCCACAAGAAAAAAATGTCTCCTAAATAACGTTAGGTCCTCTAAAACTAAACGGCAGATGTGCGGTCGCTTGGCGCGAAGGTTCGCTACCCTACCTCCTATTCAGAGCCCAAAATTCATAGATTAAAACTTAGTGAGCTCTCAGCTCAGTGTTTCTTTCTATTTTCCCTTTCACCGCGGTGCTTCTCATGTATCCTCACTCACACCCTTTTTCTTTTTCTTTAATTTTACAAGAGAAGCCGCAACTGCTCACCAGAGCTTTGCTGAACTTTAACTTTTGAAGCCATTTGTTTTGTAAATCTCTTTGATGCCTCCCTAGCTCGGTCTATTCAAGTCGGCAAAAGTAGTAGCAGAATAGCATCTTTTAGTATTCAGAGTTGATGTTGTATAGTGAAGCTTTAATGCCAAATTTCTAAATTCTAATTTACCGTTCAGTGCGCATCCACGCTTTAGACGATCACATATTTCTATCCACTATCATCCATAATTAATCATTTACATCACCTGAATATACATTACTTTGCCCTTTAATTTGTTTAATTTCATTTATATGCCATATTCCTTCCCCTATTTACTCATCATTTTACTAGCCTAAATAAAATATTTCATTTATTGCCAAGTCGTTGTCTGTGGATATTATTTCATGAGAGAAACGAGATCAATATATACGGGTCAAACGGTACAGATTGTGAGATTGATTAAAGTGATAACATGTTTCGAAACTGTTATAATTTAAAATTTATTTTTCTCCTGCCCCGTCTACTTTAGCGAGTGCAAAATCCAAATTCTGACATAGTTATTAATAACTGCTACAATAATTATGAACAAAGGTTTTTAAGTTGATAATCCTTACAAGTTAATTTGTTCCATCTAAGTTTTCCACATTATCTAAACTAATTCTAAGTGTTATGCACTTCTGAACACACGATTTAAGTTAACTCATAGAAATAAAGTTGTTCCAACCATTTTTTCAAATTATCTAAATGGGATTTTAATGTATTAAGTTTAGCTTTAAGTCAGCTTGAAATGTTTGACAAAGCCTTTTAGATTAAAAGGTCATTCCTTTTTTTCAGTTACCAGTCAGATTGAGCTATTTTTTTGTATGGTCTTGTATGGTTTTTAGGTAAGTTCATCTTTTTTATTTGAACTAAAGCAAGAATAAAATGATTTTAGATGTTTGAAGAATCAAAAAGGTCAGAGTACAACAAGAACCCAATTTGAGTTAATACTTAAAACATACAATAGATCTGCCGATTTAGCATTCTGGAAATGTCATGGAGCACAGCAGCTGAATCAGTCCTAGTGAGTATAATTATTATTTAATGCAGAGTCCTTTCTGTAGTTAGCCAACACCGGCATCTGTTTATGCAGGAGCACGGCATGTTAATCAGCGCCGTCTTGATTATGATTGGTGGGGCTGTGGGTAATGCCGCCACAATCACCATTAGCCATTTGCTTTATCATTACCGAGAGGCTTCAAATAGCTTTACTGCGCCATGTTTGGGGAAAACATCATCAGCCCTGATGGAGGACTAGATTTACCTAGCCCCAAAGCAAAAAGCTGCATGGAGATCTTCAGAATTATAGCTGTGAAACAGTAATTCTATTGACATCTTGAATATATTTTACAGTCAGCACCATCCAGACTTTTATTTCCCTGTAGATTTGAGTTAGAGTCTATAATGGCTGGGAGCAGAAGATATAAATTAAACAGACTCTTCCTAGAGATGTCTGCTTTGCTCATATTAATAGCAGGGAGACCTCTCTTTGCTCCAGGCAGTTATACTCTTGTCTGCTTTGCATTCATTTAAGAGCTTCTTTTCTTAGCTCATATGCTGTACAGCTCTATTGATCGTGTGACTCAAACATATTTGGGCTGATGGATTGCTGTCTTAGTGCTCCTCCTGTCTGAAAAAGAGGTGAGTGTCAGTTGGAGAGAGAGTCTGCTCGAGTCAACTCTGGTTGGCTCTTGGTGACCTTCAATCCAAGGACACTGGAGTTTAGAGAAATCTGGAAAGGAAGCAATATCTGCATCAAGTTCACTTAATTAATGGGCAGGATATAAAAACAGGAAGAGTTCTGAGGTGGGTGTTGCCCTTCAGAGATGTTAATTCATTGTATGTGTTTGAGAAGCATGAAGCTTGTACTTCTCAGTGTTTGACCAACCTTTTGATGTAATGAGACAGTGATGTACACTTCCTAATTGTGCAAATTTGAGGACAAATTTTGATCAACATTGTTGTTCAAGAATAAAATACACAAAATAAATGGAAACATACTTTCTGAAATTTTCTCATGTGAAATTTCCCGTAGTGTTCCAAAGATGCAGTTTGATTGAAGTTGCAACTTCAGTTTTATTTTTAAAGCCCAATATAACAAATCAAAACTAGCCTCAGAGGGCTTTATGGCACATGACATCCCTCTGTACTTGGACCCTCACAGCAAATAAGGACAAACTCCCACATAAAAACCCTTTAACGGGGAAAAACATGGCAGAAACCTTAGGAAGGGTGACTGAGGAGGAATCCCTCATTAAGAAGGGACAGATGTGCAATAGATACTGGTGTACAAAACAGATCAACTCAATAAAATTGCAGGAATCCATATGAAAATCAATAGAGGGTGAAAAAGAGACTGTTACATTGTGAACTAAACTCTGAACAAACATACAACCTATTGTACTGTATCTCTACACTTTAAACAGAGGTTTGTGAACAGCTGAGTCAGGGTTGTGGTGGTGGTGGAGTTGTGCACCGCTGATACAATGCTTATTGTATTTATGCTTATTTATATTCATGATGTCACAAAACACAGATAATGTGCTCGGAACAGATTCAAAACTGACCCCTTCTGACCCCGCCCCATCTAATATCCATGCCTCAAAAGGTCAGAGTCATGTTTGGTCCATGGTGGAACTCTGTGGATATCCTGTGGTGTCTTGCTGCAGAGTGTTGGCAGGGGATCCTTTAGGTCTGGTGAACTTTATCAGATGGAGGATTTGGAGGCCAGTTTGACGCCTTGAGCTCTTTGTCAGATTCCTCAGATCATGTCATTGCAGTTGCTGTGATGTGGCATAGCCAGCCCGATTCGCACTCTGAAGTTGTCAAATACCACCACTTTTGCAGTGATTTTGGTGTAGGATCCTGACACCAAAAGCCAACTTTCGCAGCCGGATGGCACCTGTCACGTCCCATGGTGTGCAGCAGGACAATGTCAGGTTAAATGCTGCCAGTAAAAACATAATACGATGGACACGAGGCTGCCTATAGGGTGGATGGGAGGGGCAGTGGATGGATCCAGCAAACCTTGGAATTCATGCAGGAGTCCTGTGTTTGCTTCCCATATGAATGTGATGGGTTTTTTTTCTACACCTTACCATGTGCCTGTTTTTGCCTAATCCTAACTATCTGTGTCAGCATGTGCATTTGTTGACATCCCGGCGTTGGTTGCAATGTGCTTATGTTGCCTAAACATAATCACGTGCAGCATCAACAGTGGACGTGCAGTGTCACCAACGGACGTGCAGCATCAACATTGGACGTGCAGCGTCTGTACATGCAGCGTACTGAGACGGTAATATAAAGATGTGGAAATCCACTACATATGTGAGAGATGAGAATGTGTTGGATCAGCACATTGTCCTCCTGGGTTGGTCAAATGCGATTAGGGACTGCTGTTGTCATGAGTGGGTGTATTTGGTCTGCAACAGTGTTTGGCTGGGTGGTACGGACAAGTTGTATCTACATAAATACCAGGACCCAAGGTTTCCCAGAAAGTACATGCAGTGTTACAAGATGATCAATATTATTCACTTTACTTGTCAGTGGTTTTCCTGTTGCAGCTGATATATATTGAATATTTATTTAGAGGTCAAAAAACAAGATGAACTGCAAATTCAGTCCTGAGACCCCAAATTGACTTATAAGGCAGTCATGACTCTCTTCTCTAAAAATCCTGCTGTGATTTTTTTTGTTTCTTTTTTTTTGTTTTGTCTTTTGAGTACTGACTCCTTGATTTGACCTTGATGCCACATGTATGAGCTCATTGTCTTTCGGGCAGAGATTCTCCTAATGGTGTGTGTGTAGATTTTTGACAAAAACTGTGAGAAAGCAAGTGTGCTCTGATGATTTTGGAGCAAACTGTGTAAAATTTGTGTCATATTTTCAACATTGTGATACGATTTAAAGACTGCTCCGGTGTCTTTCAGGCATTATGTGTGTGCATGTCTGTGTGTTGCTGCACACATTTTATCTGCTTACTGGTGTACACAGGCGGAGAGGCTATCAGTCTCATTCCTAATGTCCTAGTGTTTTATTAATCCAAATGGTGGCACTTTCCGCCGAGCTATCACTCAGCCGGCGCTCTGGAAGCTTTCCATTAGGAAGGTGAAATCCCTGCTTGGCCCTCAGCTGACATATTAGTTCAATCTACTGTCTCAAGGTCACACCATTTCAATTGGCCTCAAGAGAGACAGTGTGACAGCTGCAGTCTCTCTGGAGGCCACACAGACTGACTGAGCCACGCTCGGCCCGAGATGAAGGAGAGAGCAATATCTGGTGTTTATCCATCACCCCTGGGTTGATGAGTTGTTTGCCGACTAAAGCTGCCATTTTTGTCTCTGCCTCTCCCTGTTCAGCCTCCTGTTCTGTCTCACACACTCAACAAGAGGTGACAGCCGGTCCACAGAGGTGTAGACAACTTTAACATGCTCACACTGGACCTGTGTGAAATGGACAGATGTTTGCTGAGATGACATTCAAAGGTTTTCTCCGTGTCACTGCAGGAAGAGGGGAGCCCTCATACAAATGAGCTCAACTAGACACAATTTGAAATTTTGTTGAAATAAAAATTTATTACTACTATACTGTATATAAATAAGATGCATTAGATGTAATTTTTTTCTGTAACTTGAAACTTGACCTACCACTTTGAAACATATGTGGTTTATATACAACTACTTTTCCTGCAACAGGAAAAGTTTTGTAACAAAAGTAATGCTGCATGAAATATGTTTTTATCAATATAATGAGGAACACCACTACCATTCATATTACATTAATGATACAATGATAAGTAAGAATGTCAATAGTACCATAACTCACCAGGTGGTAAAAAAACATGTTTGTAATGTCTTTTGTCCTAAAATAGTCCAAGTAAACACAATTTAAAGAAATTTTCAAAAAAAAAAAAAAAAACATGAAAAAAATTCATGCGATTTGATATTGAAAAACATTAAAAAATTAACTCTTTTCCAAGTCCGATCGTTACCCTCAAGCAACAACACAGTAGTAGAACAGCCTGTAGGAATGAATGTGTTAATAAGTGTAAGCATATTTTAAAGTCTGGCAGGACAGTCTTAAGATGTATAGAAAGGCCCTGTGCCATACCAGAGCAAACTATTACTCATTAATTGAGGAAAATAAAAACAATCCCAGGTTTCTTTTCAACACTGTAGCAAGGCTGACTCAGAGTTATAGCACTATAGAGCCTTGTATTCCTTTGGTCATCAGTAGTGATGACTTTATGAGTTTCTTTAAATGGATGTGACGCATCCATTTAAGTTGATTTTACCCTGGATTGTATCTCTAAATTCTATCTCTGGATTTTATCTCTAACAGTTGTAATAAAATTACAACTATTAGAGATAAAATCCATTATCTCTTGCCCTCAACCAACCTGACAACAGACACAGGTAATTTGGATATGACAGTAGGGCCTGATGTTTATTTAGACCGTTTTTCCCCCATTGACCTTCACCAGCTCTCTACATTGATTTCCGCATCCAAGCCATCAACATGCCTGTTAGACCCCATCCCAACTAGGCTACTTTAGGAAGTTTTCTTCTTAATTAACAATTCTCTGTTAGATATAATAAATATGTCTTTATTAACATGCTATTTACCACCATCTTTTAAAGTATCTGTCATTAAACCCCCTCTAAAGAAGCCCACTCTCGATCCAGAGGTTTTAACAAACTATAGACCGATCTAATATAATCTCCCCTTTATTTCTAAAATTCTTGAGAAAGCAGTTGCTAATCAGCTTTGTGATTTTCTCCAAGATAATAGTTTATTTGAGTACTTTCAGTCAGGATTCAGAGTTCATCATTGTAAGGAGACTGCACTAGTAAAAATTACTAATGACTTATTGATTGCCTCTGATAGAGGACTGGTCACATTGATCCTATTAGATCTTGGTGCTGCATTTGACACCACTGACAATCAAATCTCAAATCTGCACTGATGCTGTAACTCCGGCTTGCCTTGATCGTGGCCTTAGTTGCGCAGATGCCGTGATCCTGCTCAATGCGGCCTTCTACTGCCGTTATTATGCGTCATGCCTCCGCTACTATATGCATGGGACTCTTATCAACACCTAAGATATTTGCACATAACATCACATGCCATCACAGAGTGCATTTAGTAATTTTACGTCTATCAGTATTGTTATATGATATGCTATTGTTACCATTATTGCTGTGCATCTCTCCCCTTCTCCCCCTCTCCTCCTCTCTCTTCCCCTCTCTCTTTCTCTTTCCTTTTTGTCATTACTGTAATTTTATTGTTATTTACAACATCTATTGCACGTCTGTCCGTCTTGGAAGAGGAATCCCTCGGTACCTCTTCCTGAGGTACCATTTTTTTTCTCCCTGTTACAGGGGTTTTTGGGGGGAGTTTTTCTTTAGAGAATGTGGGGGTCTAAGGGCAGAGGGATGTCGTAAAGCCCTCTGAGGCAAACTGTGTTTTGTGATAATAGGCTTTATAAATAAAATTGAATTGAAATAAATTTTAGAAAACTTTACATGAACAACCTACCAAACCAAACTATCATAACCGTCTTCAAACAAGGTAATGAGTTATATGTCAATGTTAGATTATTTATTTCACACTTAGATGCCTGTTTTCAGTGTCCTGGTGTGTGACTTTCCTGCCACTCTTTCTGTGTTTCTGCTTGGGTTGCTGGCAGCTTGTCGTCTTCCAAACTTCCAAATTCTGATTCATCTAATGATCTTACCCTCTTCTTTGACTAAAATAGTATAGCAGTCATCCTGTAAATGAAAGAAAAATATGAGTAAAATCAATGCATACAGTCTGGACTCACAAAGTCAATTGTTATAGTAATTTATACACTGTCATAGCCTGAACTTTAATGAAACTAACATAAAACTTTTCTGGGTCAGTTTGTTGAGTTAAAAATAAAATTATGATGACTGTTATACATTTGAACAGTATATAAACCTGAATACACAAAATCAAGAACTGCCATGGTGGGATTCCATAGTGGTATGATGTTGTTCCTAGGTAACATTTGCATTTTAGCAACTTTTTATTAAAAATTTATCAAAAAAGTACATTATAACATTAAAAAATGAACTTTACACATCTGTTTTTGTGGATCAAATTTTTTCCAGATTGTAAAATGACAGAAAAAGACATTTCAGACCATTTTTATAGACAAAGTTGATGTAGCTGAAAAATGTGAGTGTGGCGACACGGGGGCGGGGGGTGTTAGGTTGAATAATGGACAAAGTTTAATAATTCTGATCAGGAATTCCCCTTGAGTACCTGAGAATTTTGATCAGGCCAACCACACCCAAACCGCTATTAGAGGAATTAGTATTTGACAAATTAATTATCAGTTACCGACAACGCCACCCAGGAATTTCACCTGGAGAATTGTACTAACCCTTTCCACAGTAGTTAAAGCACACAAGTTCATTCACTGATGAAAGCTTGAGACCAGGTCCAGCGTAAAAAATTAAGTTAATTTTATTTAACAATATATTATTTTACTTAACACAGTTCAATAAAATCGTTATACACACACACCACGCACGCACTCACCCCTAAACAAACCCACAAAATACACAAAGAGAAAGGCAAATAACTAAATTAGGATTTACATCAGGGTTAAATTAATGAACCACACATAAATTAACAAAACCCCACGCAAAATACACAAAAAAAGGACAAATAACTAAATTGGGTTTTACATCAGGGTTAAATTAATGAACCCACATAGCTTAACAAAACCCAACACATGCAAGCAAAAGAAAACTGTCAAACAATCCAAAGCAAATAAAGATAATCAGAAATAATGTTGAATTCATCAAAACTGATAAACCCAAATAAACATGCAAGGCAACCAAAGAAAAATAATCAAGGATAAGTAAGCCAAAACAAACATGCAAAACAACCCAAACATAAAGCAAAAAAATAAAATAACAACTATCAAAAGTAACTAAACCCAGTACACATGCAACACACTAGTAAAGAAAAAGAAACTATTACTAATAAACTTCAGTCCATGCTTAGGAAAAGGTTAAGATATGCACAACCCAGGATAGGGACAGCAATCACCTTAATGAGTGCCAGTAACAGCAGGGTTGGAGACGTAGAGTTGGATGAATGGAAATAAACAATCGCCACACAAACAAGCACGCAAAACAGCAGCCGGCCCACGCGGCGTGCGAGGGAGGCGGCGTTAGAGCTGGTGGAAGGGATCGCACACACGTGTACCCTGCCATTGAAAGACATATTTTTTATTTCATAAATTAACTATGCCGGTAACTTGGCATCACGATGTCTACATACCGTTAGGAGTTGAATGAACATCACAAAGTGAGGAAGAGAAGCACTCTGCGCCACAGCGGCATAATTACAAAACGTGGCAGACCGCGGATCACTCTCCCACGCTGCAGCACGCGAGATGAGGTGCAGGGGAGAGACGCTCGCCGCCCAGCGATTAACGCTGACAAGGGAGAGGAAGACCCAAGTCCAGGCACTGCATGAGAGACAAGAGCCAATGTTGATGATGACCGCAAAACTTTATGAAAAGCACACAGAACCATGCAGCACCGCACATACCCGGGATCGGCGAGCTGAGCGATCCGGCCGCGAGGCGATCAGGTGAAACTACTGGTGGAAGCGGAGCACCCGGAAGCTTCGAGGCAAGAGAGCTCCCAGGGCACAACCACCCACCTTTATAGACTGCGCCCCCAGCAGAGACATGCTGATCCTGCTGCACTAATTAAGGCACCGCGCAGCTACAACCATACTGCTACATGAGGGAAGTCCAAAAAGGGACTCAACATGGCCTCCAGAAAGTCATAATACAATATAAACAGTGCTTGGTTTCCTTAGGGCTCCAGCTCTTTATGAAAGAGCAAAAAGCAACATCATTGAGTATGTATTGTGTGAGTGTAAACAGCGAAAAATGGGTACGTTACCAAGAAATACTCACAAAACCAGTGACGTTTTGAGTTACCTGCTCTTCAGACACATGAAGAAGAGCATGTGTGAGTATCTCAATAAAAAAAAACTGTAAAGGAGCTGAAGTGTGCAAACCTTTCTCTGTTCATTGATTGC
Source organism: Plectropomus leopardus (assembly GCF_008729295.1). Taxonomy (NCBI): domain Eukaryota; kingdom Metazoa; phylum Chordata; class Actinopteri; order Perciformes; family Serranidae; genus Plectropomus; species Plectropomus leopardus. Next base: position 36,271,464 of record NC_056467.1, read on the forward strand.
ACTTTAATGAGGTTCCAGCAACTTCTTCAGCGTTTTTATGGATGTGCACATCTTTAACTCTTTGTACCTTAAGCCAACACAAGACATACATAAATTAACTTTACGTCTAATATCTTAAGCAAAACATACAGTATTAGTAATATACAAACATAATTTCTTGACTTCTGTACAGCAGCCACAACGTTATGGATGTAACATCTGTAGGGTGCTAATTTGTAGGATATCATACGAACTAGTGTGTGTGCATTTTAGTAGGTTATCATACAAATCCTATGAGGAAACATTGCCATGTGACATAGAAGCTTGATTTAGTTTTAATACACTTAGTAAGAAAACATTTCCATTGTTTCAAGATAAAAGATCCTGATAGGCTGTTGTATGCCTGTTGAGCTGTCTTGTGTTCCTCGAAAAGACACCAATCATACACTACACATCTGTAAAAGCTTTTTGCAGTCTGACAGGGTGTGTGTTGTCCTTTAGACTCCAGCAGTGTATCTTTGTTGACCCTTAAGTTTGTTTAACACAGCATGGCAGCAGGAGCATCCTGTGCTCTGTATTTTACTTTTTTTTTTTTTTTAAAGGACTTTGGAGTGTAAATGTTGTAGCACTGGGGTGTCAGACATGTTTTATACCAGGTCAGATTTTGTTTGACACTTGAAACAAAGCCTCCCAGATCAGGGCTGCTGTAATCGTACCTCCTAGTATGAGATAAAAGCAGCTAACTTACCCTCTGACCCTGGATGCAGACGGCTGCTATCAGCACTGACAGAAGGGCAGATATATAGATCAGATAGTAAATACAACAAGACATAAAGGCACACATCTGTAGAGCTTCATTTTCTGCCTCTTTGCTATTTTGTGTTTGTGAATTATATCCAGTGAAAAAAACAAGAAAAAATCTTCTATTTCATCCTATTTAAACAATAGTACATTGAAGAAATCCACCATTATTAGTTGTGTTATTTAACTCATCCTTACTGCTGCTGCTCTGGGGCAACACAAAACCTTTCTGACCCTCTGACACATCTGACACATCAATTGATGGTATTTTTTAACTTTTGAAAAAAAAAAAAAAAAAAAGAGTCCCAGAGTGGGGAAAAAAAGTCATAGTACAGAAAGGGATAGTATTTTGAAAATTAATTAGTAACATTACGCGATGTTTGTTTGACTTCTTTTCTTTATCTTACTTTTTTTTTTGTTTCTTGGCAAAAAAAAGTGTGAATTTGCTTCTTTGGCATATTTTTTTATTACAGAAATGTCTTCTTGTTTCCAGAAGTGAATGCTGTTTGGTCAGGATCTTTTTGCAGGGCAAACTCACAGCTCCTGATGAAATGTTATTCTGGGTTAAGTGGCCTGTGATTTTGTCAAAAGCTTGCAAACAAACTGAACTGGATATCCAGCAGATTTTTAAAGGCTTCGGGGTGAAAGGCTCCTTATTGGACAGTTGGGTACCTTCTGCTGGTCAGGGTCAGTTTTATTTATACAGTTCCCAAAAAAAGTCAAAACAAAATGCGTATGTCAAACTACAGTTTTGTTTTTTTTTTTTTCTCAAATATGTTTATTGAGCTTTTTATATTAACATAACAACACAAAAATAACATCGAAAACAATGCACAGTACAACATTGGTCTAGACAGCCAGTGCACATACATATTTCACAAGATTAAAAAATAAATAAAAATAAATAAATAAAGTAAAGAAGAAATACACCCCAGATCACAGTTCTAGAAGTTTCAAATAACCAGGTTGTAGGTACAGTGTTGTACAGGTACTGAGGTAAAGTACAAAGGCTAGCCAAGGACAACACTTGAAAGCACTGAAGTCACTGTGGAATTGGAAAAGTGAAGGTATGGAGTCCAAATGTCCATAAACTGTCCTTCTGATGAGTGAAGCAGACAGGTCAGGTACTCAAGGGGAAAACGTTCCATAATTATCTTATGCCAGTTTGATTTGGTGGGGGGTTTGTCGCTTATCCAAGACAAAAAGATGTTCTTCCTTGCTGCATATGTAAGAATGTTATACAGTCTGGTAGAATTGGCATCCACTATAGTATCTTGACCGGGGTAACCCAGGATTAAAGAAGGAGGGTCCATGCATAACACAATGCCAAATATGTTTTCCAAATCCTGCAAAACATCTATCCAATATGCTTGAATTTTAGGACAAGACCAAGTACAATGAGTATAGGTACCCACTGAGATTTTACATTTTAAACATGCAGGGGAGAGTTGAGACTTCATTTTATGTCTTTTGTTAGAAGAGATTTGTAAACGGTGGATAATCTTGAATTGCAGCAATCTGGCACGGTTACATACAGAGATTTTCTTTGTTTGAGACCATATCTTAGTCCATTTATCCCCATCAATATTTATACCAAGTTCGTGTTGCCACGTCTGCATAACATCTTGTACATTTATCACATCAGTCTGGCTTAGAACATTGTAAAAGCGAGTAATGCATTTCTTAGCTGGGCCAAGGAGGAGTAATTGTTCAACTGCAGATGTAGTAGCATCAGTATTGAGAGTAGTTTCCCTGTTTATGAAGTCCCAAATCTGCAGGTATTTGAAAAAATCGTGTTTGGGGAGATTATACTTTTCTTGAAGTTGTGCAAATGATAGCATTGATGCTCACTGAAATAAATCACGCATCCTCTTTATCCCTTGAGTTGCCCAAGTGCTATAGCCAATATCCATCATGCCTGGTAGGATTGCCCTGAATTGGGACCAATGGAGATGTTTGTCCAGACCTCCCTTCAAGCTTTTGCATAATAAACCATGCTTATAATGTATTAGATATTATAGGGTTGTTTTTGCAATGGCTCCTGGCTGTCTTTAAGTCTTTGACCTGACAGGGAGCCTGAGGTCTGTGACTTTTCTAAACTCAGCAAATCCGAGGTAGAATCCTCCTTGACCCATTCTGCTATAAATTTTAAATGGGATGCTAGTTGATACCATTTGATGTTGGGAAGATCTAGACCACCCTTCGAACTAGGGAGTTGTAGTTTTGTTACTTTTAGCCTTGGCTTTCTTTTGTTCCAAATGAAGTCACTCAACCATCCATTGAGCAATTTCAGTACCTTGCCTGCCAAGAATAGTGGGATCATTTGTAGGGGGTATAACAATCTTGGTAAAATATTTCATTTTGATGGAGACTCTACCGAGCATTGACAAGGGGAGTGGAGACCATCTGTTCAGGTCCTTCTTTATGGAGTCTAGGAGGGGATTAAACTAAACTTTAAACATTTCGTCAAACAAAGGTGTAATGTTAATGCCCAGATAGACAAAACCTGTAATGGACCATCTAAATGGGAATGACGGTAGTGTATTAGTTCTATCTCTAAGGCATCCCATTGGCGTAGCCAAAGAGTTTGAGAAATTGATTTTGTAACCCGAAAAACATCCAAACATAGTGATTACAACAACAAGACGTGAAATAGAAGTTTCAGGTTCCAGCACATACAGTCTCTGTATGTCATCCGCGTACAGAGAAATTTTATGTTGAATCCCACCCACATTTAAGCCTATTATTTCAGGGTCTTGCCTTATGGCCTCAGCAAGAGGCTCTATTGCAAGAGCAAAAAGGGCGGGGCTAAGAAGGCAGCCCTGACGTGTTGAGCGATGAAGTGGGAAGTTGTCAGATCTATAGCCATTGGTGATGACTGCGGCCATGGGGCTTTTATATAATAGTTTGACCCATTTGATGAAATTATCTCCCAAATTAAATTTATGTAAAACATTAAACAGGTATGACCACTCGACTCGGTCAAATGCCTTTTCTGCATCCAATGAAATGACCATGCTATCAATTTTCTGTGTCTGACAAATATTGAGAATATGTAGAAGCCTCCTAACATTGTAACTAGAACTCCTACCTTTGATAAAGCCTGTCTGATCCTCTCCGATGAGAAAAGGTAGAACTTTCTCGAGACGTAGTGCTAAAATTTTGGATAATATTTTAATGTCCTGATTCAGAAGAGCAATAGGCCTGTATCCTGAGCAGTCCTCAGGGGACTTTCATTTTTTTTAAATTAAAGTGATATCGGCTTCTCTTAGTGAGTTGGGAAGGTTATCAGTGATGAAAGAATGTTCCAACATTTCCAAGAAGGGGTCCACAAGCACATCTTGAAATTCCTGATAAAATTCACTGCTCAAGACATCAGGCCCTGGTGTCTTGCCTGACTGTAGGCCTTTGAGTGCTAATAAGGCCTCTTCCCTGGAGACGGGAGCATTTAACTCATGTTTTTGGGAATCAGAGATGGTTGGAAGGGTTGGTCTCCCTAGAAATGATTCCATCCTATTTGTGACTCCCTGTGGTTGATCTGATTCATACAACTTAGCATAAACTTGCCTGAAAGTATTATTAATGTTTTTGTTATCAAAATGGCGGGTGCCATTCACATCTAAAATTGAATGAATCACCTGAGGATCCGTTTTAATTTTGGTCAAATGAGATAAATATTTACTGGGCTTATCCCCATACTCATATAGCTTTTGCTTTGAGAAGAGAAGAGCACTCTTTGCTTGCTGGGTTAGTAAAGTGTCTAGGGCAGCCTGTATGGCACATTTCCTCTGCAACAACAACGGGTCTGATGTTAAACAAAGTGCACTTTTAATATCTGACAGTTCTTTTTCAAGTTTTAGGTATTGTTCTGATTGTTTTTTCTTTTTTGAAGCTGAATAGGCAATAATTATACCCCTGATGTATGTCTGTGTGGGTAGATTGTGAATTAATAGAGAGAGATATCCTAAATTCACTTTTCAGATAAGAAATGAATTTGTTGTCTTTCAGGAGACGCGTGTCAAATCTCCAGCGTTTACTTTTCGTAAATTCTATGTCAAGAAACAATTCTAGGAGCAGAATTGCATGATCGCTAACCACAATATTGCCTGTTGAGCAGGAAGATACACATTGCATCACAGTCTAGGGTATGAAAAAATAATCAATCCGTGTGTGGCACTTGGGAGGTGAGGAGTAAAAGGTAAATTCTCTATCAGATGGATGTAATATTCGCCATGTATCAACCAGGTTGATTTCCCCGCAAGTTGACAGGAGGGCTCTAGCCTGGTTTGACAGGGGAGAATTTCGTGGGGGGTGTCTATCAAGTCGAGGGTTAAGTAGACAATTAAAGTCGCCTCCCATCAAGGCCAGTGGTGATGACACTTCTGCAAATTCTGAAAATGCTTTAGTTAATAAATCTGGTGAATAATTAGGTGGGCAATAAAGATTCATAATAGTAATATCTTTACCATTTAAGACACCATTTATAATCACAAATCTTCCATGCTTGTCCTTTATACACTTTTTTAATTGGAATGGTAGATTCTTGTGTATCAATATAACAACCCCTCTGCTACTGGTAGTAAAAGAGGAAAAGTACACCTGGCCAACCCAACTGTATTTAAGTTTGACATGCTCATTATCATCTAAATGGGACTCCTGTAGTAGAGCCACATCTACTCCCTCCCTCTTCAATAAAGAGTAAACCTTTCTACGCTTCACATTACCCCTCAAACCCCTTATATTCCATGAACAGAGTTTTAACTTAAAAGGTGGTATCATTCTGTTGGAAGATATAATGAGCTAAATTGAACATCCATACAGATGACCAAAAATGCAGTTGTATATAGTCTCCATTATGTTGTATTGCTTTTAGGGGCATGTTTTTATGTAATTTGTCCAAATACGACGAGATGATACACTGAACTGTAAGAGACCAGTACTGAGCATAAACTACAAGAAACACAGAACCATAACAATAAGAAACTGCACATGTTAAGAAAAGAAAAAAGAAAAAAAAAAGGTTAAAAGAAAAGAGGATGGATAATGGGGATCCTTCCCCAGATTGCGGGGAATTGCTGTTCTGTAAGCCATCTCCATTAGGGCTAGAGTGTGTTTGTCACACCATGTGAACAGAAAGAAAACAAAGCAAGTGACATAACCCAGTTGACCGGGGCTCACAGCAACACCCGATTATTAAATAATAAGCAAAAGTTTTTTGACCGAGTGTCCACACTTAGCTCTCATGTGGTCGGAGAATCCGTCATTCCTGACGTGCTGTGTTGGTTGTGAAGGTCAGAGCCTCTGTGGGAGAGAGGAAGGTTTTCTTGGTGCCGTTCAGCGACACTTGTAGCTTTGCAGGGAAGAGCATGGAGTAATCAGCACCGATTTGCTTAAGATATTGTTTGGCTTCATTAAACTCTTTCCTTTTGCGAAGTACTGCGGCGGAAAGGTCATTGTAGAAGGATATTTTTCTTCCCTCCACAGTAATATCCCCGCCTGCTGCTTTACGCCGTACTGCTGCCGTCACTCTCTGCTTGTCGGGGAACGCGTGAAAACGAATGATGACCGGGTGCGGGCATTGGTCAGACCCGGGCTTGGGCATTAGAGAGCGGTGAGCCCGTTCTAGCTTGACTCGCCCCCCCTTAGCATCCATGTCAAGAAAATCCGGCAGCCAATGTTCAAAAAAGTCCACAGCATCTATCCCCTCCATTTTCTCGGGCAGGTTGAAGATGCGGATACTTTTCCGCTGTTCTCTGTTTTCCAGATCGCCAATATGGTCAAGGAGGGATTCAACTTTTTTCTCCAGAGCTGTTATGCGATTAGCTTCCGGCTCGTTAACGGTCTCAACCTGTAGTATCCTAGCCTCTGCTTCGTCCAAGCGGTCGTTAGCCCTCTTCAGCTCGGTAGTATGAGAGAGGACTGTTTTAGCCAAAGGATCGAGTTTGTCGTTAATAGCCACCATTAGTTTCGTGGTCATCAAGTCCAGCACTTTAGCGAGTCCGGGTTCAAGTTCTGCCTCCTCGCCATCTTCTTCATGCTTGCTGCCATGTTGGGCTAGCTCCATAGCCGTGTCGTCAGTTGGCTGTCGAGACTTAATCTTTCCCTTAGGCATTGTTCGGTGTTGTTTCGACCAGAAATGGTCAAGAGTCATACCACAGCACAAGCACTACAAAAAGGCAGTATAGTTTAGAGAGAATGTAAAAAAAATATGTAGGGTGTTGGCGGAGCTCCCGCAAAAACAACTGTCTCCTAGGCCGTCATCACTTGACCCCCCAAACTACAGTTTTAACCCTTAAAAATCCTCACCAAGAAAAAAAAGTTATGGACACATTTTAAGTGTGCATTTTATTGTCATTGTGGCTACAATAACAAACATCAGTGTTTTTTGTTTGTTTAACAAACCCCATATTTTTTTGTTTTCATTTAGGTCTCAATAATACAAATAATATACTGTTATAATACTGTAATATATTGGTGTACTAACATTTATCAATTTGTGACCCTGGAATGAGTAGTATCACCAGTTCTCACAATATTTCCACACATATTCATCATTTTTATAGTGCTTTGAAATTAGTGAAAAGATTATACTGATAGTATTTCTTCTACCACTAATATAATGGGCTAACATTAAATAAATGGTGTTAACAATGTTAAATATTCATCCTTTTTTAATTTCATAAAAATAAATCTTTACATGACTACTTTCACCATTAAAGGACAATTCAAGCATTGAGTAAAACATGGATTTAAATCATACTCAAACCTATTTTTTTTCACTGTATACATAATAGATACATAATGTACATAATACATTAAATGCATCATTAAACAATAATGGATGATTAGAAATTCATTTTTATCCTAGAAAATAGTAAATTTTAATTTCATGAGCTTAGCTTTACTGCCTTTACCATAAAAGGCCAAATCAACCATTTGGTAAATACGACGGAGGATTAGGGCCACATTAAGGGAAAAAAATTTTAATTATTTACGAGATTAAAGTCATTAGTTACGAGAAAAAACTCATTATTAATGAGAAAAAAGTCACTATTAACGAGATTAAACTCATTATTAACGAGAAAAAAGTCATTATTAACGAGAAAAAAGTCATTATTAACCAGATTAAACTCATTATTAACGAGAAAAAAAGTCATTATTAACGAGAAAAAAGTCATTATTAACCAGATTAAACTCATTATTAACGAGAATAAAGTAATTATTTATGAGAATAAAGTCATAATATTCAAACCTGCTGCTTTTGGAGACCATTGTCAAAATGAAGGCTACGGAGGATTTGTTTCTTGAGACACAATGAAACCCCTCTGAATAGCCCGTAGATGCACCCAACGATAACCCTGCAGTTGACCAATTCCAGCCATTTCCCCCTCCAGAAAAGCAGCAACATCCTCCAAGTCCGACTGGTTCTTTCGCCGGAAAAGATGCAGTTTCTTGCATATTCTTTTTAAAGATACTTATGATAATGTGATGCTGATGTGCCAAAAGATTAAGTATCTCCTTGTTTGTGAAACCTATCCTAAAATACAACTCAACCAAATCCTCCGTAGCCCTCATGTTAACAAGTGTCTCCAAAAGCAGCAGGTTTGAATATTATGACTTTATTCTCATAAATAATAATGACTTTTTTCTCGTTAATAATGAGTTTAATCTCGTAAATAATGACTTTTTTCTCATTAATAATGACTTTTTTTCTCGTTAATAATGACTTTTTTCTCGTTAATAATGACTTTTTTCTCGTTAATAATGAGTTTAATCTCGTAAATAATGACTTTTTTCTCATTAATAATGACTTTTTTCTCGTTAATAATGAGTTTAATCTTGTAAATAATGACTTTTTTCTCATTAATAATGACTTTTTTCTCGTTAATAATGAGTTTTTTCTCGTAACTAATGACTTTAATCTCGTAAATAATTTTTTTTTTTTTCCTTAATGTGGCCCTAATCCTCCGTCGTAGGTAAAAAATGTAAAAAAAAAAATAATAATAAAAATAAAAAAAATTGACCCTTTTTAGATTTTTACTTTTTGGTATGAAGTCACATAAATCTGTTGTGAAGTTGATCCCTCAGAAAGTAATAAATGCTAGATTTCTGTATATTTTGGAGAGACATATCTTGTCATCAGTCTTAATCAGAACCCATGAAGGGAAATTAGTGTTGCAGCAGAAACACTACACACACACACACACACACACACACACACAGTGACACAAGACAAGACAGGTATACAATATCACAGTAAAAAAAAGGCCCAATTAAAGGTCTAAAAGCACCATATACATACACAAAATCACTAGCAAATGTTCAGTTGTCAGTCTTTACTGGTTGTTATTATTCAGCTAGCCTCAGAATTAATTTGACTTCAACTAAGTAGGCTCCAGTTTGTAGGATACTACATTTATCTCTGTCTGTGAAGTTGCAGGGGCGACACAGTGGCTTTGTGGTTAGCACTGTTGCCTCACAGCAAGAGGGTCCCTGGTTCAAATCCCGGTTGGAACGGGGTTCGGTTCGGGCGGGGGCCCTTCTGTGCGGAGTTTGCATGTTCTCCCCGTGTCCGCGTGGGTTCTCTCCAGGGTCTCCGGCTTCCTCCCACAGTCCAAAGACATGCAGCTCAGGTTAATTGATGACTCTAAATTGCCCTTAGGTGTGGCTGTGAGTGTGTATGGTTGTTCGTCTATATGTGTCAGCCCTGCGATAGTCTGGCGAACTGTCCAGGGTGTACCCCGCCTTCCGCCCAATGACAGCTGGGATTGGCTCCAGCCCCCCCGCGACCCTTACGAGGACAAGCGGTTACAGAAAATGACATGACTGTGAAGTTGCATTGTCTTTTTCACCATACAGAAACTTTTCAACTTTTCAAACTGATTAGCACTCACTGTTGAGTGTCCATCATTTTACTGTGCCCTGCAATGCTGGAGAGCACCTTGTGATTTAATGAAGCAAAAATTGGAGTCAAGAGGAGCTCTACCTCTCCCTGAAGATTTCAGGTACAATATTGCTTCAGGGAATACTGGTCAGCCCAATCCCCCGCAGGTCCCCCGGGGCCCTCCCAGCGAATAGATTGGGCTAGATTAATGAGCTTTAAAGCGGATCTTCGACTTGTGGCAGTGTTTGACTTTTTGAGCAGAGTGTGACCAGCTGACTCTCCCCTGAGACCCGGTCGGCTCAGTGCACTCTTTAATTACAGGGAATCATTGCACAGTGGATGGATCCAAGGGGCTTTACTTAATACCTTAAACACAGCTCAATAACACTGGCTGGATTTCATTTCTGTGGAAAGGCTACAGGAGGGAGAAAGGGGTCTTCATTGGCAGTGGGGGGGCAATAGATGGCAATAGATGATGCACATTTTCTTCTCCAGATTTAAATGGATGTAATGTGTTGCAAAAATGTTGTAAAATCTTGGTGTGCCATAGCTGCTGTACAACATTATAACTTTGTACTTAATTTTGCACTACTTGCCCTAACTATGTCCACCTTCACCTTGAGAATGAGCATGTCGCCAAAAGCTTTCTTTAGCATCTAAAAGGAATGTGAACTGCAACAAAAGTTTAATGTTTCATGCAAGAACTGTGTAAACGGCCCCTAAACATAACCACGTGCAGTGTAATCCCACCATGTGCATTTTTGCACGTCACAGTAGCAGCACCCTAGAATAAAATAGAGCAGATGCACAAAATACCTAGAGCATAACATATAGACCTGGAGGTCCACAGCAAAGCGGCAACATGTATGTGCATGTAGAAGTGTATTTCAAACTCTAGGTTCATGGTGATTCAACCAGTGAATATCTTAAAGAACTATGAATATTACTTGAAGAAGGCACCGCTATGGGTACTAAAATAGCACGCAGTTTTGCCTGTCTTTTAGTTGGTCACCTAGAAGAAAAAACACCATATGAACCACAGAAAAAAACCCTTTCTTCCTTTTATTGTTTCTTGGAAATAATGGTGAAACTTCCCACTCCCTAAAACAACGGATCTCTGAACACAGAAGTGCGATTAAAAGGAATTATGTCACTAGACCTGTTGCAGGACATTTTACTGAAATGAAGCATCCTCCCTCTTCTTTGTTCCTCCTAGGCATAGAAGTGATAAAACCAAGTTAAAGAGGTGGTAATGTCAATTTCATGAGAAAAAATAGAAAAGCATTTGGGATTTTTTTATTTAAAAAGTATACTTCCATCCTCTAGATGAAGATTTTTGTGTTTTTTAAGTGTGACTTTGTGAGGTTTTTTTTTTACAATTAATTGTTTTAAGACAATACCTTTTTAATTCATACTGGTTTCTCATTATATCTTTTGCTTTTTTTTTTTTTTATCTTATTTGCACATTCCACTTTTAATTGATCACTTCAATACCACCTCCTGCTGCTGGTTCTCAGCTCATGAACGAATATGGTGACATTCATGTCTCCTGCAGGACACTCCCTCGCCACTTGTCAGGTTTTTATTGGTCTAGTTTCACATGAATTTCTAACCAGCCCACCTTTATAGGTGATCTATTGGCCTGTATATATATATGGATTTATATGATTGGTTGTATTTATATACTTTTTTTTTTTACCTTCTTTTGATTTTTTTCTTTTTGAAGTCTGCCTATTTAAATGATGTTTGTAATGTGTCTCTTGATGACCCTGATGAAGGCCACAAGCCGAAACGCTTCAAATTAAGTTGTTCCTCAAGTTATAAGTGTTGATGGAGCTCTTACCCCTAATTTCCACCAGATCCGTGTGCGGTCCGGCTCCACTCTGTCACGGCAGATGGAGCAAATAGATCACACTCTAGTCTATGTGTTAATTTCCAGGCTTGCGGATCAGATACGCAAGCCTCCTATTTTTGCCGTATGCCGAATCACTCTGCATAAATTTAGCCGAATTTAACACAGAGATAATAGGAAATCATACGGCGATACAAATTAAAACATCTAGATCATTTCAGAATAAAACACTCCGTGTTTACATCTGATCGTATTTCACTTAACTACATCAACAAAACATCACAATAACCGGATCCAGGCCTGTATTAACAGGTCAGAGATTTGTGGAGGTCATTACCTGCAACACTGACGAAAAGAAGCTAATTATGGAGGTGTACACCACACATCCTTTTATTAGGACAACCACAGACAGGAAGTGGCGTGGAACAACTTATTTGGAGTAATGGGAGTGAATCGACTTCACTATAAAACATCCACGGAGTGGAGTTATTACTTTTTCTTCTATACTGATATACTGCATGTGATTCTGTAATTACTGCGAGAACTCCTCGGTCTCGCCACCCCAGCTGATCTGGCAGTGCAACCGGTGGGGATTGACAGACAATGGAGCACGGAGCAAAACCGCAGCAGAGCCATAATGCAACGCACAAGCAAGCGGTGGAACTCCGACATTAGCCCTCTCTTAGACTCTATTCATTCTCCATGCACCTTGGAAGATGGTGAAGTTGTGCCAGAAGCCTCCACTCTGCTTCTAATGTGTTGATCTTAGCATCTCAGCATGACTGCAGTGTCATCATAACAGATGGCCGGAGCTACAAACAAACAAAAAGCATAAATCTGGCTGTTACAGAAATTCCCTGTCTATATTTGGAAAGAAGGGTCACATTAGTGTCGATGTGGGCTGGGCTTGAAGATTCATTTTTGATCTTTGTTAAGTTTTTGTGGCTTGTTCTTTAAGTCAATGACTAAAGACCTATTTTATAATTTCTCTTGGAGTACTTGTAGTTTTTATTCCGCAATGGCTTTCAAAAGCTCTTATTTGTCCGATTGTGCTTTAGTGTGTGAAGCAGTTTTGAGTCAGAGCAGCCTAACCTCTGCCATATTTCAATCAAGTCACACTATGATTGCTACTGCAAAAGCCATTAATTCATGTCCCCTGACATGTGTTTGAGCTGTTGACTCAAAGCTTTGGCCAATGGCTTGTGACAGGCTGAGGAAGGAGGGTTGTCTGTTGAAATCTCAGCAGGGTTAAGTAGCTGCAGCAGAGTAAGAGTGCTATAGCACAGCAGCCCCTCCAGAAGTAGCTAGCTCTGCTAATCCCAGTGCAACAAGGAAATGCCAGCATACATCCAGAGCTTTGATCTCAGCGGCCGGCACCAAAGACATTCAAGATAAAGTACTATTCTGACATTTTCCAAATCCCTGCAACATTACCTTTTAGCAAGCATAATCCTATATGAGCTCAGAAACAGTTGGGTCCAATATGGCATCTACAGAGATATCACACAACTGTTTCCATTTTTACTAAGATCGGGGGAGAATGCCTGCAACGGTGCACTGGCACACACCAGGGTGGGCATAGCTGAAATAATGAAAAATAATTGGAGGTTGACATTACTGCATTTAAGAGGGTGATGCACTTATTTTAATTTGCTTTTCTTTTATGTACCAAACAACACTCCAAAGTTATTAAATTAATAAATTGTGGCGAGGGAAAAATTTTCAAAAGGGTCCCTTGAACTCTTACATCATGATATCTAGATGGAAATAAATTATTTGGGTACAAGTCAGATTTTATGTTTATCTTATACAGTTTTTGGCAAAATCCTTGCAATTTTAAGCATGCAGTATAAATGTTATTTTTCCTAATCTAGAAGATCTTTAGATAAGCATGCTTCAACGTTCAGTTTTTGTTCTGACAGCTTGTGAAAATTTAGTTATGCATACTTCATCATGTTCAGTCACCCCACAAAGCAGCTTTTAGGTATTTTTGTGTTGTTTGCCAGCAGATGTTGATGATCGGCAGGTATTGCATGCAATACAACGTAAATGGAGAGTGAAGAATGCTTTCCCCTCCTGTGGGGGCAGGTCTTAAATGTGCTTTGTCTCCATTGAATTGTAGTGAGACGATTCTTTTGAAACTTGACATTGTAAAATTGACCTTTTGTGACCTCTAGGATAACCATGGCATCACAGTGCTTTCCAGCCACAAAATCACAAACTAGAGACCTCTGTCTTTCAGAGAATGTTTGTCTATCTAGGGACATTGACAATAAGCGGGTTATCATATTTTATTTTTATTTTTTTTCTGTAACATAATTTCAACTATTGTTTTTATACAATATAGTTTTTTTAAAATATTTTTTTACTGTTTTTTTTTTTTCCTAACAACCCCCGTCAGGTAATTTTCAGATCATTTCCATGTCACATTTTACTGTTTTTATTTTTTTGCAATTTGTGGGACATCTCTTGCAAAGTTACTCATTGTGTTTTTTCCCATGTTTTTGAAAGAAATCAAACCATTTTTTCTCAGGTTTCAGAGGTTTAAATACTTGTGAAAAGCATCTGAATGCCTGAATGAAAGAAAACTGATGTTACTGGTAACTCACTAATTTGTTACTGACCAACACTTAGGGTTACTACTGAGGGTCACAGTTTATTTTTTTTTTCACTCTTGATGTCTTCAGAAATCACAATCAGCAGCTCTGTGAGACCCAGCTGGGCTTCTCCCCTTATTCAGATGCTACAGAGTTACACCCTTGAGCAGTGTCTGCAGCAAGATATTTGGCTTTTCACCAAACCTGTAACTAACGTATTCAGCCTACCCAGTTTTCATTAATATTCTCCACCTGTATGTGGGGATGTGTGGGAGATTTGCAATATCTAGCCTTGGAGGATAATTGTGAAATCCAATTAAGCCTCTTGTGTTTACTGAGACAAAACAGCAGCCTTACTTAACGCCTCTCCTGTTTGGACTCCCATGTTTCCTGTATAGCTGTGAAAAGATGTGAAACTATTGATTACCTGCTGGCTGCAAGGCCCTCTCTCTGCCATGATAAAGAATCAAATTTCATTCCGACTTTTCTCCTCACATTACTAAGACAAAATTACATTTTTGGGAACATCTCTCCACTATATTTACACTGCATCATAAGGGCGTTAATAAGAAATGCCTCACGGCTGGTTGGTCAAGATATGATGCATTCATCATGGTTTGACATACAGCATATCAGCACATTCTTAAGCATGGTCATCAGGCATTGTGACTAAGTGCCCACATAATGTATTATAAATAAAGCAGTCACAAAGCCTGTAATCATATAGCCATCAGATTAGTAGATTCTCTCCCACACTGGGAGTGCTAATGCTGCAGTATTCTGTTAGCTTCAGTCTGCTCTTTCTGAATTTTAAATGACTAAATTGAGTTCAAATATTTAGAAATGCTGTTCCATGCAAGTAAGGTGAGAGAAATACAGTTCCCTGGCAAGAAATTGGGTGGAGGAGATGATTACATAGGTGCAGGAAACAGGAATGTGAATGAGGGTGTGGAGGTTGAGATGCTTGGTAGGGTGGGTGCACTTATTTTCAGCTCCACTGGGTCAAGGGTAAATTCTAAATTTGTGCAAGAACATGTTCTGCTGTAAGTGAATTTCTTATTTTTGGAGCGTTTTGCCTTTTTACTAATTACAGAAAACACTAACCCCGATCTTAACCAAATACATGTAGTTGCCTAACTGGAATGTATGTTTTCTCTCTGCAATCCAACATTTCATTTCGCATCACTGAAGTGTTAAACAGAACAAACTTTAATGATGTTCCATAATAAAAAAAAAAAGAGTGTATGGGGAGCAACTGCATCAAGTAGATTTTTTATATCTGTGGTTGTACAAAAAGAAGATCTGGCCTAATGCTGGAACTAAAGGGGAAGGTCAAGCAAAGGTCAACAAAATTATTATCCTCTTTGTAGTTAGTATGGACAGTAACAACGACAGCAGTGACACTCAATGTAAGGCCAAATCTGGCCCCCAGTACGAATCCAGGTGACCCCCCCCCCCCACCATTTCTAAATCACAATAGAAATGGAGTGATTCGCACTGGGAACTATTTTTGTACTGTTAGTATACATAAGGTGTCAGAGTGTCCCCCACACCCCCTTAAGCTAAGCTCCTAATGTCCTAAATTCCTAGAAATTTGAACAATAATGTTTTAAGCCCTGATTTGAACAAGTTAACACTTTCAGCAGACCTCAGGTGTTCAGGGAGTTTGTTTGACAGGTTAGGAGCATAAAAACTAAATGTTGCTTTGCCGTGCTTGGTTTTGATCCTGGGAATGCTCAGCAAGCCTGTCCTGGATGACCTAAGGGGGCTAGATGCATCATATCGTATAAGTTGTAGCGGCTATTAATAACTACGTTAAAATTTGGATTTTGCACTCATTAAAGTAAAAGGGGCACCATTCTCCATTCAGGAGAAAATTAAATCTTAAATTGTGACAGTGTTAAAACATGTCATTACTTTAATCAATCTCATAATCTGTACCGTTTATTCTGTATACATTGATCTTGTTTCTCTCATGAAATAATATCCACAGACAACGACTTGGCGATAAATGAGGATAATTTATTTAGACTAATAAAATGAAGAGTAAATAGATGAAATAATATGACATATAAAAGGACAGAGAATACATAAAAGGGAACCTACGTGATGTATGTTCAGGTGATGGAAATAATTAATTATGGATAATAGTGGAGGAAATACGTGACCGTCTAAAACGTGGATGCGCACTGAACGGTGACGTAGAATTTAGAAGTTTGGCATTAAAGCTTCGCTATGCGACATCAACTCTGATCACTAGAAAATGTTATTCTGCCTACTTTTGTCGACTTGATTAGACTTCTTCGGGGAGGTCCAGGTCCTCGCGTCACTCCAGGGGAGAGCTGCGGCGCATCTTCCAGACGAGGTGACCCGCTGAAAGGCGGCGGCGGCCGGTCAGGTGGAGTCGGTGTGCGGCGGTCTTTAACTGGCCTCGGTGTTCGCCTCAGTGAACCGGTAAAAGTCTTTAAACAAAGTACTTAAGGGCAGGCAACGGATGCTGATAGTTTGGGCAGCAGGTGTTGCTTCTAGATCCGTGGCAGAGTTGATGGCGAATTGCGGAGTGTCCTTCTCAATTAAAACTGGCAGAAATAATCAAAGTAATCCCACTGGTCTGAGGGAGTCACTTTAAATTATTAATTTGATTTTACTTAAAAACAAATTACCAAAAGTGTCTTTACTGACCAAAAACTGGTATAAAGAAAAGCGTCAAAGAGATTTAAAAGAAAATGGCTTCAAAAGTTAAAGTTCAGCAAAGCTCTGGTGAGCTGTTGCGGCTCCGCTTATAAAATTGAAGAAAAGAAAAGTTGCGAGCGCGGATGCACGAGACGCACCGCGGTAAAAAGAAGCGAAGAAAAACTTCCGAAGAGAGAAGAGGAGAAGCCTTGAGAAGAGATAGCTTAGAGAGAGAGAGAGAGAGCTCTGAGCTTTAGAGAGAGTCACTCAGTTTTTATCTTTCGATTTGGGGGTGCGGATGGAAGGTGGAGTTAGCGAACTTTTGCACCGAGCGATCGCACATCTGGTATAAGTTTCTAAAAGATTTAATATAATTTAGGAGACATTTATGTCTATGAACTTTATGACGAATTACGCGATCTAACCCGTGGTGTATAAATTCACATATCTCCTCACCACTATAGTCTCATCACAGTAACTTCAAATGCATGTTAGGAGACCTAAAAGTAATTTATAACGTAACACATGATTCTGAAGATCCTTTGCTCAATTTTGTGAAATACGTGACCACACATAACATAACATTGTACCATGGATCCTAAGAAACTTATATACGATATAACTACAAAGTTGGTTACGAGCTTACTAATAACTAAGACCACTAGATGGCAGTATAGCTCCATTATAACAAAGGGGAATAAAACGTACTTTACCTAACTCATTCAAATTACATGAGATGAAAAGAATGGGAGGTGCTCCTATCTGTTTACTGAAGCATGGAGACAACCTCACCCCCAGTCACAAAGACTAGGGAAGAAGGGAAATTTTATGTGATCCCAGGAGGTCGTTCAGATGCCTTACATCCTATGGTATGCTGATGGGACCTTCAGAGTGCTTACCTTCCACCATATGTCAGGATGGAGGGTGTCAGATACTGACACTTTCCCGTGGCTCAAAAAGGCAGAGCGTGTTTACAGACATCCCCAGGGAGTATACGTTAAGTTAATTAACAACCCCCTGTTGGATGTTTTGGGTTCGTAAAACAGTGTCTCTTGACGTGTCCCCCACTTGCCCAGGGGACATTGAGCTCTGGAGTTCCTCAGAGGGACAAATGTAATGACCAAGGCAGTCCACTACAAAGTAAATCCAAAATGTATTTAGGCCAAGACAATATAGAGCTTTATATACAAGTGACAGTATTTTAAAATCTATCCTTTGACAAACAGAAAGCCAGTGTAGTAACTAAAGGACCAGTGTAATGTGCTTCACTTTCTTGATGTCCGTAAGGACTCTGGCAGCAGCATTTTGGACAAGCTACCAGCTGTCTGATTTTTTACTGATGTCCTGTAATGGAAGATAACCTTTAATAATTTGTGGTCATATCATAAGAAAAAGTTAAGACAATATGTCGTTGGACACTTGGCCTGGTCTTTATTTTGAACAATTCTGCAGTGCAATAATTATGCCATTTTCTGTGTGAGGCACGGAAATTGAAACCAACCTGGATGATACATCTGCCAAATAAAGCCAATGTGTGAACTTCTGTTTTTCTGTCTGGGGAAGAGAAGTTGTTACCGCAACAAACTTTTGACTTGTCAAAAGTGCAACACAGCAGTTTAACCCTGAAAAGTCCCAGCCGGCTCATAGTTTCCATTCACACACTTGGCTCTGTTATAAATCAGGAGAGGTCATGATAATAACCAAGCAAGGTCTTAAACCATCACCAGAGGTAAAAATTGTTTATAGGAAGCTTTTGCTTGCTAATAGTACAACCAAGCAGAAACTTCTGAGGCTGAAAAATGCCAGCCAAAAAGCCAGTGCTGAAGTGCCAAAAACTGCAGTTCCTCTAATGTCCACATGAGTTTGGCTCCAAAACAGAGTCAATCCCCATAGACCCCCATGATAAAATGCCCAACTTCACAGCAGTATAAACATATTTACAGCTTGGTACGAAAAACACCTTGGTTTCTATAGCTATTTTCAACATTTATGACAACTACACAGGTGATCATTTTCTTTTGTAACTCACCTGTTCACATTTTATTAAGGCCCAAAATTAGTTAATTAGGGCTAACTTGAGTGACAATCTGTCTATGAAGTGTTGCTACAGTCTGTGTATCAGATCCACCCCACGCTCTGCCCGGAGCTGGGCAGAGCTACTGAACTTATATCATGTAATTTTTTTTAATTTATTTTTATTTTTTTTCAAGTTTCAACAGGGCATCAGTCCAGTCTTAAATGTGTGTAAAAATGCTGTCTCCCCATTTAAAAAAACAAAACAAAAACAAAACCCCTTTTTGGCAACGGCAAAAGCTACAGACATCCACGAATTATGTTGTAGATCAGACAATCTTAACAGAGCACCTGTTATACAGAGCACAGGGTCAGATAGGTTGGTAGGTGGGTAGACAGATAGATAGATATTTTATTGTCCCAGTGGGGAAATTGGTTTGCAGCCTATAATAAGGGCATTTAGAATGCACAAAACTTTTGTTCTAGCAGTTAGAAAAAATAGTTCTTCTATGGAGTGTCATTACAAAGTTACAGCGCATACTACTGTGCTGGCATGCATATTACACTGTTTTCATTTGTTTTTGCGAAACCGTGTACACAAGGATCGTTTCACAATGTTATTATACCAAAGCACATTTTTAAAAATGTTTAAACAAAGGAAATACTTCTTCATTTTTAGTAAGGCCATTCTCATCTAAATGTGGCCTAAGCTCTTCTCCAGACCTTGTTCCACTCCTCATTTGTTTTATCACATTTAAGATCTATGGCCAAAGCTCTTTTAGGGTGAGGAAATTTGATGACATTTTATAATTTCTTTATAGATATTTTTGTTTTTAATTGAGAAATATCTTTGGCTGTTAAACATATATCAATCAATCAAGCAATCAATCAATCAATCAATCAATTAATCAATTATCCCAGTAGACTTATGATGGTTCTTTTGCCTGATTCAGAAAAGCAGAAACTGCGTTTCTCACCTGGAGATACCTCCACCATATGATTTAAACTCCTTAGCATTATGAAAATTGGTCACTTTATCAATCTTATCACCATACATAATGGTCCCATCTTTTTTTCTAATTATTATAAATTAGGATGGCCTGCTCTGGTGACCTGTAGGCTCTTCCATTTATACAGCTTTACATATAAGGCAACAAACTCAGGGAGCTAGTGTCCTTAAATGTTTCTAAATCTAAAATGAACGATATACAGTATATGCAGATTCCATAGGATATGGATGTTTTTAGCCTGCCTGGTTTTACAGCTGACTCACAGAAAGTTCTCTTTGATTCATAGATATTTATCTTTTAATGCAAATTTAAATGCTTGTGAATTTTTTTGTCTGCAACTTTGCGTTTCTGTCTGCAACTTTGTGTTCTCACTGCTGACTGTCTCGGCCAGGTCTCCCTTAAAAAAGAGATTCTTAATCTCAATGGGATAGGCAGAGAGTAAATTAAAAATAGGATTATAATAATAATTATCAGACCTATCCTTTTTTTTTAGCATACATATAGCCTATTCAGATTCTGGCTATTCCCAAAACATTCAGGGCCAAAGCTGCAGATGAGCCACTGTCCTCATGTGGTTGGGCAGTTAGGAATGCATGCAGGCTTTGGATAAGCCAGCACTGTGTCGTGCCTGCACAACCACAATCCCAAGCCGCGGTGTGGTTGTCTGAACCTGTCATTCAGGTGACTAATGAAGCTCACACAGCAGCACACAGCTGGCACTGAGCCCAACCGAAGGACTGAGATGATACTGGATTAGCACCTCTTAGAAATAGATGGCTCAAAAATATGACAGTGCACAGAATGTACACACTGTGCACCTATTCTTCCCGGCCATAGCTGTGGAATCACAATACTTTACCGTGCGAGTATTTTCTGTTTTCTCCTCGATGTGTGAGTATTGCAGAGGTATGGTGAGCAAATGGAGATGTGTTCGAGATGAGCAGGTGATGGAGTGGAAGAGCCCAGCGTGGCCCATCACTCACAGTAATGCCTCTATTACCTTGGTGTGAGTGCTGTGTGTGTGTATATGTGTGTTTAAAGCTGTAAGTGTGTCTTATTCTAAAATACACATGCTCCACAGAGCCTAGGAGGCAGCATGGCAGCCAAACATTTCAGCCTGTATTCCACTCTAAAAATGCTATATTTGTTGGGTTTTGCCTGCACGTCTACATTAATGGCTATAACTTTCTAACATTTCTTGAAAAGTTGCCTTTTTCCTGTTTTTTAAGAAGTTAAAATTGTTAAAACGTGTAAATCAGTGAGGGATTAAATTTCTCATGGACAGGAAAGAAGAAATTCTCCAGGATATATTTTGTTAGGTTGTTCTCTCTATGTCCTGTCTGATGGTAAACTACAGATGAGCGATTAGTTGAACTGCTGTGATTTTGGATACAGTGGACATGTTTTGTCAAGGTATGTGACTCTGTGTTACATTCTGGCTCTGCAGGCAGCACATGTGACAAGAAGATGCTCTTTCTCTCTCCTTTGACTTGCCAACATGTCCATCATGCTATTGCCCTTCAGCTGTCACTGCCAGTGAGCACAGCGGCACAGTATTGGGGAGAACTGTCAGGACAGTTCTAAGGGCCTGTGACAGATGTAAGGTTATAAACAGAAAATTATGACCTTATCATCATTAACAGAAGGTAGTATTTACAATGAGCTACAAATACTAATGGTTTCCTTTTCTTTTCTTGTTTTGGCAACAAAGAAAACATCCAGAGAGCCTCTGGATTGCCTCCTCCACTCTGTATTGCCATCAAATGGTGAAGTCCTGCCAGTACACCTTGTACAAACCAAATTAAGTTGTTTAGTTCACAGTAAAATAGGCTATGTTTACTCCACTAACATTAGTTTATATATCTTCACAAAAAGAGTGAGACCAGCTGTTTCTGCAACAAATTTTACGCTGAGAATGCAAAATAGCCAAAAGCCCTTTTCCCAATTTCTGTCCAAGCATTTGGGAAAGAGAGCATAAACAGGTCCTCAGAACACAATAAATACTGTTGGGTACTTTTCTGCATGATAAAAACACAGAGGTAGTGTAGAAGCAGACTGAGAATTGCATCATATATAAAGGTGTAAGAGCCTACCAGTCCCAGATATACACATACATTTGCGTTCACAATTCACTGATTTTCCTGAAACATCCTAAAACCTCAGAAATATCCTTAAATCGAAATGTCCTAAACTCTGAATAACGTCCTTAAATTGTAGAAATCCTAGAAATGTCCTTCAATGCTAGAGATCTTAAAGTCTTAAAAAATGCCCTAAAATCCCAGTAATGTCCGAAAAATCCCTTGGCCTCTTGCCATTTTGCCCCTATGCAAACCAAGGTGACCAATAATGCTTTGAATGGGCATTTAAGTTTTGTTTTAAAATTGACTTTAAGTGAAAATGTCCTATCTTGGTGAGACCATCTTAATGACGTGAGCTCGACACTGTGTTTCTCTCTCTGTATCAGTCTGGGTTTAAAATTGTGCTGTATTTGGATGGAAACCCACCTACAGAGGCAGTATGGCTTCACTCTGTGCTCAGGATTACTCTATAGTTCCATAGCTTATTGTGGTCGTCTCTATTAATGCACTGTCACATACAGAACCTTGAAATGTTTAGTATATTGAGGACTGGGTTTCTTAAAGAGTGTTTGATGTTTTTTGCAGATGATGAAGAACTCTGATAGCACATGCATAACTACACATGAATTCATGTTTACTTGATGTGATTTAGCTTCAAGAGTTGTTTTATCCTTCCTTGCAGTCTGCAAGTTGAGGAAAAGGAAAATGAATAATGATTTGTATTGTCATGGTAGCGTTTCAATAACAATCAGTTTGAAGCCAATGATGGGAACATATTTATTGTCAATATTTATATTGCATGTTCACCTATTTATCTATTTTTCAGTGTAAAATAACATGATACCCTCCTGATACAACTGCATGTATCTAGCCCACAGTTTTGTGTAGTTCTTGCTTTTCAGTGACACAAATTTGCTCAGAAAGCAATAATTTAATAATTTTTGGAATGATTTGCTCTGATATTTGGAATGCTGGTGTGATTAAACATTCAGGTCAATCGGTCACCTTCCTAAAGAAGATTTAATTGTTCAATGGTGTTGATAACCCCCAGAAAATTAAGTCTGCTAGTGGTTTTTGTGACTGTGTTATCGTGTGCATCACTTTTAAAATGTCCACTCTCCTGTCATATATTGGGCTAGAAATAGGCTGATTGTCAGGATATTTATTGATAGATTGTTTGGTGTGATGAACCAGTCCATTTTCATTCTGAAATCATCAAATACCGCCACTTTTGCAGTGCTTTCCACATACAATCCTAAAGTCGAAACCCACCTTTCAAGTCTGCATCATACACTGCTGACAGGATCAGCTGAGAACAAGGTTGGACAGAACTGGTTGCGGTGTCACTATATGCAGCCAGACAGCCAGATGACACCTGCCACAGCAGCATGATATGTGGATGGTCTGCATCAGTTGAGAACGAGGCAGAATGGAACCTGTTGTGTCCACATGATAAGGTTGAAACATGGGAGGGAGGAGGTGGATGGATCCAACAAATCTTGGACATTCATGTCTAGTGTTTGCTTCCTGTCTGAATATGATGTTTTTTTCTACACCTTACCATGTGCCTCCTTCCCCTAATCCTAACGATCAATGCCAGAGCTTTTTTCGATGTCTGGGGGTTGGTTGCCATGTGGTTTTGTTGTCTAAACAACCACATGCAATGTAACCCCACCATGCACAATTTTTGACATCACTGTAGCACCATCTTGGATCATCAGCAGCAGACACAGAAGGATACCTCAAACATAATATGTAGACGTGGAAGCCCACTGCAAAGCGGGAAAATGTGATGACTTGAAATGAGAATGTGCTTGGATGAACATGGAAGCAGGAAGCAATTGTAAGGCCTTGAGCTGACTTTTAGTTGAGTTCCATGATGTTCTCCCTTATATAATGGGTGATTTAGAGAAAGAAGTTCAAGTGAGTCACCTTACTGTAAAATATAACTGACTTTCGGAAACTTCCTCTAAAGTTCTATCATCGTACTGGTGTTACAGCTGTCTTTGTTTTGTGTCCAAAAACCCAAGAGCTTCATCATCTGAGCTTCATGCTGTCGGTCACCTCTCGTCGGTCACCTCTCAGTCAAGATATCTCTCCAAATCAATCAGTTTATTGCCTCACTTGTCCCCTATCTGTGCCTGATCATGGAGAGCTCTCCACTCCACAGCACAGTTTGATCTAGATCACACAGCACTGCAGAGTTTACCTGTTTTCCGTTTCATTTTTTAAAAAAATGTTATTTAGTATGACATTTGTTGTCTTTTCAGAACCCATGTAACCTAATTTTGTCTATGAGTATTGATATTTATATTCTTTTAGTAGCTTTCCTTATTTTTTTACAGAGGAATATAAAGTATAAAAATAAAATATTCAGCTACTTGAACTAACTTTTCCCCATAAACAAAGGAGACAGAGCTGTTTTCCTCACAGGTGTCACCTTGTCTTCTGAGGCTTCATAAAAATCTGCTTTGCTGATGCCGCAATCTGAATTATTTATTCAGCCTGTAAATAATCTCTCTCTCTCTACTCTTCTTCTCCTTTCATATCCTGATATACCTCTGTGCCTCTCCTGTGACTTGTCATTGAAGAGGAGGACTGTTTGTTTTCATCATTTGAAGTTGATTTTCTCACTGAGAAACTCAGCAGCATAGATATGAACAGCTTTAACTGTTAGATATAAAGCTTGAATCCACAAACCAACAGTTTGAACCAATTGTAGCTCATGCTGTAATCTGGTGATGTTGCAAACAGGAGTATTATGCTTTGTGGCTGCTTTGTGGTTGATCAGCATGTTGCTGGTTATAGCAACATGCTAGTTAGCTCAACATGTTGGCTGCTGCTAATGATAGTGTTGTTATAGACAGTGTAAATGAGTAGATTAAGAGCCCAACAGCTCATTTTTGCCCAAAGGCTGCCTTGATGGTTAATCCAGCCATGGAGGAAGATATTTTTTAAATTTTCACATTTTCAGCTCAGCTCCTACAATAAGTCTAAAATAAACTGTGGAAATAAAATTGTTACATTCATTTAATTTCATCCCCTACTTACTGAGTCTCTCTTTCAAACTGCTGACTAACTTGGAATAATGTTTTAGCTGCTTAGGAAGGGACAGACAGTTAGTGATGGCATATAATTGCACACCCGGGTGGTGTATTCCCATCAATGTCATTTGGAGCCGGAGGCAATAAAAACTTGTCTGCAAGAGTCATTTGACCCAGGTGTGAATGCCGCATTCTCACTGCATTAAAAAGCCAGATGTTAGCAGGAGTTTTGTGCAGTGAGAATGAGGCTTAAGAGATACGCTTAATTCCTTGCATTGTGCTATGTTGCTCTAAATTTATTTTAGAGGTTTTGGCAGTAAAGATGTAATAATATTAAATACGGGGCTATTACATTGGGTATCACATGATATATGGATCAATATATTAAATTTCACTAACCCTCAATTAGTAGAAGCCTGCTTTTGATGATGGGTCATGTGTCCCACTGGAGAAACAACTGAAACCTTAGACAACCTGTCCATTCCTGTGAGTTTGTCTCCCAGTCCTTCTTGTCAGTGAGACATGAAACAGAGGACCTGCACCTGCACAGCCTTCCAGCACTGTGCACAAACAAGCTTATTGAATTAATGTTAAAAAGCAGAGCGGGTCCCGAGCTCTGTAATTATTAATCAAGAGTAATCAGTGAAACATAATTGATTTAGTAATTGTGTTTATTTTCTTGAGCTAGACCCAAAACTTTGCTAGTAAGAATTGAGGATGTTGTCATTGCAGTTGAAGCAGTGCGGTGTTATGTTGTGTGAACATTTCATGTTTCCTGGTAGTTTATATTAGCAATAGGGGGATACATGGCAGTTACAATAAAGCACAAGGGGTAATACCCTTTATAATAAAATAATCTTAATTATAAAATACAAAAACACATTTCAAATACAGCAAGAACTACTTGCCATGGCAGGCTTTTCAGTCTTTGTAATACACTTTACCTCAGAACAACCGTATCTGTTCTTCAGAAAAGATACTGTTGTGTCTGTCGGTAAACAGACTCTATTGATGAACTGGTGTAATTTTAAAGCCTCTGGGAACCCAAATCACCAAAAACTTTCTTAGGGTCTTACATGCATAAAAAAGCATCAAATATGATCAGACATTAGCCTCAATTCAAATTTGAAATCCTGTCATTTTGTTTTTTTCACGTTTTCCTGAAGCTGGGTTGATTTGGGCATGATTATCCCCAATCCTTATCACATAATATGGATAAAGACAATTAAAAAGTCAGTCAGCTGTCAGTTGATACTAATTTGACATACCAATCTGAAATCCCTGAACACTCCTTTTAATAGGGTGCGTACAGAAACGCTCTCTCTGAGTGTCAGAGCGCACTCTGACACAAACTGGACCGTTGGTAAATTCGGAGCGCTTTTGGAATGTACTGTTCGGTTATTCAGATCACCGCACCCTGGGAGTGTGAGAGTGCAATCTGGGCACTCTGTCTAGGGAGGAGGAGCAGAAAAGTGCCAAATGGCATGAATGTGTGATGAGTTTCACAGATGTCAATTCATGTAGAATGCTCTGTGGCTTCAAACAACAGCTGTCTCATTTTCAATCAGAGGGCTAAAAAAGATAGAGCTGTACCTTGCCGACTCTGCTTTGCTCCATGGCTGTCGTCATGGAGCAAAGCAGGAACAAAGGTGGGATCCAAGGAGGTGTCAGTGATTTATGTCTTCAGTAGGAACCAGTGGGCTTTAAACTGAGAGACATAGACAGAAAATGGAAGAAAGTAATAAGAGACAAACTGAAAAATAATTTGTTGTGATTCTTTTTATAGGGCTTTTTGTATACAGTCTTACTTTTCCGGCACAATTCCAAATTCATCACATGTTGCCACTTTGCAGTGGACTTCCGTATCTACATAACACACTCTAGGTATCCTTCTGTGTCTGCTCTTTATGTCCTGCTTCCAAGATGCTGCTATCATGATGTCAACACAAGCACATGGTGTAATTACGCTGCATGTAGTTATGTTTAGGCAACAAAAGTACATGGTAACCAATGCCAGATATCAATAAACGCACATGCTGGCATGGTTGGTTAAGCTTAAGCAAAAGAGGCACATGGTATGGTGTAGAAAAGTCATGGCATTCAGACAGAAGCAAACATGGGATTCTTCCATTGACTTTGCCCTGAAGGGTATCTGCTGCTACAGCAGGTACCATCTAGATGTCCAGCGTCGTATTGTAACACTGTAAATGGTTCTGTCTTTCAGCGTTCTTAACTGACGCCACCCAGCGGCATATCATATAACCACGAGAGGTGTTTTCGGGTCAGTTTTATTTATAGAGCCCATTATCACAAAACATGGTTTGCCTCAGAGGGCTTTACAGTGTACGACATCCCTCTGCCCTTAGACCCTCACATCACCCAAGGAAAAACTCACGAAAAAGAACCCCTGTAACGGGGGAAAAAAAGGAAATAACCTCAGGAAGAGCGGTAGAGGATAATGAGGGATCCCTCTTCCAGGACGGACAGACGAGCAATAAATGTCATAAATAACAAATGAAATACAATCATGGCAAAAAAGGAAAGAGAAAGAGAGAGGGGGAGAGAGGGGAAGAGAGGCACAGCAATAATAGAAACAGATGCATGTCATATTACAATAATGGTAGGTGTGAAATTAGTAATTGCACTCTATGATGATGTTGAGGGAGATGATAACAGTCTCATGCATATGTTGAAAGGGAGGTGTCCAAAGGCAAGATCACAGCATTGGCGCAACCAGGACCAGACCACAATCAGGGCGAGCGAGGGGCACAGTATCAGTACAGCCACAGCACGAGCACAACCAAAGGCAGGGTCACAGCATCAGCACAGCTATCACCACGGTCAGGCACAGTCAAGGTTACGGCCAGGATCCGGGTGCTGGGATCTTATGCTGAAAACACTGCAAAAGTCGTGACTTCAGATTGAGAACGGGTTGGCCTTTTCCATATACTGTGATCAGTCGCAATTTATCATTTGGAACTTTTCAAATACATCAGCTCTGTTCGTGCTTTTCGACGTACGATATGATGTAGTGAACTACATCATATACACGATGTAGGGAACGACGGGAGGAGAATTCGGACACTACACGGTAATTTCCTGAACGTGGTTGCGTCAGCAGATGCGCCATGGTTATTCAACTATAAATACCATCATACTAAAAAATACAAATGTAATGTTCAATCAGGAATGACAAATATGAATTCTGAAATTTCTTTTATTGATGAATATGCACCACTAGAATATATCCCATCCATGCAGAGCCGCATTTCTTTGGCTGGAGAACAGCTGGTTGTGCTTAACACGAAGCTTAATAAGCTTCTCAACATCTTCATCAGTCCCTTGGAACAAGAAAAAAGCATTTATTTTTTTAACACACCGCCAATTGGGAAAAGAGAACAAAACGCTATGATCAGATGTGAGCGGGTGTGCAGGTGTCTGCTCCTAGCTAGAGCTGCAACTACCGGCAAGCCCTAGCATTAGCCTTAGCGTTAGCGTTAGCTCGCAGATACAAATAACAAACCGGATGCTTCTCCACCAACAAATTTGCTCGTTATGACAATTGGCAACCCTTAAAAGGCATAAAACCACGCCACTAAAGTATTACACGCATTAAATGTGTATATTGTAATGTTACTTAAATTTATATACAAAAGCGGCGGTTGGTGCAGCGGCCATCGTCTCCTTCTTCTCCTCTTCCAAAACATGACCGCATTGCATTGTGGGATACGAAGCACAAAGTAGTGTACATTGTTTGTTCACTCAATTTTGCGGTGCATTGTGGGTATTTTCTCGTCCACTACATAGTGGATGAAATTAATCGCGGAGAATTTGAACACTACAAAATGGCGAACACACTATATAGTGCACTACATCCGTGATAGGGGGTGATTTCGAACACAGCCCTGGTCTACATCATTTGTAGACCAAACCATGTAATTTTCATGTAAACCAAAGAATAATTGTGTTACAAGGTATGCTTCCTGTTGCCAGTAGGTGGCACATTGAGTATCATGGTTAACTGGCATGTTGATATGTTCAGGGCTGCAACCTCATCACACTCTTAAAATTTTCAGGCCAATCGGTTAATGCAAATTGAAGTTAAAGCAGCTTCCCGTTTGGTGGTGAATACTGCATTGCCACAGCAACAGCGTTCATTGAAAACATATGATCTTCACAAGGAGTCATCATGAAGGTCTTAAAGCAACTATTGTTACAAAATTTGAGCTGAATTTGGTCAACCTGTAAAGGGAAGCACCTAAAAATCTAAATCATGTAACTTCCTGTTTCCAGTAGGTGGCTGTGTGCAAATAAGTTCAATGAGCCATGCAGATGTATTCAGGTTGGGACTCTTATCAAGCATGAAAAGTTTGGGGCAGAGTTACAACAACTTCCTGTGTCATGGCAAAATATTGAATTGGAAAACCTAACCACGCCCACATGGTGTGATGACTACTCAAGTTTCATTTATTTTTTTTTAAATTACACAGGTGTTTAGAGTGGTGCCAGTCAGATTTGAAGTCAATTTGATAAAATCTGGAGCAGTCCACCAAGAAGAGAGCATATCATTTTCATATATTTTCCTGTTGCCAAAAGGGGGTGCTATAAGTAATGGTAACATTTATCATGGAGACTTGTTTAGGGTGGGACTGTCATCCAACACATGGAGCTTGGTGCAGATAGGACCATGTCCCTCAGAGTTATAAAGTACTTCCTGCTTACCTCCTAGTTCATGGCAAGATATCTGTATGGTGGCCCAGTACGCCCACACAGTGTGACGAAAACACAAGAGTTGAATAGCTCTTGATGTCCTTTTTCATTTCATATGGGGCAATACTTCCTGTGGCCACTAGGCGGCGCTGGAGACCACACAAAATGTATGTCATCTTGGTCTACATCATTTGTCGATCAAACGATGTAAATGTCATGTAAATCGAAGTATAGTTGTGTTAAGAGGTTTATTTCCTTTTGCCAGTTGGTGGCACTGTGATTATCATGCTTAATTGGCATGTTGATTTGTTCAGGGCTGCACCTTGATCACACCTTTATTTGGGGCCAATTGGTTGATGCAAAGTGAAGTTACAACAACTACCTGTTTGGTGGCGAAGACCATATTGCCATGGCAACGGTGTTCATGAAAAAGTTCTGAAATCACAAGTAGGTATCATCAAGGTCTCAACGCTTGTCAACCTGTAAGGAGGTGCACATTAAAATATTAATCATTTAACTCCCTGTCTCCAGTAGGTGGCACTTTGACGATTACTCAATTGAGCCATGTTCAGACCGGGACTCTTATCAACTTTATGTTCATCTTGGGGTGTTACATGTGCTTACCTATTTTGGTTAATTTAGGTGACAGCAGAGGCGGGTCTGTTTTACACAAATGTAATAGGCGCTCTTGAGCCATTTTTTTAAATTTGAGCCAGAGAGCCTTAAAATATCAAATTTTTCACCAGAACTGATAAAGCTGCAAAGCTTCATGAGTTTTTAAGTATGATAAAGCCCCCCGAAAGGCAATTCATTTATAAGAATTAGTGAATTAGTGTTTCTTTCCTGTAGTACCGAGGCTGGAGCTGCACTAAGTAACTTCAGCAGGTGTGGTTGCATGTGTGTTTTGATCTGCCACTTACAGAGCTGTTGCAGGCATACTCACAGCAAAAAGCATTGAAAAAAAAATGACAGTATATTTCTTTTTCCCTGATGATCACATTAAGTCCCTAATGTGTTTCTTTTTGCTGCTTAAATAAAATGCCGCTGAGAGATTCTGAAAAATTGCTAAGTACAATAAAGTCACCATGTTCATAGTTTTCTCCTCCTGTACCCTGGAACCTTAGGTCATCTTGTTCATTTGCAGAAGATGAGGCCATTGTTTTTTAACATAACAGTATGTACGTCAATGTTGCTTACCATTAAAAAAAACTGACTGATTGCACCACCATCCACTGTTCTACAATGCTCTCTGTCACAATGTCCTTGAGTGCTGAGAGCAGTTTAGTTCAATGAAGTAAGAGAGCACTTTGACTCTCTGTCTCTCTCTCTCTCTCTTTCTGTGTGTGTGTTTGTGTGTGTGTGTGTGTGTGAGGTAGAGGCAAAGCTGCAGCTGTCAGAAGTGTGAAACAGGGCTGTATTTGCTCTAATCTGCTGCTTTTGCAGTGCTGAGAGTAGGGACAACAATGGAGTAAGAGCTTTATCTGCTGGACAACTATAGAATGCAACTATTTCTAAAACCCCCCAGCATCATTTCCTGCATTATATGGCCTGTGAACAGAGTTTTCCTATCAGTGCATAGGGGAAATAATATGAGCCAAGGCTGATTTGTTTAATTTTTGCTGTAAAAGGCTTATATCAGGTGATGATATAGGTATATTGAAAAATTAGTTGGGCTCTAGCAGAAATTGCAAAAATTGGCCAAAAAATGTAAATAAAATTAAAATTGGTGGACATTCTGTTGGGTTTAAGGCATGAATCCAAGAGGGTTTTTTGTAGGTCTTGGGCTTTTACACGTTTCCCAACTTTAGTAGCTCTCCGTTAAATGGCCGGTGGGAGCTACTTCGTTTAAATTTTTTATGTGGCGCTTCAGAGCCATCTTCACACATTAAAGCAAAGAAAAGCATATTAAATATCACATTTCAGGACTTTTGATGTGTATGCCATGTTTCGTGAGCTTTTATGCACCCTTAGCCACTCAAACACAACTTCCTGTCTAATGGCGAAGAACCCCAATAGCGTTTGATGAAATCAAAAACTGGTCACAATATAACACTCACCAACTTTAGGAAATACTGGTGTCTAGATGTGAAGTTAATCAGATCTGTAGGCCTAGGTAGTTTTGAAACGGAGGCTAAAATTACAAAAAAAATGTGGCCTGTTGGGTTTAGGTAGGTCATGGCTCCAAGAAGCTTTTTTTGTAGGTCTTGGGCTTATACACATGTTCACCGGGTTTCGTAGCTCTAAGTTAAACGGTCCGCTGGGGCTGCTTCGTTGAAATTTTCTAGGGGGCGCTCAAGAGCCATTTTGGCAAATAAATGCAAAAAAATCATATCAGATATCTCAATTTAGGACTTTTGATGTCTGTGCCACATCGGTTTCCCAAAGTTCCTTTGGAGAGAGGTCAGAGGTTTGTTTTGGTCTTGTCGTCCAATCCGAAGACTGACCGATGCTTTGTATCTGCTTACATTGCCACACGTCATCTGAAGCAAACTGCACTGTGATTGGCCTAATCCTACTGTATCTATCACTCTGTGTTATTGGCAGCGCCTCCTGGAATAGAATAAATGCTGGTAGCCCCTATAATAATAATAATAATAATATTTAAAGCTGCAAGCAGCGATGAACAGGCCCTCGCACCTCCGTGCACGTCGGGGCTACTTGCTGGACCCCAAATGATGTGGCCGCTTCTCCCTTAGAAAGGGCAACACTGCATGCAGCAGTGAATTCGTGTTTCCTCCATGTAGTTGTGGAGTCTGGATATGTGTGAAGTTTCTCTAGGAGGGTGTTTGTTTCTCTCTGACACTGTCTCCCTGTTTTGTGCTCGTGTGTGTGAGGGTCAGTTGAAGCTGCAGCTGTGATACATTTGAAAAGGGATACAGCCTGTGTGATTGTGGTAGAACCACAGGGGGTCAACAATGGAGTAAGAGCTTTATCTGCTGGACAAACTATAGAATGCAACTATTTCCAAAACACTCCAGCATCATTTCCTGCATTATATGGTCTGTGAACAGAGTTCACAGATATGAGCCGAGGCTGATTTGCTCCATTTTGTCTCTATCAGGCTTATATCAGGTGATAATATAGGTATATTGAAAAATCAGTCAGGCTTTAGCAGAAATTGCAAAAATTTGCCTCAAAGTTTAAATCAAATTAAGTATGGTGGACTCTCTGTTGGGTATGGGGCATGGCTACAAGTTTCATGGGCTTTTATGCATCCTTTGCCCCTCAAACACAACTTCCTGTCTAATGGTGAAGTACACCAATAGCGTTTGATGAAATCAAAAACGGCTCGCAATTTAACATCACTAACTTCAAAATACTGGTGTCCAGGTTTGAAGTCGATCAGATGAAATCTGTAGGACAAATGTTTAACAAAACAGATACTAAAATTACAAAAAACAAATAAATAAAAATGGCACACTTCCTGTTGGGTTGAGGCATGGCTCTAAGAGGCTTTTTTTGTAGGTCTTGGGCTTTTGAACATGATTCTAAAGTTCTGTAGCTCTGGGTTAAACAGTCTGTGATGGCTGCTTCATTGAAATTTTCTAGGGGGTGCTCAAGAGCCATTTTTGCACATCAATGCAAAAAAATCACATCAGACATCAACATTTAGGACTTTTGACGTCTGTGCCACATTTGGTGAGTATTGGTGCATGCCTTGGCCCTCAAAAGGTGCTTCCTGTTTTATGGCAAATAGTGTGTATTTATGGCAACAGCGTTTGATGAAAACTCAAATGTTTTTTTTTTTGTGCATCATGAAAGTCTTTGCAGTATTATGAGAGCATTTGAGGTTGCTCCTGTGAACCTGCTACAGGGGACACATTTAAGTGTAAAAAAAGTAACTTCCTATTACCGTTAGGTGGCGCAATGACTGATTCAAAATTGTGCTGCAGATGTGTTCAGGCCTAGACTCTCATCAAATGTGGGAAATTTTGTTAAGAGCTAACCATCTTGGGTCAAGTTATGATATTTTTTGATGTCATGTTGCATCACGAGAACGCCATTCAAAGAAAATGCACAATATTCATTTTCCATCATCAGCAACATCTTAATGATTTTTTGAGACAATATTGTTATCAGTCGAGTCAACCTGCTAGGAGTTGGACCTCTTTGTGTAAAACTTTGTCTTTCCTGTGTCAATAGGTGGCGCTCTCACTATTGCGTGAAATTGTCAATTAGAAGTGTTCAGGGCGGCACTCTCATCAAGCATGTGAAGTTCGGGGCAGATTGGACCATGTACAACTGAGTTAAAAAGTACTTCCTGTTTGGTGACGAAACATGTAACTGCTTGGCCCCATAACTTCCACATCATTAATCAAAAACAAAAACTGGGCGCAATCTAGGGTCTCCCACATCTGAAGATGGGATTTCCAAATTTTGAAGTCAATCCGTTGAAATCTGTAGGACAACTGTTTCAAATTCCATCACCATGAAATTGCAAAAAATGACATTTCAATCCAAAATGGCTGACTTCTTGTTGGGTTTAGAGTATGGCTCCAAGAGGCTTTTTTGTTCCTCCTGACATGTATTATGTACCTCTAAATTTTCATACCTCTACATGAAATGGTTTGCCCGGGCTGGCATTTAGGGGGCACTACTGAGCTCATTTTTTGACACCTACATCGACACCTATAAAATACAAAAATTTTCACCAGTCCCCATAAGCGTGCCAAGTTTTATGAGTTTTTGAGGATGATAAAGCCAAAAAAAAGAGATTCATTAGGGAATAAAAAATAAGGATAGAGGAGCAATTACAATAGGGTCCTCGCACCCTCGGGCCCTAATTAAAACAGCAACCAATGAACAGCAATGAACGGGCCCTCGCACCCCAACGCCAGTCGAGGCTACTGGCACGACTCTGAGTGACACAATCATCCATTTCAGTGAAAGTCTGAAAAAATATACAGAGAGTTTGGACCCTTGAGTGAGATATTTCACATATTGAATTACTTCCTTTGGACACACAAAATCTACATCATCTTGGTCTACATCATTTGGAGACCAAAACATGTAGATTTCATGAAAATCAAAATATAGTTGTGGTACGAGGTGTACTTCCTGTTGCCAGTAGGTGGCTCGGTGAGTATCATAATTCAATGAGTTACATACCACTTCCTATTTACTTCCTAGTTCATGGCAGAACATGCAAATTAGATGCCTCATACAGATCACACAGTGTGATGAAAACTCATGATTTGAATAACTTTTGCTGTCAAAGGTCTTATAAAGGTAGCCATAAAATTTGAAGTCAATCTGATTAATGCTCTAGGACAAGTTCTCAAGATTACGACCATAAAAATGGCCAAAAACACACCAAAATTACAACTTTAAATCAAAATGGCTGACTTCCTGTTGGTTTTATGATATGGCCCCAAGAGACTTTTTTGTAGGTATTGGGGTGTTGCACAAGCCTCCAAAGTTTCACAGCTCTAGGTCAAAGGTGCTGCGGGGGCTGCTTCATTGAAAATCAGTCGGGGGTACAACTGATACATTTCCTCCTACTCACGCACAAGACCATTACAATATCAAATATTTCACCAGACCTGATAAGTCTGCAAAATTTCATGACTTTTTGAATATACTGAAGCTCTCAGCAATCTGTAGGGACTCTGAGTGATGCAAACATCCACTTCAGTGAAACTTGGAAAAAGTAGAGAGACTTTGGACCCTTGAGGGAATTATATCACATGGTCAATTACTTCTTTTGGACACCCAAAATCTGTGGCATCTTGGTCTACATCATTTTTTCGAACAAAACATGTAACACTAGTCGTGGTACAAGGCGTCCTTCCTGTTGACAGTAGGCGGCTCAGTGAGTATCATATTAAAGGACATGTTGATGTGTTAAGGGCTGCAGCCTTACCACAACTGTGAAATCTGGGGCCAATTGGTCGATGTAAGTGAAGTTACAACACAACGAACCGTTCAGTGCTCGGGCCCTAATAATAAGAATTCCTTCAGTTTCAAGAGGGTCCTCACACAGTTCGGTGCTCAGGCCCTAATAATAATAATTCCTTCAGTTTCAAGAGACCATATTGACATGAAACCCAGAAAGATGGTCAGGTTTTAATTTAGCAAAACAGTACATGCAGAAGCTCCTCATTGTTGTCTTCTCTGTTGACGCTTTTACACAAGTTGTCAGTGCTGATGCAGCTGTCAAACCATCTCTCCTCCATCCCCATGTTCTCCTTCAGGTCTTTGTTTCTGCTGTTCTTCTTCACTGTCTGATTAAACCCGCATGCAACTGCAAGACAAATGTATCCACACAGACCGCAGCAGGGTTCCTCGACTCTGCTTTCCCTTCTTGTTATCTCCACCCGGTGTAGCTGCCTGTCGCAGCAAGATGAGAGACTCGAAGGGGCAAGATTGCATGCCCATCTCTGATTGAATCAGCGGTTGTCTGCTGTCAGTTATCTCCTGTGTGTTGAGGAAATCGTCAGGTAGTGCTGCTCAGACGACCCGATAAGACAGACAGGAAGCCGCACAGTTGATCCCGCCGCTGACGGCTTCCTCTTCGATAAAAGCCAAACGAAGCCTCCCTCTTTCCCTTTCTCTGCTCCTGATACTTCAAAAGCAATTTCCACAAGCCACCCACTCTTTGCCCCTAATTCAAATATTTAAATTATTCTGGTCACTACACTGATACACAGATTGCTTAGTGGGGGAGTATTCTAATCAGGCCAGCATGAGATACTTCCTCTTTTTATTCTACTTCTAAACAAACTCCTCTAATTGCTTCACTGTTAAAGATGATAGTTAAATTTACCCCTAAACATACAGCGTTTGTTTCTCTCCCGGATTAATCCCTGTAGCTATCCCTCTCTCGCACTTCAGTGATTAAAAGTTGCACTTGGGAAATGAAGGCTCGCTTCCATTCAGAATGGTGAAACAAGACTGAAACCTTGTAAGACATCAGCGTATGGCTTATTTTCCCACTGAGTGCCCTTGTTGCTGCCAGTGTCCCTTTCTATCTGAAGTTCAAAGGTCATTACAGCACCAGTGTTTCATCTGGGCTCCCTCAGCTCTCTGACTCACTGGATGTTGACAGTCCTTTCCGTTCCACTCCACTGTCTTCACTCAAATTTCACACTTGTCAGGCTGCCTGATTCCTCAAACAGCTACAAGCACATCTGAGTGTAATCCCCACACCCTCGCCTCATGCACATCCCCTCCATGTTCTGATGGCCTCAGGGTAAAGCTGAATTGTAATCATGTATTTTTTAATGACCATATTTCAAAATCATATCACAGGAAAATATCTTAATTAATCCTCTGAAACCGTGATTTCTATAAAAAAAGGTGAAAAGGGCAATAAGCATCAAAGCAGAAATATCCCAAAAATTAGTAAGACAATACTTTTTAAATAAGTACAAGAAATTACCTGAAAATTAGTTCTGGAAAAAAAAAACCTGAAAAAGAAATGAAGAACGCAAAACCTATAAAAAAAGCAAAACCTATAAAATAAAGGAAATTAATTACACAATTACAATTAATTAACCATGACAATTAGCTTTAAATAAAGATTATTATTTTCTATATTTTTCCTATTTTCTTTATTTTTCATTATTATTTTTATTTTCCCTTTTTTTCTTTTTCCCCTAGAAATTTCCCCTTAGCTTTTAAAAAAATAATTTTCAAAATCTGCCAATTTCTTGCAATTTGTGTAGCTTTTCTTACCAAAATAAAAGAAAGGAAGAAAAACTGGAAAAAAGAAAAAGACAAGACATGGAAAAGTGCTGAAAAATTATTACAATTCTGTCACATAATTTTAAATGTGTAAGTATGGTAATTAGTTATAAATATAGTTTTCCCCTAAACATTTTCCCCTAGACAGGAGGCAGCAAGACATTTTCATTTTCAATGAAAAGTTCTTTTGCATGGAGGCATGGGTGTCAGGTCACAAATGGGATCAGGGAGTGCAATAATATGGAGCTGAGTTGAACTTTATGCAAAGATGTACAGTGTATCCGGTATATGTAGTTGTTCAAAAGACAAAAGGTAAGTTTATTTATAGAACACATTTCATACACAGAGGCAATTCAAAATGCTTTATGTAAAAATAGATGAAAGAAAAGAGTTAAGAAAATTTGAAAAAGATTGAGTAGTAAAATGCATAAAATGAATAAGAGTAAAAAAATAAAATGAATAAATTCTGCAAATGGTTACAGTGCATTAAATAGTCAGGTGCAATTATTAGCAGTAATTAAAAGCAGATGTGGACATAAAAGATGCACTTAGACATAACATTATTAAGGTATTTAAAGACAAGTAACAATTTCATAATCAATCCTTTGAGATGCTGGTAGCCAGTGCAGAGGTCTGAGAACTGGTGTGAAATGTTTTATTGGTCTTTGTTAAAATTCTAGCTGCAGCGTTCAGACTGAGCTGTGGCTGCTTAAATGCTTATTTGGGGAGGACTTGGGGGAGAAATTACTGTTACAGTAGTCTAACCTACTCAAATTGGAAGCAAGGAAGTCGTTTTCTAGATGTAGTTGTGACATATACGCTTTAATCCATGCTATAGTTTTATGATGATAAAGGGCTAATGTAAAAGTCTTTATGTGAGTCAATCAAATTGCCAAGATTTCTTGGGTTTTAGGCTTCAATTCGCCATAGAACGATTTCAGTCGGACCAACATGTTTATTTGTATTTTAAAGTGTAGTTTTAGGCAGACTAACACAATAATTTGACTTTTTTCTGACATCATGTAAACATACTCACTGACAAAAAAGTGCACTGTGCTCATCACATTTCCTACCTGCAGTCAAAGTGAGTTTGTATTAACCATAACCAGAATTGTTCCCTGACTTAAACCTAGATGTTTTTGTGCCAAAACTTAACCAAACATTAACCATAATGTTTGCACACCACCATTTGTGTCTAATGTACTTTTTTGTACTTTTTTAATCCTTAGGCATTTTAGGCGCTTTTTATTCTTCATTTTTGGATAATTTTGGCGGTGTCCATGCATATGGCATCAATTTTGGCAAGATTGTGTATTTTTTTTTTAATCATGAAATTTTCAGCTCAGCTCCTACAATAAGTCTAAAATACACTGTGTAAACAAAATTGTTACATTAATACTATTAAGTGCAAAAAATGCACCACTGAAACCCATTTAAACTGCATTTTTTGTTCCTACAGCCATCAAAGCATACAAA
Source organism: Plectropomus leopardus (assembly GCF_008729295.1). NCBI lineage: Eukaryota > Metazoa > Chordata > Actinopteri > Perciformes > Serranidae > Plectropomus > Plectropomus leopardus. The sequence continues at coordinate 36,310,267 of NC_056467.1, forward strand.
CATGCATTGCATTATTTCTGGGTGTCACTGGGCTTTTGCCTTGAAATTTGTCATTTTTACTATTTTCCACCTGATGACATCGATAATCATCATAGTAGACATTTCCTAGGCTGTGTTAAAAAAAAAAACCAACTACTTTGCATGTAGTATATTGGAAATAATTCTTTTTCTAATTTTTTTCAACTCAAAACATAATGACATCATGACAGAAACCTGGCATTTGGAGGGTTCAAATTCTCAAAATTAACATTTTATATTTATGATGATGACTGATGTTGATTAAAATCTAACTCAATGAAAGTAGAGTATATATGATACGTATGATATTTTTTCAAGCTTGATTTTAAAAAACGCATTTTGTGCGCAGAGCGATATAAATGTGTGTAATATTAAAGCGTGCCCTGAGGTTTAAATACATGTGTTTGTAGGAATTCTCTTGAATATTTTTTATGTGTTTTATGTGTTTTACATATCAATTACTGTATTCTGCTTCTCTTTTATGTCTACCTTTGTTATAATCAATTAAAGTGAAAAAAGTGCCACTGTAGAAGGTGAGGAATTCAGATGATGGGTTCTACCTATCATTTACATTATGTATGTTTTTCACAGCAGCTGGAACATGCTCTCAGAGATATCATTCTGTTACAAATAATCAATGCATGAAGTTTTGCTTGCTCATGATAACCATGTGTTGGTCAGAAGCACTCGCACCATGTTGAACTGGTTGAAATGTTGCCAGTTGCTTTCTAAATCTCGCTATCTGTGCCGACCCTCCACCTCTTTATCACCCCAGCCGCCCTCATCTCCTTCATCCAGCCTTCTGCCACTTTGAGATGGCTCTCCTCTCGACCTGTTGGAGTGGAGAGACCCATCTGTGGGCTTATCTTGTTCCACCGGAGAGCAGTAAACACTCATTTTTGTGGCTGTCAGTTTGGTGAAGGCAGGCAGCCATGTGTAACACAGTGGCATTCCCAGCAGTGGAAATAGAGCTGGCTTCAAGGCTGCGAGAGCTATTCTTTTCCTCTTTTCTCTTCACTCCCAGGGAACAATGGTGTTGCTTCTAAACCTGCTATATATTGATTTAGAGGATTTGTGTGTTTTGCTATTTCTCCTTCTTTTTTCAGAGTACATTTCTATCTACAGTATGTTGTTCTCATGTGGAGAAACGTATTAGTCAAGGTCTACACTTTGTTTCCTGATTCCTGACTATAGAAATGTTGTAAAAAAAAAAAAAGTCTAAGAATAGATTAACCTTTAAGGCATCACAACCATACCTATAGAATCTAAAATTAATTACATGTAGAATTTTATTTATTTTTCCCTTACTCAAAGAACTCAGGGTTTTTAAAGGTTTTTATTTTAAAAGCTAAAAACATGACATTCAATGAAAAAAAAAGCTTATGACAAAAATCTGCTATTATCTAATTAAGTACTGAAAAAAATACATATATTGTTTTTGTTTGTTTACACATTAAAATGTCTTAAATAACAATTAAATTACAATAATGACAAAAAGGAAAGAGAAAGATAGAGAGAGAAAGACAGGGGAAGAGAGAGGGGGAGAGATGCACAGCAATGATGGTAACAATAGCATATCAATAACAATAGTGATAGGTGTAAAATTACTATGCACTATGCAATGCACTCTATGATAGCATGTAATGTTACATGCAAATATTGTAGTCCCATGTGTATGATGATAGTGGAGGCATGACACATAATACTGGTAGTAGAAGGTCGCGTCAAGCAGGATCACGGCATCTGCACAACCAAGGCCCACAACACAGGCACAGCCACAGACAGGACCATAGCAACAGCAAAACCAAGACCACGATCAAGGCGAGCCAGGGGTACACTATCAGTGCAGCCACAGCACGAGCACGGCCAAATGCAGGGTCACAGCACAGCTATCACCACGATCAAGCGCAGCCAAGATTGCAGCCAGGATCTGGAAAAACTAGCAAACAAGGTAGCGTGAATGCACCGGAGAGGTAACCAAGTTAGTGTAATGCAGTAAATAGACATGAGGGTTTGTAGATGGAGAGAGCAAGAGAAGGAAAAAGGAGCTCAGTGTATCCTAGAAAGTCCCCCGGCAGATTAAACCTATGTCAGCATAACAAGGGGCTGGTCCAGGCATCCTGACCCAGCCCTAATTATAAGCTTTTCAAAGAGGAAGGTTAAGTCTGCCCTTAAAAGTGGAGATGGTGTCTGCCTCCCTGACCAAAACTGGAAGATGGTTCCAAAAAAGAGGAACGTGGTAACTGAAGGCTCTGGCTCCCATCCTACAATTGGAGACTTTGGGAACCACGAGTAACCCTACATTTTCAGAGCACAGTTATCTTGAGGGTTGATAATGAACTATGAGCTGCGACAGATAGGATGGAGCCTGACCATTCAGAGCTTTGTAGGTAAGGAGAAGGATTTTAAATTCAATTCTGGATTTTATAGGGAGCCAGTGCAAAGAAGCTAAACAAGGAGAAACATGATCCCTTTTCTTGGTTCACATTTGCATACGTGGAGCAGCGCTCTGCACCACTTAGAGAGACTTCAGAGATTTTCCAGTACAACCGGATAATAGGGAGTTACAGTAATTCAGCCTAGAAGTAACAAATGCATTTTTGGCATCTAACTTTTGCAATGTTACACAAGAGAAAGAAAGCAGTCCTTGAAGTTTGTTTTTAATGGGAGGCAAAAGATAGATCTTGATCAAATATTACTCCGAGGTTCCTTGCAGTTGTGCTAGAGGCCAAGGTAATGCCATCAGAAAAGGAGTTTCTCAGGTGTTTGGGGCCAAGAACAACAACTTCAGTTTTGTCTGAATGTAACACCAGGACATTGCAGCTCATCCAGGCTTTTATGTCCTTAAGACATGCATGTAGTCTTGATAACTGATCAGTTTCATCTGGCATCACAGACAGATACAGTTGCATATCATCTAGATAACAGTGGAAATTTACACAGTGATTTCTTATAATGTTGCCCAGGGGAAACATATATATAAGGTGAAAAGGACTGGTACAAGCACAGAACCTTGTGGTACTCTGAAGCAGATCTTAGTATGCATGGAGGATTGATCATCAATGTGAACATACTGGGAACGATGTGAAAAGTATGATTTGAACCAGCTTAGTCCCGTTCCTTTAAGGCTAATTAAGTGTTCCAGTCTGTGCAGTAAGATATGTTGGTCACTTGTGTCAAATGTGGCACTGAGATCTAACAGGATTAATACAGAGATCAGGGTCAAGGTCAATGGGGGAAAAACAGTCTAAATAAATTTCAGACCATACTGCCATACTGAGGTCTATTGGGTTCAGGGCAGGAGGTGGTGGATTTTATCTTTAAAAGTTCCAATTTTATCATTAGAAAAAACTCATAAACTCAAGTCATCGCCACTGGGGGCTAAAGGAATTCAAGGCTCTACAAAGCTGTGACTGAGTCAGCCTGGCTACAGGGTTGGAAAGAAACCTCAGATTGTTTTTATTTTCCTTAATTAACGATGAGTAATAGTTTGCTTTGTCATGGTGGAAGGACTCTCTAAACACTTTAAGACTGTCCTGCCAGACTAAACGGGACTCTTCCAGGTTGGTTGAATGCAAATTTCTTTCAATTTTTCTCAATATTTGTTTCAATTTGCGGATCTGGGAGTTAAACCATGGAGCTAATGTTCTTTGTTTCATTATTTTCTTCTTAAAAGGTGAGTCGAGAGCTGATTGCAGTGAGCCAGTAGCACTATCAACAAGACAGTCAGTTTGAGAATGACTTAAATTAGTTAAAGCGTTCTCAGTCACATTGAGACATGGTAATGAGTTAATTGCAGAAAGAATCCATCCATCCATTTTCTACCGCTTATCCGGGGTCGGGTCGCCAGGGCCGATTATGTCACAGCCCTGCGTGAAGGCTGTCCCAATTCAAAGGCTCCCTCTTATGCAGCCCACAAATGCGGACTTCTTTTCCCTCTTTTTGGAGGAAACGTCGCTACTATCCTTCGCAGCCTTCCATTTCCCAAGATTCCTTGCGCGCCCGCGATCTATAGAAATAATTGTCGTAATGGCGGCACAGAGTGGAGATCAGAGCATTGATTTAACTTAATGTGGGTTTTTACTCATTTGAAAATCAAACACCAGATATGTTAAACTTAGAGGGACATTAAAATATCATAATTTCCTTCATAATACCTGACGTTAGTAATGCTACCACGGAGCCACCTAGCATACTAGCTATGGGAATGTAGAGCCAGCACGGTGCTGTAGCCCCGCTGTGCTGCCCGCAGGAGAGGAGAGCTACGCCCACTGAGCGAGGGGAGAGCTCTGCCCACTGAGCGAGGCTCTACTGCCTGGAGATAAATCAGCTTCCGACGCAGACAGAGGCACTTCTCCTCTTCCTCCAGCAAAATATAAATAAAATAAATAAATAAATATAAAAAATAAAATCATTTCTTTGCTTTAATACTCCCCTCCTCCCTCTTTCTCTTTCTCTCTCTCTCTCCCTCTACTTCTCTCTCTCTCTCTCTCTCTCCCTCTCGCTCTGGCTACAGAGTTGTTTTTCCAGGTGTACAAGGACCTGACATTATGCACACACACATCACAAGATCAAGTGTCTTTATAAATGAAAGGTTTATTAAACTACTCACTACACAGCAAAACTACTCCTAAAACTTCAAATGAATGAGTTTAAGAATAAGTATGGATAAATGATGAAACAGTGAATACAGCAAAGACACCAAGTGAATAAAATGACTAAATGAACAAAAACTAATAAATGAAGCAACAATAAAAATGAGGGGATGAAAACCAGTGAGGAACTGAATTCGATGTGACATCTGAATTTGATCAGGTGCACTGAAATAGTGCAAGATGATCAAGCAGATGAAAAGATTAAAGAAAAGTCAATGTCAAGCATCGATCAACAGCAGAGAGGCAACCTTTCCCATAAAACATTGAAGGAAAAGATAAAGAAGAGTCCTGATCAGAGAATAACCCATAATTGTATTAATGGGAGATCCTAACTTGGGTCTAACACTTCCTATGTGTCCTTATCATTTAAAAACATAAACCCCATAAAAGCACAGGAGAAATCGTTTCACCTTCCTCAGAAGTCTCGATGCTAGGGAAAAGGTTCACTCTGGAAAGTTGCACTGTGGCCTTTGTGAGGACACTGGACGGGCAGCTCGGTTACGGTGGCTGGCCTCGGTTGGTTTGAATGTTGCAAACTCAGCTTGAGTTTGTTTCCTCCATCTCTCTCTCTCTCTCTCTCCATGAACAGCTGGATCATCTTCTGACATCTCATGTGGCTGAGATGAGATCACGATGACAGCTTATGAGGCTTCGTCTTATTCGAAGTTTCTGTTTGTCTCACAGTCTCTCTCTTGCACAGCCCTCTGGTTCTAAATCCTCATTTAGAACACGTGTAGCACGGGCTGTTTCCTAAGTTTTCTCTTTCAAGGTAGATAAAACAGCAGCTCACGGCATTTTAGGGCAGCAGCACAAACAGGCACCCCCCACGCCATTAAGGAGGAGGAGGGGGAGAGGCAAAAGCCCCAAAGAGCCAAAAGAGCCAAAAGACCCCAAAAGACCCAAGTCCTTCGACTTCACTGGGGTTTATAACTCCTGTGGAAAAAAAGGGGGGTGTGGCGCTTGACCATCAAAGCGGGAAAAATACACTCCTCCCTTCTATCACTTCTACTGTTTTAACTGTGTAGACCTAATTTCTTCCTAAGTGTTGATAAAGTTCACTACAGGCCTTCAAATCTTCAATATTTGAAACCATGACGCTCTCTGCTGATTGATACCAAACACTTGATGAGAAACCAAATAATTATTTGGCAGATAATTAACTAAGTAAAACAGTATTAATCACGTTTAACAAACGTAACAAATGTGTGTGAAAATAAGTAACTGTAACACCATGGCGTCAAAGCACTGACATAAATAAAGGCTGTTAAAGATCCTATTTGAGTAAAGGTATACAAGTACTAGCATCAAAAATATAACAGTATGAAAGTACTTAATATGGTCAAAGGTCTATTTACAAAACCTATAATTAGAAAATCACAAATTGCATGATTACAAAACAATATAGCATCTGTACACAACAGTGTAAAGGAAGGATAATTAAGATACAGATAGAGGAGATGCATATCAAAATGCAAGTCTGGACTAAGAGTCTTTCCATTCAGTGTGTAGCACGCTGCTGGCAGGGGGTTACGAAAGGTCACACCCCTCCACACAAATGCACAGGCACAGCTTGTGTTTGTGAGTTTGGCCTCAAAATCGGCAGGTAAGCAAAGTTCCAGCTCTGTAGATATAAGTCCTCCACAAAGCATTTCATATTATATAATAATATTCAAATCAGAATATACTTTGAAAATCAGTTAATGTGGTCCTCTCTTACAGTCTGGGATGTGCGGGTATGTCACGTGTTGGTTGTGCAACAAAGACATAAATTGTCCGTTTCTATGATGTAGAGATCTCCTGATGTCTTTTCCTTGCCCAAATGAGTCGTAAGTTAACTCAAACTGTCGGTCGGGCAATAAAATCTGCCGTAATTTAGTTCTGCTTACAAGAGTCGTAAGTTCAACAAGGCAGTTAGGTCCATTAGCTGACCCTGAGGTTCATCTAAGGAATCTCCAAAAGAAGTTTCAGTTTTGGGTAGGCATTTGAATATCTTCTTATCAAGAGTTGTCCTCATCATCCACTACACGGAGGAGCAGCGGCTTTACTCCGAGCTCCTCCCAGATGACCGAGCTTCTCACCCTATCTCTAAGGGAGAGCCCAGCCCACCCTATGGAGGAAGCTCATTTTGGCCGCTTGTACCCATATCTTGTTCTTTCGGTCATTACCCAAAGTTCGTCGTGACCATAGGTGAGGTAGGAATGAAGATCGACCAATAATTAAGAGCTTTGCCTTTTGGCTCAGCTCCCTCTTGACCACGACAGATCGGTGCAGAGTCGACATTACTGCAGATGCTGCACCGATCCGCCTGTTAATCTCCCACTCCATCCTTCCCTCACTCATGAACAAGACTCCAAGGTACTTAAACTCCTCCACTTGGGGCAGGATCTCTTCCCCGATCTGGAAAGGGCACTCCACCCTTTTCCGGCTGAGAACCATGGCATTGGATTTGGAGGTGCTGATTCTCATCCCAGCCACTTCACGCTCGGCTGTGAACTGATTCAGTGAGAGCTGAAGGTCATGGCCTGATGAAGCCAACAGGACCACATCCTCTGCAAAAAACAGCGACCCAATCCTGAGGTCGCCAAACCAGACCCCCTCAACGCCCTGGCTGTGCCTAGAAATTCTGTTCACAAAAGTTATGAACAAAATCGATAACAAAGGACAGCCCTAGCGGAGTCCAACCGTCACTGGAAACGAGTCTGACTTACTGCCGGCAATGCAGACCAAGCTCTGGCACCAGTTATACAGGGAATGGACAGCCTGTATCAGGGGGTCCGATACCTCATACTCCCAGAGAACCCCCCACAGGACTCCCCGAGGGACACGATTGAATGCCTTCTCCAAGTCCACAAAGCACAATGTGGACTCGTTGGGCAAACTCCCATGCACCCTTAAGGATCCTGCCAAGGGTCCAGAGCTGGTCCACAGTTCCATGACCAGGACAAAAACCACATTGCTCCTCCTGAATCCGAGGTTCGACTATCCGGCAGACGCTCCTCTCCAGTACCCCTGAGTAGACCTTACAGGGAGGCTGAGGAGTGTGATCCCCCTATAGTTGGAACACACCCTCCGGTCCCCTTCTTAAAAAGAGGGACCACCAACCCGGTCTGCCAGTCAAGAGGCACTGCCCTCGATGTCCATGCAATGTAGTAGAGTCGTGTCAACCATGACAGCCTCACAACATCCACGGCCCTAAGGAACTCTGGGCAGATCTCATCCAACCCGGGGCCCTGCCACCGAGGAGCTTCCTTACATTTAGCTACTGCACTATCGGAGAGACATCTACTATAGTAACTCTTGCTGAGTGACATGTAATTGAGTAACAAAAAATGGAAAGTTATTAATAATGGTCTGACAGAGCAGGATTTTCAGGGAAGACTATTAAAATATTCAATTCTGTTACAGTATGCCAGGACAGGACAAGTGCAATGGTTCACCAAAGTCTAGGTTTTGTCTTTGGTCTTTTTTGCTAATTGGTTTTTTACCCTGGTTTTTGTGGGTCTGGTACCTCATGAGGCAGCAATCTAGTGTTGTATTCCACAACAAGGTTTTCAGCCAAGGAAGACAGAAATGATTTGCTCTGTCTCTGATAAGCTAAGGAACAGCAATGTAATGGCTAGTAACACTGATGTGTTCAATTTATAGACTTACAAAAAAAAGAAAGTGAAATGAAATCCTTGATCATCACCATATACTAAATTCCATTTACCGGCTAAAACCCCAGTTAGCTAGTCTGTGTATCCAGTTTCCACTCATGGTTTGCAGCCCAGTTGTGAGCAGAAGACACTCATGCAGGTGAATCACACAGTAGCATATAGGCTTTGATGATTCCAGGCCCACAGGTCCTCTGAAGGACCCCATTTTAGCTCCTAAATGGTACAGAGAAATGGGTTTCAGACATAGCCGATAGTATCTTTGTGTGTTTTGTCTGGGAGAGATGAAAGGAGGCCAGGCTCCATATATGAGGCTGTGAAGATTGTGACTCACTGCCTTTCTCATCCTCACCCCATTCTAGAGAATTAATGACAGCAGCTCCATCACGCTATGGACTGGAGGGTGGAGAGACAGTGGGGGTTGTGAATGAAGGAATGGGGATTACTGTGTGTTCAGTCCCCAAATGGAATTTTCCTCTTTTTCTCTTTGGAATAATTTCTCTCCCTGTACACAGTCGTTGTCCTTCATTTCCTTCTGTTTCCAAACTCCATCCACCCAAAATCCTTGTTCAAATTTTTTTTTTTTTTTTTATGCATTATTTAAATAACTTTAAAGTAGACACTGGAGAGTGGCAGGAAGAGAAAGAGAAGCAAGAGGACAATAACATTCAGCAAAGTCTCTGTTCAGATCCACACTGACATTCAAACAGGCCTTGAAGGTATTTGTTCAGAGTGTTTTCAGTGTGTACAATACATTTAAGGATCACTGGATATGGACCTATACTGTCCTGACAGTTTGACTTACAGATATTTCCGATTGTGTAATTGGCATTTTGTGTTGGCTTTTACTATATATTATTGGTGTTGATGTGGTTAGCTTTAGTATCTGTGTTTAAAGACATACTATATACAAATTCTGGGTGTATATGCATAGTTATGGTGACATGCCCATAAATACATTTATGGGTGTGTGTACCCCCACAGTGCTCAGGTGAGGTCGGGGGCTTAACAAAAAGAGCAACCAGGTGCAAGACTATACAGCAGACAGCTAAAAGACAGTGCTTGAGAAAAAAAAGCAAATATATTGAGGCAAAATCCCCACTATAATAAGATATAAATAAAATAAATAAAAAACGTGTTGAATTTTTCGAAGTCAGATTTGCACACTGTGAAGCCCCTGTGGTGTCATCATGAGGATTTCTGGTAGGAGTAGGGGTGTCTAACCTGTGCGTCCCTTGCAGCTCCACTTATTAGTAACCTGGGCCCAGCGTGCTGAAGTTAATAAGATAATGAAGTGGTGGTGGTTTTCATGTAGGCCTATACGCCTTAGTCAGACCTGGACTGGTCTAGACGTTATGCATGCTCCATTTTCTCTGTGTTTGGCTATGACCCAGAAGTCAAACAGCATTATTATTTTTTTTATTTATTTGTTTATTTTTATGCGATGCAATAACACCTCTTGAAGCACCTGCTGTGTCGTGTCTGAGGGAGCCAGTTCCTACTGACAAGTGCATAGCCATGCATCATGTGACCTAGAAAAGCCAAAAAAAGTGTTTCCATTGCAGTTTTACGAAATATGATTTATATTTATTGATGTGTTTCCACTGGGCATATTTCATATTCACAAATTTCAAAATATGCAGTGACGGTTAATGAAAAACCTGCCTACTGTTAGCATATTTAGATTAGCGCCACAGTGCCTAAGAACAGCATCACAGAGCCACCATTGTGCCCACAAACTCTTGGACCTGTCAGATATAAGGTGTGTCTTTATCAGTCAAAACCTGATGACACTGCATTGTATTTATCGACTAGTCCTTGTACTTGGTTTAAGCACAGCAGCGAGTGTGTATAATCACTGTACCTTTATTTTGTCCTGTGTTGAATGAATCTCTATCCAATCATTCCTGGAGATGATGGCTGCCACAAGAATGTTCCACCAGGATTCTGATGACAATAATAAAAATGTGTCTTGTATGGGCTGTGATGAGTTTTATGTGTGTATGTGTGTCTATAGTATGTGTGTGTCATTTAATCCATCACATTTGCCGGCAATAAGCAGGCAAGGAGGTGGAGCGCTTGATCTTCCCCAAAGCTGCAAGCTGCTGATAGGTCCCACATCTCAGCACACCACCCCTCATATTTCTTCATCTAATTGGATTGCAGCTTGTCAGCGTCTCATTTGTATATGACCACCACCTCCTCCACATTTATGGCATTTTGCCGTTAATTGCTTAGCTCGGGGCTTCCCAACACAGCTTAAGTAATGACTTTGCTTCATAATTTTTCCTATCCATTCATATTAGTCTCTTTCTTCTCTTGTCCTCAATCTCACTCTCTCTATATATCTAAATTTTATCTTCCCATGGTTGTTTGCTTTTGCAGCCCTGCTCTTTCTCTCGCTCTCTCCATCCCCTCCAGCCCCTGATGAAGTCAAATAGTCTCTGTCTGTCCTCTGTTGAGGCTGCAAACTGTTTTTGTAGCAATCTGTCACTAGGGAACATCTTGTTCAGCTATGCAGCTGGATCTCAGGATTGATGGGGACAGTAGGTGGACAGATCCAAAGTGAAGATGGACTGTAGCTGCTGGACACTGGCAGTACAGTGCAGTGGAGCTGACAGAGTGGCAGCAGAGACTGTGCAGCCCACCAGACAGTCTGTGTGAAGGCCAGTTTATGTCAAAACTCCAGATCGGAAAAGACTGTAGTTTTACTCAAGGGCCATCAAATTAAAAGTCATGAGTAATATTTTCCCATTTGTCATATTTTCACATAACTCTAGTGGCATCCAGCCTTGCAGAGAGTTTCAGTTTGATGTGACAGGGTTTTGAGATATCTGTCCCCTAAACTTTTGCTTCCAGACCGACACAATGGAGATGAAGATCATAATATTTGTGTTCCCAAATGAAGGTAAAATTTCATTAATCAAAGTGATAGTTTTGATAGTTAAAAAAAACTGACTGATTTAGGGAGCACCAATAAAATTATCTTTAGCCTATTTCCATTGTGTTAGTCTTAAAAGGGCACCTAGTGGTTTAGTGGCTAGAAAAGCTACATCTTGGCTTGACCTTTGTCAGTAGTCCTCATAACAACTACAGTATGTCCTTACTAGAATGTTGATGAAGATTCTCAGTCATCCAGGTCATAATAATTCTAATGCTGCGTTTATGTGATATCAGAAGGTTGTGGTTTGCCAGTTAAGAGGTCATTCATCTGACTACAAAGAAGCTACAAAGAAGATGGGTTGCATTTTGATGCTAAAAGCATTTAAACAAGAGATTAATAGCTTGTTCTCAGTTTATTGTTTAGCTTGTAACTTGTAAATACATTATTGGCGAATGGACTTGCTAGGACATTTCACCTCTCATCCAAGAGGCTTCTTCAGTTCTAGCTACTGGTTGGGAGTTGTAGGCTTTATCCCTGTGTGGGTGTGAACTCTTACAGAGTCGTTGAGGTCAAATGTGAGCTCTAGGTTTCAGATTCATCAGGGTTCACACCTGATCCATCTAACCCCAACGACCCACATGATGGTAGGGTGGGTCAACAACTCATGTGACCCTATCATCCCCCTACAGACACAGGGGGGGATACCTAGTGCGTCATATGTGGACACGAGCGGCCGTGACCAAGTGACGATATATGATAAGTTGGGATAAGAATGTTTTGCAGTTAAACATATAAGATTCAGATAGATGTTCAAAACAATGACTTCTGCTCCATTGTTACATGAGACCAAATTCTTTATGTGAGAAAAAAAAGTGGTTGTTCTTAAACCCATTCTCATTACAAAGTCATTAATACAGCTGCTTTAATTGTGCTTTTAGCATAAGATCCCAACGGCAAAAGCCACGTTACGTATCCACATCCATCTGGTTAAAATGCGAATGGTCAGACAGCACTTGTTGCAGCAGCGTGATTCGCTGACGGTTTGGTGTCAGTTGAGAAGGTGTCCAGACGGAACCTGTCGTAACCACATGATACAGCGCTGGACAGCATCAGGAATTGAAATGCTGTCGTTAACGACATAATATTAGGAGCAAGAAGGACAGGAGGGGTGGTGGAAGGGTCCAACAAACCCGGACTTTCATGCAGGAGTCCAGTGTTTGCCTTCCATCTGAATGTTATGGTATTTTTTCTGCACCTTACCATGTGCCTCTTTTGTATCAACTTAACCCTTCTTGCTAGCATGTGCTTATGTTGACGTCCGGGCATTGGTTTCCATGTATTATGTTGTCTTTTGTTGTCTGCAGTGTAATACTACCTTTTGCATTTAGAGCGTAATATGTAGACACATAAGTCCACTGCAAAGCGTCAACATGACAAATTTAGGATGAGAATGTGTTGGGTTCTCAACTCATTCAAAATCATTTTTTCGAGGCAAGAAATGTGTAGAACAACAATATCTAATCACAATAGCACCCAGTTATCAATCTGTTCCCAGATAGCATTCAGTCATTTACACAGGTCTGAATTGATTTTTTTTCTCGGTCAGACATATCCAGTGAAGAGAGAGCATTGCTTTTTTGTAAATCACAATTCCTGGCATTGCTGAGGTGCAAGGCTGCCAAACAATTTCCATTTGCCGTTGTTTGATAGGTGGATCCAGGCTCCTCTTTAGGGCTGTCTTCTTTTTTTTACATTAATTTGTTTGCCATCCATGGCTGGGGAAGTGACAGCCGCCAGAACCTGAGAGGAGTCTGAATTCTCACTGATTATTGCTACACTTAGAGCAAGAGCAGGGTCCCTGTCTCTCAGCGTGTTTGGCACAAGCAGCGAGGAAAATCAAATGCAATAAAAGCATGTCTGGATTAGAGCTTGTTAAGCGAGAGATGAGAGCCTTTAATTGCTTAGGCTTTGTACAGCCTCACAAAGAGCCGGCATTGCTAATCTGTAGCTCAAGGGTGAATGTTTGTGACGAAACAAGCAAAGATGTAAAGAGAGGTGTAGTAGAGAGAAAGGCATTTCAGGAAGGAGGATTTAAATAGAGTTGGTGACAAAGACACACACAGTTTCAATTAGCTGCTGGCAGATTGTTTTAGGTTTTTTTTTTCATCATGACATGAGTCTGTGTGTTTGAGTTGGAATGCTTAGATTACACATCACAAAGGACCGTGCTTTCTGTGGTTTGTGGGGAAAGAGACTAGGGCTCTTGAAAGGTTTGTAATTCAATTTGGGACCTATTTTCATAGTTTTGACTGTTTTACCAATCACTTATGATAACACTAACCTCACTCAAGTAACAGCTGAGATCTGAGAGTTTAGCACAAAATCTGAAAGAGCAAAAAACATGAGCACCAATGTCAAGCTTTACGTGAAGGAGAAAAACAAAGGCAAATGCTAAAATAAACAACATTTTCCTGTGGTTTCACTTCTAAATAGTGTATGTACATATTACAGTTACATACATACATACACACACACACACAAATATATATATACACATATATATATATATATATTATATATATATATATATATATATATATAACTACACATTCTCTGTATACATATATACATGCATACATACATATGTATAAACTCACAAATGTATCAGAAATGATCAGAGTTGGGAAAGATCCCCTTACCTCTATGGTTCGCCATTTTGTGTTATGTACTTTAATATGAGAGACTATATAACAAAACCTACATAAAAGTTTAAGAGAAGGTTGGTCCAGGAAGAGCTGCATCTCTGTAGTTGGTTAAATCCGTTGACTGTATATAAAGATGGACGACATGACAGCTCCCCCAAAGTGAGGGTATTTAATCTGGATCGCCCCCTGGTGTCTGCAGAATAGGTCCTAAGGCCCACCCCTCCATGTTAGTGAATGGGCCAAACTAAAAACAAATACATTTTTCCCCAAGATGATTTCTGTCTCTGAAGGTAGTACTCATCACCCTGATATTTGTTCAAGTGTTTGTTGATATGATAAGTTCTGTTTTAATGAGTTTTTAAAGTGTACAAAGGGGGGCTTTTCTGCCATGACTGACAGCTGCGACAGCCAATCTGTGGGCTCGCTATCAATGGTGCTGCTCACGATTGGTCAGACGGGTGTTTTGGCAGAAACTCCCCACCACGGACATCCCTATTGTGCAGATGGGCTCTCAATGACCTCACTCTCGCAAGATGGCAACGCTCGTATCCCAGATATTTTAACCTCACTCCAGCACAGCAAGGGGTAAGTGGGAGCATGTCATCCATCTTTATATACAGTCTATGGTGAAATCCAAAGAAGGCAGAATATTAACAGAGTCCAACTTTTCTGAAAGGATGAAGGTGTTTTTGTTCTCACATTATATAATATTTATTCTATATATTCAGGTGTACAGTAAGAGGCAAGTTCATTTTCCCAGTGTCTTGGGGATGGTGCATCTTCTGATTTCCAATTAATTAGTAAACATTTTTTCATTGTTGTGCTTGCAAGTAGAATGAAGAACTTCAACCGATTTTGTCCTTACAATGTGTAACAATGACTCATAAGCACTTACTCTGATCATGTATAGAACATATACCTGCAAGGATAGAGCACATGGCTACAGTCAGGTAACATGTTTTTTTCCCCTCATCATGAATTTTTTAGTGGCATATCCTCCATACCTTCAACAAGATGTGTGGAATATTGCTGAACTTGGCAAATCTGTCTCAATGGCTGTGCCATTATGGGAGGCTGACTTTTTCCCTTTCTGTAGTTGGCAGTTTACAAAGGTTCCATTTATAATTGTCATTTCAAGTGTCTTCTATCCGGATAAAATCCAGATGGTAGCTAGATCACAAAGCTGATTGCAATCTGTCTTTGTTTTCTGACTACATGTAAATCAAGGTCCATCCTCCTCTAGTGCAGAAGGATGAGGTGATACACCTGAAGCTGTTTGCTCACCGCCAAAAACACCAGAAGAAGAACGTCAGCACTTAAACACTTTAGTTACAACAATAACAGCAAGTGTTAACAGCTTAAAACATATGAACACATGGACTTGTTGATTTTCAATGGGGGAAGTCTTCAAGAAAATCAAACAGTGAGTGGGGATCTTGCAAAACAAGAAACATGATGTCAATTCAGGTTTTAAAGGGTTAAATTTAATGTGTAATAAGCTCTCGGAATTAAAATGTTTTTTGGGAGTGTGATCCCTGTTTCCATGGAAATACAGTCTGACTAGTTGCTGGATAACGTCACTAGAACCCTATATTACATATGACCTAATTTACTACTCCAGGAAGTAGGTTGAACCTGAGTAAGGAACTGCAAACATGTTTTGTAGTCCCTGTTGAGTATGCTGGCCAACTTATGCTTCTGCTTTCTAAACATCGCAGGGTATCCCAGACTAAATACAGTAAATACACCAGGTATAAACACAAAAATGCTCAGCTTGCCCAGTAATGTTACAACTAAGATATTTGTCGACAAAAAAAAAGATTTTTCCATATATAGATTTAATTACTAATTCTGCAAACTTTAACTGTGTTTTTAGTGTAATAGCTCAGAGCCAAGCACAGCTGACAGAGGATGTCAGAGGATGAAAAAACATTTCTAAAACTTAAAAGCAAAGTCAAATCTAAAAGTCAAATTTAATGGAAAGAATGATGCATAATCATTTCCAAATTTCATATCATATTGTGACCAAATATTCTGCTTCTTGATGACATCTAGCCTTTTAAAAACAATGTTTGTCTGTCCAGAACATGGTGCTTCTGGGCTTTTATAGTGTATGCTGCTGGTCAGTTGGCTATTACTTTTCATAATTTGAGCTGGAATTGATTATTGTTGAGGAGATTTTTTTACACTGTGTTATAAATAAATTATCATACTGCTGTGAAATGCTCTCTGTCACCCAACTAATTTATTTTTGCTATTTTTGCTAGTGCGGTGCTTAAGAAGTGGCAGAATAATATCATCAGTGATGAGAAAGGTGTGCAGAATTGAGCACATTCTAAATGTCTTGTTGACTAATCAGATGGCTTGGTCTGAATTATTTGTTCTATAATGCATGTTTTACCCCATTGATGTTACATAATACAGCTTTCTTCATCTTTTTTTAACCATCCTTAACTAAAACCACCTCTTGAGGTGTGTGAGTGTGTGTTTTATGTCCTAAACCTCCGTATTATCCTTATACCCCCTTTCATTCATTTAATTCTAGTCATGTTATTCTTTAATAGACCTATATCTCAGAATAGTAATAAACAATACATTAAAAGTAACATTTAAAAATTGTGTTTAGTGTTCCTCCTGGACCTACTCTTGTAGCATTTTTCTAGTCTTTTGAACATTCAAAGTGCTTTTACAGGACATGTCACATTCACCCATTCATACATTGACACATTCACACTGGTGGCCAAGCCTACTGTACAAGGTGCCACCTACTAGGTAGTAACCATTCATACGCATGCACACTTCAATGACGCAGCATCGGGGGCAATTTAAGGTTCAGTATCTTGCCCAAGGATACTTCAACATATTGCCCACTCTACCTCTGAGCAAGAGCCCCTATACCTCAATATTACAGTATTGAGGTATAATGTTGAATTATAGGGAGTGGGTGTCCACTGTAGATATTCACATGCCACTGCCCCTCATCAGCTGTGAGGAAAAACTGTCCAGGCACTATCTTGGCACAGCGCACTGCGCGTCTTCTCACTAAGTAGCAGATCAATGCATCCACACTGATATGAGCTGGAGCTGCCGATTGATCCTCTCCACTTCGTCTTTGACCTCCGTCATTATGGAGATAAGAGAATGACCTTTTCCAGAGGTGTCAGGAGTGGAAAGGAGACTGTTTAACAGTTTTCAGGAGAATGAGGCCCATGAGCACTGAGGCTCAGCCTCACAGCGCTGGATAGAGTAAGATTTAAGAGCCAAGACTGGACAAACACTGCAGTACCATGACTGTGCATTTCCACGCAAATATATACAGTACACGTGATACTTCCATACACACTATGCCTCCAGGCACTTGGAGAAATATAAGTTAAATACTATTCAATATGATGGCAGGTCAGTCTCTATCATGCTTCATCATTTTGACATAATGTCAAATGTCATAATGCTTGTGTGTGTCTTTTACTGGATGCCTACTTAGTAAAGGGAAAAGAAAAGAAAGATTCATACCTACAAGAGGATCAGATTACAAGTGATGATACAACACTGGGACATTTAATTTATAGCAATGCAGCATTTTTCATACATTTTATTTATCTTTGTGTGTAAAATCAAAATGTGCAACATTTTACTGTACTTTTACTGTATTTTTACCATGAAGTTGTAATTTGGTAATAACTGTAGGGAAAAGATGATTCATCTTCAGGGACAGTTTGGAGTATTTTCTGATTTTTTTCATTAATTTCTGATAATGTTGGTTGTGTACATGCATATGGCATCAATTTTGGCAAGATTGTGTATTTTTGATTAACTCATTGAGTGCCAGCCCTATTATATAATGGAAAGCGGCTTGTGCCAGCTTCTCTGGTCATTTGAGTCATCATTCAAGACCCACAGAATATTTTGTACAAAGACTCTGAAAACACAGAATAGCTCTAATGAAAGAAGGAACTCGTCATGGAAAAAAAAATGTTTGTTTGCACCTTGTTCCATTCTTGATTTATCTGAAGTTGAAAAGAGGCTAGTTTCATCAAAAAGACAGAAAAATGCATTTTTGTGAAAGGGAGTCTATCAAGCAAAACAGTGATTTGAATGTTATAATTTTGCCTTCAATGACATAAAAGACATCTGAAAATTGTATTACAAATGTTATTTTATTGTAAAACAAATATGCAAAGTACAGCACAATGCAGGTAATCATGGCCCCAGTACCGATCTACCGTCTTTTGGACTACAACTATGAATCCCAGCAGCTCCAAAATTACACACACGGAGCATGAGAGCACCCACTTGTGCCAGCCACCGAAAACACACTTTGATGTATATATACGACAATGTCACTCAAGCGTTGGCTTTTGAATGACGTATATATACGTCAATGGCACTCAATGAGTTAATCTTGGAATTTCCAGCTCAGCTCCTACAATAAGTCGAAAATATACTGTGGAAACAAATTGTTACATTCATAAATTTAAGTGCAAAAACTGCACCATTGAAACCCATTGAAACTGCATTTTTTGATCCCACAGCCATCAAAGCATAAAAATGTGCATTGTATTATTTCTGGGTGTAATTCTGGGCTTTTGTCATAGAATTTCTAATTTTCAATATTTTCCCCCTAATGATATCATTTTTAACATATTGTCATATGGGGAAATACGTGCTATTTCCATGCGTTCCACTTTCATCTAAAAACATAGTGGTATGTCTTTATGATTAGGGCTGATGTTGGTTAAAAAGTACACTCAATGAAAGATTTTTAAAGCCTGATTCTGAAAAGCATATTTTATGCTCAAAGCCATACGAGTGTGTGCAATATTAAAGAGGGTTAAAGGGTTAAACTTGATCTCCTCAAAATAAAAGCTCTTTTTAAAACTCATTATTCTTTATAAATGTATAATTACGTAGGTGTTTTATGGAGGTGTGCCAACTGAAGAATGTCTTAGTCTCCTCTACATCTACATTAATAATATAATAGTTCTTACAGGAGTTAAACATGACACCACTGTAAAATAAAGTGTTACTGACATGAAATGGATATACTCGAGTAATGTGCATGTACTTTAAAGTATGTACTTTAAGAAAGGTCCGTAAGTACAGTGTTTGAGTAAATTGGATAACATCACTGGCAATATTATTTAGTATAGTAGTATTAATTGCTGTTACAGCATTTATGGAAGTAGCAGCAGAGGCAGTGGTGAGAGTGAAAGGACCATGCTAGCATTAGTTACCTCTTGTAGTTTCTCTTGTATTTTTTAAGCTATTCTTTCAATTTTAAAAAGCAGCTGTTGAGAATTCTAAATGTAAATCATGCAAAAATACATATTCCATAAAAAAGTGCAGACTAATGGGATGTTTTTTTGGGTTGTATTGTTGAAATGAGGACATACAACATCCTGTGTGACTAAAATAATACATTTCTCATTTCTTTAAATTAGCTGCAGATGTTTTTGGATAAAAGAGATTCAGCTGTTTGTAGCAAAGCAAAGTTTGTCGCCGCTGCTTTGGACTCTTATAATGTTTCTGCTGTGGCTCAGAGGCTTGTGTTTGGATACAGTGCTGGTTGCCCGTACCTGCTATTATTCAGATTGCATGAATGAATCCCTGGCTGCAGATGTTGGGAGCAGGATCAATACGATGAGGGAAATTTCAGAATGGGTAACATTTTGCTGCAGGCAACACTGGATTAAGAGTCTGGTTTGTATGTCTTGCAAATCAATTTTCCTCATATAAAATTAAGAAACATGCTGCAAATATGCTGTGTTCTTTCATGAACTGGGCTGTAAAAATGGCTCAAATATTCTTGCTCAATTCAGTTCAAGTCTTATTTGCCTCAATTGCAGAAAGAAGCAGGTATTTATTTGAAGCAGGTTTATATTTTTCTAGGCAAGTCTATGCATAACTTTCCCTGTTTTTGGATATAATATCGAATGGATTGTTAAAATTTACAAATTACCTTTAAGATGGTAGTTTGACTGAATATCTTATCTCAAGATCTAGCTTTTCCTGTAGTGTTTTACCAGTGTTTTTAAGATGTCCGTCTGCCATCTGTGTGTCAGTCCATTTCTTGTGAATGTCAAGAATGCCGTGAGGGAATTTTTTCAGATTTGGCACAAATGGTCACTTTCACTTTAAGATTAATTTACTAAATTTGGTGATCAAAGTTCAAAGTCAAGGTCAACATGACCTTGGGTCTACCTCATTCTCATACACACAATATCTCAAGAACTCCTTAAGGACATCTTCTGAAATTTGACACAAACGTTCACTTGGCCTCAAGGATGAGCTGAATAGAATTTGGTGGTCAAACTTCACTGTGACCTCTTAAAACATGCTTTTAGCCATAATTCAAGAAGTCATATGAGGGGAGAAGGGGAGACATTTGCTCAGATAGTGAATAGGTTACACTAATTTTGGGTGTTAACACTGAAACTGAAGGCAGGTTTCCCTTATTTATTTTTTACTGTGAGGAAATACACTTGTGGTGTGAGAGTGTTTGAAAAGTCACAGTCAGTTGCCTGTGTCTTATGGTCAGTGTGAGAATTGTCAATCCTGTCAGGTTACTATATTTAAAATTTAGGCTCATGTCACACAGCTGCTTTGTTTACATGTACATGTAAACACCTCGATTGTATTAGAGGATCTAATTCAATTCAATCGGATTAATTTCAGATTGAGAGAAAGTGTGCATTCAAACTTGTGCTGATTGTTTGGGTCTTCTGTGCTGCTGGCAGCACATTGTCATAGTGTGCTGTCCTTTCAGTTCCTTTCAGTTCTCTCGTCTGCTGCACACATGCAGTGGTGGGTTAATATTCCAGAGGAGAAAAATCTGATCTTGGTAACTAGAATATTTATGTGTATTTAAGGAGGACATCAATTTTTCAGCACAGACAGGTGAGACAGGTGTTTTATAGACTGTAGTTTTCAGCTGAATGATCAGCATCCACAGAGAGAGTTTGAAAATAATCTGGCGATCAGGCTTTGTATCCTCTCTTCCTGGCTGTTTTGTCTTCTAGACTCCTGTGAACTTTAATGATTGGGATTTGTATTGGACTCATGGCTTATTCAAGGGGTGGCTGAGATGCTGTTGTGGTTGTGTGACAGCTCAGGGGAGAGACATCAAAGTGTCCCTCAAGGTGCTTTGGCCCTTTGCACATTCTTCCTCTTGCTGCATCACAAAGACCAGAAAACTGCTGCTGAAATGGAGAGAAAGCAAAAGAAAGGAACTGTTTGTGTCTGTGGAGATGAACATTTAACACAGTCTGGGGTCTTGAACGCTGTGTCAGTGTGCTGCTTTGATCAACATTATTCAGGATGATTTTAATAATTTAAATGTTATGGTCTTAGGATGCTCCCCCCCATGCCAAAAAGACAAACACAATGGGACGCAGCCAGGAGGAGGCTGGAGCTGAGTGTGGATGTACAGGTGTCTGAATTACAAAGTGTTGTTGAGTCTTGATTTTGTTCAGAGCTTCATCCCACGTATTTTACAGATACATTTTCACACTAGTCTTAGCACATGTGGGTGAGTGATCTTATTGTCTGTATTCATTCCAACTAGTGAGTGAAGAGCTGCGTGTGCAGAGACACTTGTCTTTGCTGATATCCACTTCTGGATGCCTTGTTTGATGCTAATCTGATTTTAGAGAGGTTATATTCCCTCTGAGCACAGGCAGACACTAGAGGTGTACAGAGAATTATTTGGTGGATTTGTTACACCGACAAAATAGAATGAATTGTCGCTCTATCTGGATTCAGACAGAAAGTGGGCGTGGTTTCTACCAGAAGGCGAAAATTGTTTGGCCGTCAAAGCATTAGATTGATCTGCCCTTAGGGTCCGCTTTAATATTACACGCACTTGTATCACACATAGACGCACTTTTCAGAATCAAGCTTTAAAAAATATTATACATGAACATGAATTCTACTCTCAATAAATACAATTTTTAGCCAACATCAGCCCTAATCATGAATATCAAACATTCATTAATTTTCAGAATTTAAACCCTTTAAATGCCAGGTTTTTGTCATGATGCCTCTATGCTTTTAGATTAAAAAATATATATCTATATACTACATGCAAGTAGATTTTTGATTATCACAGCCTGGGATATGTTAATAATTAGCAGCAACATTGTGACAGTGCACCTAGTGGAAATAGCATGGTAAAAATGACATCATCAGGTGGAAACTAGTAGAATTGACAAATTCTAAGGTAAAAACCCAGAATGACAAAAATAATACAATGCATGTAGAATAATTTTTAAAAAAAATAAAAATGAAAAGCGCATAGAGGTTTAGAATTTCTTTTATTGGTATATATATATATATATATATATATATATATATATATATATATATATATATATATATATATATATATATATAATGCATATTATACATAGAATATAATTACTGACTGAGGTATGGCAGATCTGCCTTTTACATGTATTTCTTATGGAAGAAAGAAAAAAACGTAAATAACAATCATCAAGTAATAATAATAATAATAATAATAATAATAATAATAATAATTAAAGCTGCAAGCTGCAATGAATGGGTTCTCGCACCTCCGCGCACATCGGGGCTACTGGAAAGATGCCAATTAATGCGGCAGTGAATTAGTGTTTCCTTTATGTAGACTCGAGCTGGATACATGTGAAGGGTTGTGTGTGTGTGTGTGTGTGTGTGTGTGTGTGTGTGTGTGTGTGTGCGTGCGTGCGTGTGTGTGTGCTATGAGAGATTTCAAAAAGGGGAGGAGCCAGCCTGTGTGATCCTGCCTGGGCAGGTTGTGAGCGGTAAGATTTCACGCAGTATCTTCCAAATGAGCAGGTGAATGTTTTCTTTTGCTTTAACCCAATTCATATAACAGATTTGTGTGGCTGACATTAATAAAATAATACTAGGACACTGTACTGCAAGTTTGCCCCCTGATCAGTATGTATATATGAGTATCGTGTATGCGGCTGTAGAGCTGTATGCATACCAAATGCATGCTAAATCTGGTCTTATTTAATTTCAGGCCTGTTTCCTGTTGTAGGTTGGTGGAGCTCTAAGTATAACTTAATATTGATGTGTAGATGTTTTCAGGCTTTGGCACTTATGCAGCACGTAAAGTTTTAGACCGACTGGACCATGCAAAATCAAATGACAGCAGCTTCCTGTGTTATTTTGGAATATTGAAATTTGCTGCCTGCTACAGCTGCCAGTCAGTGTCCACAATTTACTTTTTGATTCACCATCCAATTAGGCTGGTAGAAAAAAATCTATCAGTCAAGCATGTTTCTTACCAGACAAAATAATAAACTTTAGACAAAAAAATGTTGTCTCACATATACATTTATTTCAGTAAATTTCATTGAGTTAATATGCAAACTGAAAGAAGAGGTCAGAGTAAAATCTGAAGTAAAAGTATTAAATGTTATGAACATCTCCTCACCACAGCCTCTGTGTATGAAGGAGTTTCCCCTGGCAAGATGTGATGTAAAGTGTGGGTGTAAAGTGTGTTGATTCAAACTACGGGGGTTCCGTCTTAATATCCCATAACCTTCATCACTATGCATACAGCGTTAGCTCCTAGCAGACCAGCGCTTGGTGATAGTTTAGTGATTAGCTGATGAAAATAGCACTAGAGCAACTTTGCGCAGCGCACTGGTAACACAGAGACAGGTACAGGGGTGGCGGCACAGAGCAACAGAGACACACCGGAGACTCTCAGCAGAATTTCATACATTACTATTTTGGCACAAATATTTACCCACCAGTGTGGTGAATGATCTCCAGGGATTTTATCACATTTGGTGCTCGGAGGGGGGGTTATTTGGGACCCTGTCATCAGTTTGATTTGATTTCAAAGCATGGTTTATCACACACAGTTATGATGATTAAAATTCGAATGATATTACTAACCCTCTCAGTGGGGACAGAGGAGGGTGGAGGAGTATTCCGTTTGAGTTCTAGTGTAACAGAGTGTAACATTACCCAAAAAATGTCAGGAAGCACCACAGTTACAATGCAGTCCCTGAGTCGGCCTGACGGCTTTGTGTGATCAGCCTCTTTCAACAGTGTTCAGCGGTTACTGAGGTGCAGCAAGCATGGGAATAAATAACAGTATATTTGTTCCTTGTTCCTGGATGATCTAAATAAGTCGCTAAATGTGTTGCCTGAAAAATCGCTACACAGGGATAAAGTCGGAATGCTAGTAGTCCTTTTCTCCCATCACCCTGGGACCTTAGATCGTCTTGTTCATTTTCAAAATGATGGGACCAATGTTTATTAACAGTATGGATTTCAATGTAGCTTACCGTGAAAACAACCCTTGACTGACTGCACCATCGTCCAGTCTATTCTCCTGCCCTCTGCTGCTTATGTGCTTACAGAAAGGATTGTAAACAATGGTGTAAGAGTGCACTCGGCAGGACAAACTTACCAAATATTTGCCTAAAAATTAAAATTAAATTTAAAAATGGTGGCTTTCCTTTTGGGTTTATGGCATGGATCCAAGAGGCTTTTTTGTAGGTCTTGAGGTGTTACATTTGCCCTCCAAGTTTCGTAGCTCTAGGTTAAATGGTCCGCAGGGGCTGCTTCATTGAAAATTTGTAGGGGGTGCTACAGAGCCATCTTGGCACATCAAAGCAAAAAAATCATATCAGATATCACATTTTAGGACTTTTGATGTGTGTGCCACGTTTCGTGAGCTTTGGTGCATGCCTTGTCCCTCAAAAAGTTCCTCCTGTTTCATGGCGAATTATGTGTCACCATGGCAACAGCATTTGATGAAAATTCAAAAGCCTGATTGTTCAGTATCATCAAGGTCTTTACACTATTCTGAGAGAATCTGAGGTCAATCAAGTTAACCTGCTACAAGGGAAAAATCAAATAGTAAAACCAAGTAACTTCCTGTTACCACTTGGTGGCGCTGTCACTGTGATTCAAAATTGTACTGCAGATGTCTTCAAGCCTGGATTCTCGTGTTAAATTTTGTCAAGATCTGACTATTTGGGGTCAAGTTATGACAGTTTTTGATGTCATGTCTCAACATCAAAATTCACCATGCCGCCACGGGAATGCTATTTGATGAAAACTCACAATCTTCATTTTAAGCATTATAAACATCTTAAGGATTTTTTGACACAACTTTGAGATCAATAAAGTCAACCTGCTAGGAGCTGGATGTCTTAGTGAAACTTCCCCTTTCCTACGCCAATAGGTGGAACTCGCACTATTACTTAAAATTGTCGGATAGATGTGTTCAGGGCGGGACTCTCATCAAGCATGTGAAGAGTTGAGAGAGTAACAGTTATAAACTACTTCCTGTTTGGTAGCAAAACATGTAAATTCTGCGCCTCATAACATCCATGCCCTTCAACGAAAACTCAAAAGCATCGCAAAGTAGCTTCGCCCTCATCAGAAGATAGGATTTGCAAAATTTGAAGTAAATCTGGCAAGCTGTAGGAGAAGTTCGATCAGAAGAACACCAAAAAATTGTGAAAAATTATTTTTCAATTTAAAATGGTGGACCCGACTCTGGATAAGCGGAAGAAAATGGATGGATGGATGGAAATTTTTTTTGATTAATCAGAAAATATATTTCCATTTAATCATGCTTTAGCCTACTTTTCACATCATATCAGGCTCTTGGTTATTGCATGTTGGTGTCATGCATAATGTGTTTGTGTTTTGCTGTCATACTGTGGCATGTGACAGCATTATGAAGGCATTGTGTATGTCGGTACATCCTCATGAACATTAGCTCAAGAACAATATGCAGTAGAACCTTGATACAGGTGTAAGATGATCTGATTAGATATTGTGACACCTTGATGTGTCAGTGTGCATATTAATGAGGAGAAACATGAGAAGGAGACAAGGACGACTTTTTAAAGCTCTACAGTACAGATGTATATAAATATCTACTCTGCAATGTTAAGTCCCAGGCTCTGGATCTCCCTCCCCCAAGAGATCCATTACTCTCCCCATCTCTTCTTCTCTGCCTATTAACTAGCCCCCATCCCCACATTTTTTTTTTTTTTTGTAAAGCAACCTTGAGTTCAAGAAAGGCACTATATAAATCCAATTTATTATTATTATTATTATTGTTGTTGTTGTTGTTGTTGTTGTTAATAATTGTTATTGTGATGGTATACAATGGTGGTACTTCACTTCACAATAAAGTAAAGGCTACAACATAAAAATGACTTCCCACCATTTACCACTCCACAACTAAATGATGACTCTGGAGGGGTGTTCCACCAAGGTGGATAAAGAAAAGCCTGGCTTATTTGGATAAGTCTCGTTAGTATAAGTGAGAGATCTTTTCCATGAATGTAGGTCATGTGAGTCCCTGCTCTGTAACCATGGTAACTTATCGTGCTCAAGTAGCCTGCTCCATGGCAGGATAACTGTCGAGCTTAGTTTAGCTGCATGTCAAAAAAATTCCGAAACACAGGTCTGTAAAGCAGCGTACCATTACTTTTGTCCCATGACATTTTTCTTAGTTAAAATGTGACTGAGCATAAATGTACTTTTGATTTAGTTACAAAGAATATAATAATAGTAATAAAGATTTTTAAAAGATCATGTCTCATCAAAGCGCTTATGTTCCAAAGTGCAAATGTCACTTTTTTGTTGTTGTTCATAATTTGTCTGTTCAGTAGGTTACTATTTTAAATGTCCACAATATATTATGCAAGTCAGTTGTCCATATTTTGTTGTCATATGATGACTATGTGCTTTTTTGGTTATTAAACTTGATTTGAAAGTCAGCAGATGCAATATAAAACAATAACAAAAATGCAAAGAACAAACACCCATACAAAATGCAATATCGTGTCTGTATCAGAGCCTGTATATACAGTCCACGGTCTGTATTCAAACAACTGGTTATCAGTAAGCAGCGTGGAGCTCTAGTGACAGTAATTAAACAGCACTGAACGTAGTATTTATTTAAAGTTGAGCTGTTTAATAATACACGGGGCAATGTTACAAGGCATCACCTTTTATTATAGTTTTGTGGGCACAACACTTTTTGTTATTATGTTAATTTCATTTCTCCGGTCATAATTACGATATGATTCCCTGATAAGTTGTATGTATATTTGTGTGTGTATGTGTGTGTATAGAGAGATAGATAGATAAATATATCTATTATTTATCTGATTATCACGTAAATATTAAAACTGACAGCACCGCTGTTGTTATACTGTCGATTAGCTGCTGTTGCTAATAAGCAAAGGGACTACAAGAGGAATGCTCGTGAACGAGTGCTGTTGCCTTCCAGCACTTGGGTCATTTGTGTGAGCAAGTCAGTGAGTCGTAGTCAGTGAGTCGTTGTCAGTGCTTGGGTACACTTGGTCGCCGTGTTCAGCTGTCGTTAATAAATTTTACGCATGCTCTATGGGCCAGTAGATCTGGGTATTTTACACTTTTTTAAACCCAGAAAAACAGTTTTCTCTGCTTCATGCACTACTGAGCAGCTCTCATAGGAATGAACGAGGCCCTGCCCCCATGGCTGTATCCAGATTTTTAACAGATCCATGGTCCAGATAGGATAGTTTTGATCCAAACTAGTGCTCTGGCCCGGACCATAGACTGTATGGACCCGGACCAAGGTCCACCAGTTGGTGATACTCTGTTTATAGTCTATAGTTTTATGTCATGGAGTATATCACTTCACAGCTGGAAGAGAAGAAAACAGATTCACTGCCAGTTGCAGTGTCTTATTTTGATATGCAGACTTTATTAATTTTTTGTCTCAATGATTGTCATTATTAGTACTAAAATGCATACAAATCATTTGTATAAATCACACGCTGACGTAATGCGGCAAAGGGCCAACACAGTCAATGCAGCGTCTAGTACATCTATCTATGACACAAGCCTGTCCTGAGTCAGCCTTGATTAGACGAGGCTAGGAGTTAGCGGAGCCACTTGAGGCTTACTTGGGGAGATGGCCCTAGTTAAGCTTAGCATTTTCATGTGAGGTTGGCCTTTCTAAAGCTTCATCGATGGAATAGCCCTCTGGGTTTTGTGCAATAGCCTTTGGGTCAATATTACATCCCTGCCACTTAGAGCTCACTTAGCGAACATGTTGCTAACAGCAAAATTAGCTGCTCTGTTTTAACAATGTTTAAAAAACGAGCACGCAGACCAGGCTGCTCTATCGGCTGACTTAAACCAGCAGTGAGTAAGAGAAAGTATAATTAAATGTAAATTTGTTAAGTTATGAGAAGTGGAAAAGGCTGACTTGACTTGACTTGACTTTATCCATTTTTGAGAATATTGGGAATGTTGGGTTTGTCTTCAAGTCAGATATTTTAGGAAAAACATTATGGTCTGAGTTAAAATGAAAACATTTTTCCAGAAAGGGTTATCTGACAGAATGAACCAGTTTTAATTATTCACAATTATTTGGATGTTGTTTTTATCTTTTTTGGCTGAAAGCAAAAAAAAAAAAACAAAGGAAAAATTGTGTTATATGAGCAGATAATATTGTATCATATCGATGGAAGACCTCTGAATTGAATCAAATTGAAATCATATAGTAGCAGACTTTGTGATACTGGCAAATACTGTATCGTCCAAAGAATCGATATAATACTGTATGGTGATGAAACCAGTGATTTACATCCCTTGTTCGTAGTGTATTTAGTCATGAAATGTGTTTACTTTACTGTCCGTGTTGGGAGGTGAATTTTAGAGCTGTACCTTATGACTATTTTTAATTTTTCAGTGATTTTTTTCAATGAATCATTAGCCTATTCACTGTCAAAATTAAAGAAAAATTGACGATCGCTTCTTTTTTAGAACCCATGACGACGTCTTAAAATGTCTTAATCACAAGAAGATACTCCATTTGCAGTAATATATACAACAAATTCTCTCATTTTAGGGGCTGATATCAACAAAAAATGTTTGGTATTATTTCAGTATTTAGTTTGAAAAGTTATCAAAGCAATCCATTAACTTCTTATTTTATTTTACTTGATCAATTCACCAACCAATTCATTTATGTATTGTCTCAGCTATAGTAAATAAGAGTCCACACGAACATCTATGCCAGCCCATTGTCACTCTGAACTCATCAAATATGTTTGCTCTGTCAGTGCTTTTGGCGTAAGAGAGTGACACCAAAAGCCACTTTCCAGGTCCAACTGGAACATGGCTGGATGGCATTAGATGAGAACGCACATGGACATAATCAGTGGCGTTGTTTTTCCGCATGTGG
This sequence comes from Plectropomus leopardus, assembly GCF_008729295.1. Taxonomy (NCBI): domain Eukaryota; kingdom Metazoa; phylum Chordata; class Actinopteri; order Perciformes; family Serranidae; genus Plectropomus; species Plectropomus leopardus. The sequence continues at coordinate 36,339,411 of NC_056467.1, forward strand.
ATGGCTGGATGGCATGGGGCGATCCACATGCGCATAGGCTGCATCACTTGAGAACACAGATGGACGGAGCCAGTTCCATGCTCATGACATGTTGAAGAACAGCGTCAAGTAATAACGTTGCTGGTAACACTGTTTATAGTGTGAGTGGGTGGGAAGGTGGATGGGTCCAACAAACAACTGACATTTGTGCGACAGTCCGGAGTTCACTTCCTGTTCAGATTTTTTTTTCCTACACCTTACAATGTGCCTCCTTTGCCTAAATAGAACCATCCGTGACTTTGTTGCATAATCCCACCCATCCTAACGGTCCACGTTTGTTGACGTGCTGCTGTGTAAACATTAGGAATTTGCTGCATCATCCCACCATGTACATTTGTTGACATCACAGTAAAGACATCCTGGAGCGTAAACAGCTGACGCAGAAGGATACCTAAAAACGTCATAAGTAGATACAGAGCGGCAGCATGTGACGAGTTGGGATGAGAATGTGCTGTCTGTGCAGATATTTGCCCATAGTCTCTGTAGAGTCTACATGTGTGAAATGTGAATGTTTACCACCCTGTTGTCATGGTTTGTGACATGTTTTGAATTTTCTTGGGTTGAGATAAATGTGTGTGAATGCAAAAAAAATAGCATTCACATTTTTAGGCTGGTTGGAGAACCCCTAACTTCATTACCTCCCTTCATTTTTAACCCCTGACCATGTATGTACTCTTTCAAAGCTGCCTCCACCCACTGCATCTGTCATGTTTCACACACACACACACACACACACACACACACACACACACACACACACACATCTGATTTACTCAGAGCCAAAGGATCTGACAAAACATACTGCTCACCCAGAGTGTGAGCATTATCTTTCACACCTTGTGGCTGCAGGGAAATGACAGACCTCCAGTCAGTCAATTTCTGCCTCATTCATTGTATCTCATGTAGATTTACCTGCCAATGTTTGTGATTGTCTGTAGAGCTGTGTGTGTCTGAGAGGCGAGGTGCTGGGTGGGAAATGGCTCACTTCAATAAACCCTGATTGTTTGAAGCAGATAGCTATTAGCCGGCAGAGAGTGGGAGCTATTATGGTGGAAATGAAGCATTGTTAAAGAAACATAAGACTTTCCTCAGTGGATGATAGCCTCCCGAAGGGGTCTCCGATTAGATCTCACAGGTGCACTTGGGAGGGGAGTGCTGATCATTACACTGGGAGAATTATAGCGGCTCATCAAATCTCCTCAGGAATGAATATTAAGTCTCATTACAAGGAGGATAGGGAGGGAGGAAGCCATTGATGTGAGCAATTTATGAGAATTGTTTGGGTTGTACCGTTTGGCTTTTTACAAAGTTTTTTGTCTGCCAATTGACTCGCAGTGGTGTAACAGCTCTAATGCAGTGCAGCGCATCGGAACGGGCTGAATGAAAATATGGCTAAAATTCATCTTTGAAAGATGGAATGACTGTGCTTTAGAGAGTGCAGAGAGCTGTGTGAGTAAATGTCCCTGTCTCCATCCAGAAGACAGATTTTTTCTGCCTTGATGTCAGAGTGAAGTACAGTGAAGCAGAGCAGTGAACGGGGGGAGATAAAGATGGCTAGTGAATTCTAGATTTTTTCTCTGGCTATAAAGTTGTACTTTCTGCTGTCAAAATCACTGCAGCTCTGGGTAATAAAATATTTCAAGACTGAGATAAATGTATGATGCTTTTCTTTGAGCAGAGAACCAGATTTGTTGGACAGCACATACTATGGTCATAGACTGTATATACCCATAATGTACAAAAGTACACAGTCTACTATACGCACGTCCACTATACTCGACCAATTCGCCTCAATACACATCTGCCCTCCCCCCCTACTGTCTTGTCTTCAAAACTTGTAATGTGCAAAATTGTGTTTTGACTATGCTGTTTCAACATGGAAAGTGTTTAATCAAGTGCAGCATCTTTTTTTCTCCCATGGCTCAAGCCCTTCATCCCAACAGTCCTCAGCGTACTGTGAATGATTTCTACCTGGAAAAAAAAATACATGTGAATACAAGACCCTGCACATCATGTTTTTCTAGCTTTTTTGGACTGGTATATAATTTAAAAATATTCTAAACTTTTGCCACTCACAGAGCTGCATTCAGAGATGCAGCTTCGTCTCTTAAGACAGCTTACTCTGACCAAGTAGCTCAAAACAGGTGTGTCGCCTCAACCCCCAGGTGTCAGATTTCTGCCCATTGTAGGTCAGCACTTTGCCAATCTTATCATAAACTCCATCTCCTTCTCTTCTTTGTCAACAACAATTTTGAAAAATTCCAAATGTCCAATTTTCCTTTTTTAAACAAGAGCCTGATTTTTTAAACTTTTAAGCTTTGATTTTCATTTTTCGTTTTTAACAATATTGCATGATAGAGCATAGAAAAAATTGATTAATTCTCTACTGCTGCAAAAGCTTCCAAGGTTGGATTAATAACAAGGCAAAGTGGGCATCTTCCCAAAAAGGAACAAAGGGAAGATACCCAAAAAAGCGCTGGTTCACTCCCACACATGTGCGTTGTATGTATGGCTGAATACATGGGATTGTCCAACATGTTCTTATCCCAAGTCATCACATGTTGCTGCTTTTCAGTGGACCTCCATGTCAACATTATGCTTTAAGTATCCTTTTGCATCTGCTATTTACATTCTGGGATGCCGCAGCCATGATGTCAATAAATGGACATGGTGGGATTACGCGTATGTTTTGGCAACAAAACACATGGCAACCATTGCTGGTATGTCAACAAACGCATATGTTGACATGGATGGCTAGGATTAGGGGAAGGAGGCATGTGGTAAAGTGTAGGAAAAAAATCACATTCAGGCAGGAAGCAAACACTTGATTCCTGCATGAAAGTCCAGGGTGTGTTGGACCCATCCACCACCTCTCCAGCCCAACCTATAGGAACCTTCGAGCTCCTTATACCACATCGTTACTGAAGCACAGTTACAAGTTACACCTGACACCGTCCTGATGCATACCTTGCAGATACCGCAGGTTCTGTCCAGTAGCGTTCTTAAGTGACACCGCCCATCCGTGTATCATGCTGGATTGTCCATGGGTTTTTCTAACGACCCCATGCCAACTGCCCACATGGGTTGGTTTACTGAATTGGGCCCCACATGGGTTATGCTAGAGCTACCTTGTGCCAAGTAGTTATGGGCCCAAAACAGGCATCTTATCTGGGGCCAAATTAGCCTGGTGGGACCATTTTCATGCCGTGAGCTCAACATTGTGTTTCTCTCTCTGTATCAGTCTGGACTCTCTGCCACCCAAAACACTTGCTGTGGGTGGGAGTACTCGCATTGACAGACAAACTTTAACCAATCCTGACTTTAGCACTAGCCTCTCCTTAGACAACAACAGTAGATCTAAAAATTGCAATTTATTCATATTTACCATTTTTATGTGACGTGTTCCTTATTGACAACAATCTCTGTGAGGTTTTTGCTATTCACTGGAGTTGCAAGCATATGTACCAGCTGGCAGTGTCCTTGTAGCCTCTCTGAAGCATTGTGAAAAGTGATCTGCATGACCGTGATCCCCAGCTTTGCAGCCTCTCGTATCTGCTCCTCCGTTACCGCAATCTGTGGCTAAATAACAATAAAAATTGTATTCGCATCAGGGACATCTTCTTCATCATCTTCTTCAACAGATTTAGTTTATATGTCAAACTTTTTCCAAATTCAATCAGAAAAACAGTGAAAAAGTATTCTGAGAAACCCTACAAGTTCATAGAAGTTTAATTGTTGTTATTAACTCTGTTTCCTCAATAACTTTACTTATTGCTGTTTATCTACTGGCATACAATGCAGTCCCTGATTAACTACTTGCATTGTAAACTATGGTGCGGATTCCTTATTGACCCAACTAAATTTTAATTTCAAAAAAGTGTTTTGGGTGGCCAGACCAATAAAGACAGCCAACCAAAGTGTTGAGCTCTTGTCATCAGGGTGGCTTTACCAGGTAGGACCCACTTGGGTAAACCCACTCATGTGGGCAACTAGCATGGGGCCAATATGGAACCCATGGACAATGCCATATAGGGCCCATTTTTCAGTCCATGTACTACCCACATGGGCCTCACATCCAAATGTTGGCTTGGCTGTATGGTCATTTGTTTGTGTTTCTCTGATTATTTTTGCTTGGTAACATGCTTACAGAAGGGGAGCTGTCAACTGGGTTAGGGTTAGGGTTAGGGTTAGGGTTAGGAAACTGCTGGTTAGGAAACTGCTGGACAGACCCGGTAAACCCAAATATGCAGTGAGGGTGAACTGAGAATGTCTGGCGGAGGCCCCTGTCTGCCAGGTCTTCAACTCACAACTCCAGAAGAACTTTTCATGCATCTCAAGGGAGGTTAGGGACATTTAGTCTGAGTGGTCCTTGTTCAAAACCTCCATTGTGGAGGCGGCTGCTAGAGGCTTTGGTCATAAAGTCGTCAGTGCCTGTTGTGGCAGCAACTGGAGGCACTGGTGGACACCATGAATGATTATGGTGAAATCTGGATACAGCCGTGGGGACGGGGTCTCGTTCATTCCTATAAGAGCTGCTCAATGGTGCATGAAGCAGAGAAAGCTCTTTTTTCAAGGTTTAGAAATGTGTTAAATACCCAGATCTACTGGCCCATAGAGAATGCATAGTAGAGATTAACGGTAGCCAAACATGGTTAACCTCTGCCTGCAGAGCGACTGACTTCCGGATTAGTGCCTTGTCTAGCTTGAATGGCGGTCTGAAAAATGGAATCTTGCGGCTTTTTTAGACTTTCCAAATGTTATCAAACCGGATCGTTTACATCTAGACAGGAATAGAAGACGTTTCACGGGGGTTATGATGCTTACAAAAGGTTATTTCCTTATTTGCAGACGTCTCTTCCCCCATGTTAGCAAATGGAGGAAAGTCTTTCTGGGCCATTGTGCATCACGTGACTGACTCAAATGGTGTAATTCCACTTTCGGCCTCTATGTAAATTTTGCTTCAAGGCAAGGCGCACTTCCTTGGGCCAGGGGTTAAGGAGGTCATCAGGCTGAAGAAGAAGGCCTTTCGGGTTCTACTGGCCCAGGGGTCTCCTGAAGTAGCAGACAGTTACCAGTTGGCGAGAAGGGCTACAGCTGAGGCGGTCGCCAAAGCTAAAACTCGGGTGTGGGAGGAGTTTGGGGAGGCCATAGAGGAAGACTTCTGGTCAGTCTGAAGGAAGTTCTGGCTTGGAGGCTTGGCTGACATGCCTTTTCAGTGTCACGTGGAGGTCGGGAGTGTCAGTGCCTGTGGAGTGGCAGACCAGGGAGGTGTTTTTTTTAAAAAAGTGGAGTGTGCTCCAATCATGGGGGTATCACACTGCTCAACCTTCCCAGGAAAGTTTAGTCCAGGGTGCTGGAAAGGAGGTTCTGACCGATTGTCAAACCTCAGATTCAGGATGAACAATGCGGATTCCATCCTGGTCGTGGAAAAACGGACAAATGAGTTCAAGTATCTCTGGGTCTGGGTCAAGTGAGGGTAGAACAGAGCGTGGCGAAGGCTCCACTCAGAGGTGAGACAAAAAGCTGGCTGTTGTACAGACTGGCATAGCTTCAGTGTTGCACCAAGTTGTTCAAGGAGAGTGACAGAAATAGTTGTGTAAAGAAAGAATAAAGAGAGCTTGAGAGAGACCTGTACCCTGCTTATTTTCTCACTTTTACACACCTGACTAATTTTTGCATTAAGTAGGCATGAATGAGTGATTGTTGGTTATGGAAAATTACAGAAATTGTTGAATGCAACTAAATTCTGATATGAGAAAAGTTGGGGTGGGGGGAGGTTCATCCATTGCTCTTCTAAAAGCACCCTGACACCCTGCCTTCATCTGGTCCTAACTGCTTCAGACATGTCCTGTGAAAGCTGACTGATTGATTCTATTTGGTAAATATTGTGTCCTAAACCCTTTGAAACCTCAGCAAATTGGTTTGATTTCATTCAAAAACGTGGAGCTTGCTATGAGCACCTTAACAAGAAATGGTCTAAAAATTAGCCAATGTAGTGGTTATTAATAATTACATTAGAATTTGGATTTTGCACTCGTTAAAGTAAAAGGGA